>NC_048570.1:93809313-94134313 GCF_013265735.2 Oncorhynchus mykiss | reverse complement strand
TGAGAAAACCAAAGCAATGCAACATCAGAAGCAAAAATCAAAATGTTTCTGACAAATGGTTTGATAATGAATGTAAAACAATTAGAAAACACCTAAGACAAATGTCAAACAAAAAACATAAGCAGCAAAACAACCCAGAGCTACGATATGAATACTTTGAAACTCTGAAACAGTATAAACAAACACTGAAATGCAAGAAATTGAATTATACCAACAAGACACTTGTTGAAATTGAAAACGCAATTGACCAAAATCAGTTCTGGGACATGTGGAACAATTTAAGCACATCAAAGCCACAAGAATTAGCCATACAAGATGTAGGAATTTGGAAAACTTACTTTGATAATCTATACAAAAACATCCCACAAAAAGACTTACAACAGAACCAATTAGAAATTAAAGAAAAATTGAACATCCTTGAATCAGTCATTAAAAACAACCAAAATCCATTAGATTACCCAATAACCCAACAAGAACTAAATGAAAAGCTAAAATCTATTAAATCAAAAAAGGCTTGTGGTGTAGACAACATCAGAAATGAAATGCTGAAAAACAGCACACCTGAGTTGCAAAATGCTGTGCTTAAATTGTTCAACATGGTTCTAATTTCTGGCTGCTTCCCTGATGTCTGGAGCCAGGGGCTCATCTCCCCTATCCACAAAAGTGGAGACAAATCAGACCCCAATAATTACAGGGGAATTTGCGTCAACAGTAACTTGGGAAAGATTTTCTATAGCATTTTGAATACAAGAATTCAAACCTTTCTTCAAGAAAAAAATTTAATAAGTAAATGTCAAATTGGCTTTCTCCCTAACCATCGCACTACTGACCATATATACACCTTACACACACTAATTAATAAACACGTCCACCAAAAAAAAGAGGGCAAAATCTTTGCTTGCTTTATTGACTTTAAAAAAGCATTTGATTCGATTTGGCACGAAGGGCTATTCTACAAAATTCTACAAAGTGGGCTTGGTGGTAAGGTGTATGACTTAATAAAATGTATGTACACAGAAAATAAGTGTGCAATAAAAATCAAAAACCAAAGAACAGAATTTTTTTCACAATGTCGAGGTGTGAGACAAGGCTGCAATTTGAGTCCAAATCTTTTCAACATTTATATCAATGAATTAGCAGACATGTTGGACCAATCTCCAGCCCCAGGACTCACACTATTTGACACAGAGGTGAAATACCTGCTATATGCTGATGACTTGGTACTTCTATCACCAACCAAAGAAGGTCTTCAACAAAACATTAATATTCTGGAGCAATATTGCCATAATTGGGCCCTGGCAGTAAATTTCCAAAAAACTAAAATCATGATTTTCCAAAAAAAACCCAGATGTCAGAAACACAAATGTAAATTCACCCTGAACAACACCTTAATTGAACACACAAAACATTACACCTACCTTGGTCTGACCATATCTGCATCGGGAAACTTTAATATGGCAGTGAAGGCACTCAAAGAAAAAGCCCGCAGAGCAATGTATGCAATAAAAATGAAATTATTCAAAATCCCAATTAGAATTTGGACTAAAATATTTGACAGTGTAATCCTACCAATAGCACTTTATGGAAGTGAGGTTTGGGGGCCACTCAATAAACTGGATTTTAAAATGTGGGACAAACATCCAATTGAAGCCCTACATGCAGAATTCTGTCGGAAAATTCTACAAGTCCAGAGAAATACACCAACTAATGCATGTAGGGCAGAATTGGGCCGTTTTCCAGTAATAATGAAAATACAGAAAAGATCATTAAAATTTTGGCTACATCTAAATTCAAGTCCAAATTCGAGTCTGCAATTTAAAGCACTTCAAGCCCAAGAGCTGAGCCCAGAAACGAGCCCTCTCAGTCAGATGGTGTTGGACCTCACCAACCAAGCTGACGCCAGCACTGCTTCAAAAGAAAGAATTCCAATAAGCAAAATCATGAACCAATCAAAGGAATCATATTTACAATACTGGAAAAACGAAACAAAATCCCAAAGCCGACTAAATTGCTATCTGACCCTAAACAGAGAATATGAATTGGCTGATTATCTCTACTCTGTCAGAGATACGAAGCAGAGACAGATCCTTACCAAGTACAGGCTAAGTGACCACCGATTGGCAATAGAAACCGGCAGACATAAAAAGACATGGCTACCCAAAGAGGAGCGTGTATGTGGTCACTGCATGACAGGGGAGGTAGAGACAGAGATGCACTTTCTCCTTTACTGTGATAAATATTCCTCACAAAGAGATTCATTATTCACAGAAATGACTACATATATTCCACATTTTTACAAATTGAACCCAGAGGAAAAACTAAGAATACTCATGGGCGAAGGAGCAATGGCTCCTCTTGCAGCCAAATATGTATTTTCCTGCCATAGCCTGAGGGACACTGAATAATAACATCTGCATAGTAAACAGTAACTTACTTATTATTACTATTATTGTTATTACTATAATTATTCATGTTTACTGTAGACTGTTACCATTTTATTGTTATTATTTTTGTATTTAATTTTGTATTATTATTTACTACCATTTTATATTATTATTTGCTATCATTTATCATTTTGTTACAATGTATATTGTATACATTGTTGCTTTGGCAATATTGACACAATGTTTTTCATGCCAATAAAGCAGCTTGAATTTGAATTTGAATTTGAATTTGAGAGACAGAGAAAGACAGAGAGAGAAAGACAGAGAGAGACAGACAGACACAGAGAGAGAAAGAGAGACAGAGAGACACAGAGAGAAAGAATATAGGCTCAGAGAGAAAGGTAGAGAGGATGACAGGAGAGTAGAAGGAAGTGGAGAGGTGATAGTGACTAGAGAGAGAGAGAGAGAGAGAGAGAGAGAGAGAGAGATATTATATATTATATATTCACTTTGTATGTTGTCTACCTCACTTGCTTTGGCAATGTTAACACGTTTCCCATGCCAATAAAGCCCTTGAATTGAATTGAATTGAATTGAGATAGAGAGAGAGAGAGAGAGAGGAGAGCTGCATTCATAAAGGCTGTAGGAGCAGATCAACAAGGTGACCCAGCAGGCGGGATCATAAATCCTTCACTTTGGGCACCTCTGGTGTCTCCATCATGACACAGTCGTGTAAACACGCGATCTGGAGCATCCACAGATGTAGGCTACTGGCCCCGAGCGTCAGGATAGCAGCGAAAACAGAGTTCATAAATCTGCATTTCCAAAACGAAGACGATCACAAAAAAAACAGTTCACCTGCGTTTTAAACTAGTTCACCTGCGTTTTTCTCTCTGCCTCTCCTCATCTCTTATCTGCCTCTCATCCTCCTCTATGCCTCTCATCTTCCTCTCTGCCTTTTCTCCTCCCCTCCCCCTCCTCTCCTCTCCTCTCCTCCTCTCCCCTCTTCTCTCCTCCCCTCTCCTCTCCTCTCTCCTCCTCTCCTCCTCCTCTCCTCTCCTCTCCTCTCCTCCTTTCCTAAATTAGTCTTTATAAGGTGCAGCATGACTCACCCTTGGATTCAATCATCTCTTTTCCTTATTTTATTCCTGATAAACTATCTACTCTGCAGAGATAGAGAGGTGACCTGCAGCACAACACGGTGCAGAACACAGACGCACGCACACACATCCCCCCCTCCCTCCCTCCCTGCTTGCTACTGGCTGGTGTTATTAAATAATGCAGAAGTCTTCCTCCTCCTCCCTTCTGTTGGCCTGGGAGAAAGACAAGTCTTCCTAGAGAGCCTTCTGTTGGTCCAGGAGACAGACAAGTCTTCCTAGAGACAGCCTTCTGTTGGTCCAGGAGACAGACAAGTATTCCTAGAGACAGCCTTCTGTTGGCCTGGGAGACAGACAAGTCTTCCTAGAGACAGCCTTCTGTTGGTCCAGGAGACAGACCAGTCTTCCTAGAGACAGCCTTCTGTTGGTCCAGGAGACAGACAAGTCTTCCTAGAGACAGCCTTCTGTTGGTCCAGGAGACAGACAAGTCTTCCTAGAAACAGCCTTCTGTTGGTCCAGGAGACAGACAAGTCTTCCTAGAGACAGCCTTCTGTTGGTCCAGGAGACAGACCAGTCTTCCTAGAAACAGCCTTCTGTTGGTCCAGGAGACAGACAAGTCTTCCTAGAGACAGCCTTCTGTTGGCCTGGGAGACAGACTAGTCTTCCTAGAAACAGCCTTCTGTTGGCCTGGGAGACAGACCAGTCTTCCTAGAGACAGCCTTCTGTTGGCCTGGGAGACAGACCAGTCTTCCTAGAGACAGCCTTCTGTTGGTCCAGGAGACAGACAAGTCTTCCTAGAGACAGCCTTCTGTTGGTCCAGGAGACAGACAAGTCTTCCTAGAGACAGCCTTCTGTTGGTCCAGGAGACAGACTAGTCTTCCTAGAGACAGCCTTCTGTTGGTCCAGGAGACAGACAAGTCTTCCTAGAGACAGCCTTCTGTTGGTCCAGGAGACAGACCAGTCTTCCTAGAGACAGCCTTCTGTTGGTCCAGGAGACAGACAAGTCTTCCTAGAGACAGCCTTCTGTTGGCCTGGGAGACAGACAAGTCTTCCTAGAGACAGCCTTCTGTTGGTCCGGGAGACAGACAAGTCTTCCTAGAAACAGCCTTCTGTTGGTCCAGGAGACAGACAAGTCTTCCTAGAGACAGCCTTCTGTTGGCCTGGGAGACAGACCAGTTTTCCTAGAGACAGCCTTATTTTGGTCCAGGAGACAGATCAGTCTTCCTAGAGACAACCTTCTGTTGGTCTGGGAGACAGATCAGTCTTCCTAGAGACAGCCTTCTGTTGAGACAGGAGACAGACCAGTCTTCCTAGCCTCCTCCCAGGCCTTCTGTTGGTCCAGGAGACAGACCAGTCTTCCTAGAGACAGCCTTCTGTTGAGACAGCCTTCTGTTGAGACAGGAGACAGACCAGTCTTCCTAGAGACAGTCTTCTGTTGAGACAGCCTTCTGTTGAGACAGGAGACAGACCAGTCTTCCTAGAGACAGCCTTCTGTTGAGACAGCCTTCTGTTGAGACAGGAGACAGACCAGTCTTCCTAGAGACAGCCTTCTGTTGAGACAGCCTTCTGTTGAGACAGGAGACAGACCAGTCTTCCTAGAGACAGCCTTCTGTTGAGACAGCCTTCTGTTGAGACAGGAGACAGACCAGTCTTCCTAGAGACAGCCTTCTGTTGAGACAGCCTTCTGTTGAGACAGGAGACAGACCAGTCTTCCTAGAGACAGCCTTCTGTTGAGACAGCCTTCTGTTGAGACAGGAGACAGACCAGTCTTCCTAGAGACAGCCTTCTGTTGAGACAGCCTTCTGTTGAGACAGGAGACAGACCAGTCTTCCTAGAGACAGCCTTCTGTTGAGACAGCCTTCTGTTGAGACAGGAGACAGACCAGTCTTCCTAGAGACAGCCTTCTGTTGAGACAGCCTTCTGTTGAGACAGGAGACAGACCAGTCTTCCTTAGCCTCCTCCCAGGCCTTCTGTTGGGCCGGGAGACAGATCACAGAATGGAAGACCGTTACCTCAACTCATCAGGCCAGAGTCCAAAATGGGTTGGCGTGGTTACATGTGGTCTGCGGTTGTGAGGCCGGTTGGGCGTACTGCCAGATTCTCTAAAATGACGTTTGAAGCGGCTTATGGTAGAGAAATGAACATTGAATTATTTGGCAACAGCTCTGGTGGACATTCCTGCAGTCAGCATGCCAATTGCATTCTCCCTCAACTTCAGATATCTGTGGCTTTGTGTTGTGTGACAAAACTGCTCATTGTAAAAATGGCCTTCTATTGTCCCCAGCACAAGGTGCACCTGTGTAATGATCATGCTGTTTAATCAGCTTCTTGATATGCCACACCTGTCAGGTGGATGGATTCTCTTTGCAACGGAGAAATGCTCACTAACAGGGATGTAAACAAACTCGTGTACAAAATGTAAGATTTTAGTGAGTATGGAACATTTCTGGGATCTTTTATTTCAGCTGATGAAACATGGGACCAACACTTTACATGTTGAGTTTATATTTTTGTTTAATGTAGATTCCTCACAGTCTCAAAGGAGCTTTGATGAGGAAGAAATGGCCTTGGTGGGTAAAGATTTGGGATGCAGTTATTAGGGTTTTATCAAAAGAAGCAGGTGAGTTGGTCAGTCCATCTGTGGTTTCTAAATGTCTCCCTTTGGTGTTTTCCAGTTATCCAAGCTACGCATCTCTCTCTCTCTCTCCCTCTCTCTCTCCGTCTCTCTGTCTTTCTTTCTCTCCGTCTCTCTTTCTCTATCTCTCCGTCTCTCTTTCTCTTTCTCCTTCCCTGTCTCTCTCTCCTTCCCTGTCTCTCTCTCTCTCCTTCCCTGTCTCTCTCTTCTTCCCTGTCTCTCTCGCTCCCTCTCTCTCTCTCTCTTTCTCTCTCTCTCTGTCGCTCTCTCTCTTCTTCCCTGTCTCTCTCTCTCCCTCTTTCTCTCTCTCTCTCTGTCTCTCTCGCTCTTCTTCCCTGTCTCTCTCCCTCTCTGTCTCTCTCTCTCCCCGTCTCCCTGTCTCTGTTGTGTGATTTTATAAGGCTCTTCTGGATCTGAAGCACATATGAATATTAGGCTGTAAGCTGCTTCTCTATGACACATCAACTAAATACACATCAGAACCAGAAGGTGCAGGGAAATGGGGCAACCCATCAACTAAATACACATCAGAACCAGAAGGTGCAGGGAAATGGGGCAACCCATCAACTAAATACACATCAGAACCAGAAGGTGCAGAGAAATGGGGCAACCCATCAACTAAATACACATCAGAACCAGAAGGTGCAGGGAAACGGGGCAACCCATCAACTAAATACACATCAGAACCAGAAGGTGCAGGGAAATGGGGCAACCCATCAACTAAATACACATCAGAACCAGAAGGTGCAGAGAAATGGGGCAACCCATCAACTAAATACACATCAGAACCAGAAGGTGCAGGGAAACGGGGCAACCCATCAACTAAATACACATCAGAACCAGAAGGTGCAGGGAAATGGGGCAACCCATCAACTAAATACACATCAGAACCAGAAGGTGCAGGGAAATGGGGCAACCCATCAACTAAATACACATCAGAACCAGAAGGTGCAGAGAAATGGGGCAACCCATCAACTAAATACACATCAGAACCAGAAGGTGCAGGGAAATGGGGCAACCCATCAACTAAATACACATCAGAACCAGAAGGTGCAGGGAAATGGGGCAACCCATCAACTAAATACACATCAGAACCAGAAGGTGCAGGGAAATGGGGCAACCCATCAACTAAATACACATCAGAACCAGAAGGTGCAGAGAAATGGGGCAACCCATCAACTAAATACACATCAGAACCAGAAGGTGGAGGGAAACGGGGCAACCCATCAACTAAATACACATCAGAACCAGAAGGTGGAGGGAAACGGGGCAACCCATCAACTAAATACACATCAGAACCAGAAGGTGGAGGGAAACGGGGCAACCCATCAACTAAATACACATCAGAACCAGAAGGTGCAGAGAAATGGGGCAATCTATTTCAGGTGGATTGAAAAGGTGTTTCTTAGCAACAACAAAAAAGGTTCCAAAACTTTTTATTTATTTTCCCCCTTTTTGGTTCCAGGTAGAACTGTTTTAGATTCCTAGGGTTCTACCTGGAACCAAAAGGTTTTCTTCAAATGGTTCTTCTCTGGGTAAGAGCCCTTTTTAGGTTCTAGATAGCACCTTTTTACTCTGAGTGTATACAGAGGACGGTGTATGTCGTCTAACTGTCGATGAGAGCAGAGAGTAACAGAGAGTAACGTTGTAAAGAAGAGCCCCGTGTCAGACCAAGCTGGAAGGAAAAGACTGATCTAAATCATCTCTGAATACAAATGACTGTTTTGTTTTGGCTCGTTTCACCAACGGTCCTGCCAGGATTCCATCTCCAAATGTTCCAAAGGAAACCATGTTCCACTACGTGTTCCTTGTTCCACTACGTGTTCCTTGTTCCACTACGTGTTCCGTGTTTCACTACGTGTTCCGTGTTTCACTACGTGTTCCGTGTTCCACTACGTGTTCCGTGTTCCGTGTTCCACTACGTGTTCCCCGGTGGGACAAATGTAATTCAGACCATTTGACTTGTTTTTAACATTATGTTACGTTACAGCTTTATTCTAAAATTGATAAATACATTTAAATAATCCTCATCAATCTGCACACAATACATAATGACATCACAATACCCCATCATGACATCACAATACCCCATAATGACATCACAATAACCCATAATGACATCACAATACCCCATAACGACATCACAATACCTCATAATGACATCACAATACATAATGACATCACAATACCCCATAATGACATCACAATACCCCATAAGGACATCACAATACCCCATAATGACATCACAATACCCCATAATGACATCACAATACCCCATAATGACATCACAATACCCCATAACGACATCACAATACCCCATAATGACATCACAATACCCCATAATGACATCACAATACCCCATAATGACATCACAATACCCTATAATGACATCACAATACCCCATAATGACATCACAATACCCCATAATGACATCACAATACCCCATAATGACATCACAATACCCCATAACGACATCACAATACCCCATAATGACATCACAATACCCCATAATGACATCACAATACCCCATAATGACATCACAATACCCCATAACGACATCACAATACCCCATAACGACATCACAATACCCCATAATGACATCACAATACCCCATAATGACAAAGCAAAAACAGCTGGTTTTTAAAACATTTTTGCAAATGTATTACACAGTTTGCTATGAAACTCGACATTGAGCTCAGGTACATCCTGTTTCCATTAATCATCCTTGAGATGTTTCTACAACTTGATTGGAGTCCACCTGTGGTAAATTCAATTGATTGGACATGATTTGGAAAGGCACACACCTGTCTATATAAGGTCCCACAGTTGACAGTGCATGTCAGAGCAAAAACCAAGCCATGAGGTCAAAAGAATTGTCCGTAGAGCTCCAAGACAGGATTGTGTCGAGGCACAGATCTGGGGAAGGGTACCAAAACATTTCTGTAGCATTTAAGGTCCCCAAGAACAAAGTGGCCTCCATCATTGTTAAATGGAAGAAGTTTGAAACCACCAAGACTCTTCCTAGAGCTGGCCGCCCTGACAAACTGAGCAATGGGGAGAAGGGCCTCGGTAAAGGGAGGTGAACCTAATGGTCACTCTGACAGAGCTCCAGAGTTCCTCTGTGGAGATGGGAGAACCTTCCAGAAGGACAACAATTTCTGCAGCACTCCACCAATCAGGCCTTTATGGTAGAGGGGCCAGACGGAAGCCACTCCTCAGTAAAAACACTTGACAGCCCACTTGGAGTTTGCCAAAAGGCACTTAAAGACTCTGACCATGAGAAACAAGATTCTCTGGTCTGATGAAACCAAGATTGAACTTGTCGTCATGTCTGGAGGAAGCCTGGAACCATCCCTACGGTGAAGCATGGTGGTGGCAGCCTCATGCTGTGGGGATGTTTTTCAGCGGCAGGGACTGGGAGACTAGTTAGGATCGAGAGAAAGATGAACGGAGCAAAGTACAGAGAGATCCTTGATGAAAACCTGCTCCAGAGCGCTCGGGTACCTCAGACTGAGGCGAATGTTCACCTTCCAACAGGACAACGACCCTAAGTACACAGCCAAGACAACGCAGGAGAGTCTTCGGACAAGTCTCTGAATGTCCTTGACTGACCCAGCCAGAGCCTGGACTTGAACCCGATCTAGCCTCTCTGGAGAGACCTGAAAATAGCTGTGCAGCGATGCTACACATCCAACCTGACAGAGCTTGAGAAGATCTGCAGAGAGGAATGGGAGAAACTCCCCAAATACAGGTGTGCCTAGCTTGTAGCATCATACCGCAGAAAACTCAAGGCTGTAATCGCTGCCAAAGGTGCTTCAACAAAGTACTGAGTAAAAGGTCTGAAAACATATGTAAATTAGATATCTTTTTTTTAATACAAAAATGTCTAAAAAACGTTTTTTTCTTTGTCACTGTGGGGTGAAGATTGTGTAGATTGATTAGGGGGAAAAGCTATTGAAACCATTTCAGAATAAGGCTGTAACGTGACAAAAATCACTGTGTAAAAAGTCAAGGGGTCTGAATACTTTCCAAATACACTGTATAGGGAAAAGCCCGAGACGAGGGGTGCGTGCCCATGTAGTGGATAACCTGTCTCTGTCAATGAACTCACATACTGCTCCCCTGTCAGTAGTGACAGCCCTGCCGTTTCTCCCTCCACACACACACCAACACATACCACATACCCAACCTGCAGCTGTGTGATGGATAAGCCCTGACAGCCCGGCCCACCGGAGGAGGAAGTGGAGGCAAGAAGAAGTCTGTGAGAGGGAAGGAAGGTGGCCCACCGGAGGAGGAAGTGGCGGCAAGAAGAAGTCTGTGAGAGGGAAGGAAGGTGGCCCACCGGGGGTTGGACAAGAACAGGGAGGAGGGGATGTGAGGAGATTAATTTACACTGATGCAGGTGGTGGTGGTGGTTCAGGGTTGCTAGATGGTGGTGGTGGTACAGGGTTACTAGATGGTGGTGGTGGTGGTACAGGGTTACTAGATGGTGGTGGTGGTACAGGGTTACTAGATGGTTGCTGCTCCAGTTTCAACTGACCTGAGCCCTAGGACCATGCCCCAGGAATACCTGACATGATGACTCCTTGCTGTCCCCAGTCCACCTGACTGTGCTGCTGCTCCAGTTTCAACTGTTCTGCCTTATTATTATTCGACCATGCTGGTCATTTATGAACATTTGAACATCTTGACCATGTTTTGTTATAATCTCCACCCGGCACAGCCAGAAGAGGACTGGCCACCCCACATAGCCTGGTTCCTCTCTAGGTTTCTTCCTAGGTTTTGGCCTTTCTAGGGAGTTTTTCCTAGCCACCGTGCTTCTACACTTGCATTGCTTGCTGTTTGGGGTTTTAGGCTGGGTTTCTGTACAGCACTTTGAGATATCAGCTGATGTACGAAGGGCTATATAAATAAATTTGATTTGATTTACTTTAGACCACTACTATAAACCACTACTTTAGACCACTACTATAGACCACTACTATAGACCACTACTTTAGACCACTACTATAGACCACTACTTTAGACCACTACTATAGACCACTACTTTAGACCACTACTATAGACCACTACTTTAGACCACTACTATAGACCACTACCATAGACCACTACTATAGACCACTACTATAGACCACTACTATAGACCACTACTTTAGCTCACTACTTTAGACCACTACTTTAGCTCACTACTTTAGACCACTACTTTAGCTCACTACTTTAGACCACTACTTTAGCTCACTACTTTAGACCACTACTTTAGCTCACTACTTTAGCTCACTACTTTAGACCACTACTATAGACCACTACTTTAGACCACTACTTTAGCTCACTACTTTAGACCACTACTTTAGACCACTACTTTAGCTCACTACTTTAGACCACTACTTTAGCTCACTACTTTAGACCACTACTTTAGACCACTACTTTAGACCACTACTTTAGACCACTACTTTAGACCACTACTATAGACCACTACTTTAGACCACTACTATAGACCACTACTTTAGACCACTACTATAGACCACTACTATAGACCACTACTTTAGACCACTACTATAGACCACTACTTTAGACCACTACTTTAGACCACTACTTTAGACCACTACTATAGACCACTAACCTAGACCACTACCATAGACCACTACCCTAGACCACTACTTTAGACCACTACTTTAGACCACTACTATAGACCACTACCCTAGACCACTACTATAGACCACTACTATAGACCACTACTTTAAACCACTACTATAGACCACTACTATAGACCACTACTATAGACCACTACCCTAGACCACTACTATAGACCACTACTTTGGACCACTACTTTAAACCACTACCCTACCCCACTACTTTAGACCACTACTATAGACCACTACCCTAGACCACTACTATAGACCACTACTTTGGACCACTACTTTAGACCACTACTATAGACCACTACTTTAGACCACTACTTTGGACCACTACTTTAGACCACTACTTTGGACCACTACTTTAGACCACTACTATAGACCACTACTTTAGACCACGACTTTGGACCACTACTATAGACCACTACTTTAGACCACTACTTTGGACCACTACTTTAGACCACTACTTTGGACCACTACTTTAGACCACTACTATAGACCACTACTTTAGACCACTACTTTGGACCACTACTATAGACCACTACTTTAGACCACTACTTTGGACCACTACTTTAGACCACTACTTTGGACCACTACTATGGACCACTACTTTAAACCACTCCTTTGGACCACTACTTTAGCTCACTACTTTAGACCACTACCCTAGACCACTACTTTAGACCACTACTTTAGCTCACTACTTTAGACCACTCCTTTAGACCACTACTTTAAACCACTCCTTTGGACCTCATAGATTCAGCCCTTGGGGAGGAAGTGAATAGTTTACCTTGACTCAGGATGGAGTTGTGAGTTCTCTCCAGACTGAAGACAGTGAGCGAAGGGGCAGATGTTGAGCTTTGAGACACAACACTATAAAGGGATAGAAGGAAGAAAATGAGAGATTTATGTTGAGTCGGAAATATGCATGTAGGATAGGATTCAGCTGGAGAGGGTGAGGAGAGGAAGTGGATATGCCTTAGACCCAGGGTGGATGTATGAGTCAGGGTCTTCAAGACTCTTCTCTCAACAGTAGCCTGTGTCAGTGTCATTGAGTTGGCTGGCTTGGTGGTGGAGTCTCCTATAGACGGGCAGCAGTAGAGACTCTTTAAAACAGTAGCCTGTGTAAGTGTCATTGAGTTGGCTGGCTTGGTGTTGGAGTCTCCTATAGACAGGCAGCAGTAGAGACTCTTTAAAACAGTAGCCTGTGTAAGTGTCATTGAGTTGGCTGGCTTGGTGTTGGAGTCTCCTATAGACAGGCAGCAGTAGAGACTCTTCTCTCAACAGTAGCCTGTGTCAGTGTCATTGAGTTGGCTGGCTTGGTGGTGGAGTCTCCTATAGACAGGCAGCAGTAGAGACTCTTTAAAACAGTAGCCTGTGTCAGTGTCATTGAGTTGGCTGGCTTGGTGTTGGAGTCTCCTATAGACAGGCAGCAGTAGAGACTCTTTAAAACAGTAGCCTGTGTAAGTGTCATTGAGTTGGCTGGCTTGGTGTTGGAGTCTCCTATAGACAGGCAGCAGTAGAGACTCTTTAAAACAGTAGCCTGTGTAAGTGTCATTGAGTTGGCTGGCTTGGTGTTGGAGTCTCCTATAGACAGGCAGCAGTAGAGACTCTTCTCTCAACAGTAGCCTGTGTCAGTGTCATTGAGTTGGCTGGCTTGGTGGTGGAGTCTCCTATAGACAGGCAGCAGTAGAGACTCTTTAAAACAGTAGCCTGTGTCAGTGTCATTGAGTTGGCTGGCTTGGTGTTGGAGTCTCCTATAGACAGGCAGCAGTAGAGACTCTTTAAAACAGTAGCCTGTGTAAGTGTCATTGAGTTGGCTGGCTTGGTGTTGGAGTCTCCTATAGACAGGCAGCAGTAGAGACTCTTCTCTCAACAGTAGCTTGTGTCAGTGTCATTGAGTTGGCTGGCTTGGTGTTGGAGTCTCCTATAGACAGGCAGTAGTAGAGACTCTTCTCTCAACAGTAGCCTGTGTCAGTGTCATTGAGTTGGCTGGCTTGGTGGTGGAGTCTCCTATAGACAGGCAGCAGTAGAGACTCTTTAAAACAGTAGCCTGTGTCAGTGTCATTGAGTTGGCTGGCTTGGTGTTGGAGTCTCCTATAGACAGGCAGCAGTAGAGACTCTTTAAAACAGTAGCCTGTGTAAGTGTCATTGAGTTGGCTGGCTTGGTGTTGGAGTCTCCTATAGACAGGCAGCAGTAGAGACTCTTCTCTCAACAGTAGCTTGTGTCAGTGTCATTGAGTTGGCTGGCTTGGTGTTGGAGTCTCCTATAGACAGGCAGTAGTAGAGACTCTTCTCTCAACAGTAGCCTGTGTCAGTGTTATTGAGTTGGCTGGCTTGGTGGTGGAGTCTCCTATAGACAGGCAGCAACAGTACAGGGTCTAGATCCCCCATAAGACAATAGACTTGGTTTATTTCCAATCAGGATGTGATTAATGGAGATGTTGACTAGGATTGTACCCCAGCTCCCTCCTCCACTCCACTGTCCTCTTTGTGAATGAATACATCCCCATCAGGCCCTTGTCCTGTTAATAGTACTACATGACTTCCTGTCTGTGTCCTCATTACCCCTCATAGTGAGGTGAAATTAAATTACTCTGAGTGTGTGTGTGTGTGTGTGTGTGTGTGTAAGATACAGAGCTCATCTTTCATAGAGATACTATCTACACACACACACACACACACACACACACACACTCGCCTGTTTCCTGTCTGCTGTTGTTCCTCACACAGAGAACTGCCATGATCCCATGTATGACAAACATGTCTCAGTCACACACCACTATTCAACCAATCTACTCTGTTGTCTCAGACACACACCACTACTCAACCAATCTACTCTGCTCTCAGACACACACCACTACTCAACCAATCTACTCTGTTATCTCAGACACACACCACTACTCAACCAATCTACTCTACTCTGTTGTCTCAGACACACACCACTACTCAACCAATCTACTCTGTTGTCTCAGACACACACCACTACTCAACCAATCTACTCTGTTGTCTCAGACACACACCACTACTCAACCAATCTACTCTGTACTACTCAACCAATCTACTCTACTCTGTTGTCTCAGTCACACACCACTACTCAACCAATCTACTCTGTTGTCTCAGACACACACCACTACTCAACCAATCTACTCTGTTGTCTCAGACACACACCACTACTCAACCAATCTACTCTGTTGTCTCAGACACACACCACTACTCAACCAATCTACTCTGTTGTCTCAGACACACACCACTACTCAACCAATCTACTCTGTTGTCTCAGACACACACCACTACTCAACCAATCTACTCTGTACTACTCAACCAATCTACTCTACTCTGTTGTCTCAGACACACACCACTACTCAACCAATCTACTCTGTTGTCTCAGACACACACCACTACTCAACCAATCTACTCTGTTGTCTCAGACACACACCACTACTCAACCAATCTACTCTGTTGTCTCAGTCACACACCACTACTCAACCAATCTACTCTGTTGTCTCAGACACACACCACTACTCAACCAAGTTACTCTGCTGTCTCAGACACACACCACTACTCAATCAATCTACTCTGTTGTCTCAGTCACACACCACTACTCAACCAATCTACTCTGCTGTCTCAGTCACACACCACTACTCAACCAATCTACTATGCTGTCTCAGACACACACCACTACTCAATCAATCTACTCTGTTGTCTCAGACACACACCACTACTCAACCAATCTACTATGCTGTCTCAGACACACACCACTACTCAATCAATCTACTCTGTTGTCTCAGACACACACCAGTACTGTGTTCTCTGTGTGTGTATGTAGCTGTAACATGTGTTCTCTGTGTGTATGTAGCTGTAACATGTGTTCTCTGTGTGTATGTAGCTGTAACATGTGTTCTCTGTGTGTATGTAGCTGTAACATGTGTTCTCTCTGTGTGTGTAGCTGTAACATGTGTTCTCTGTGTGTGTGTAGCTGTAACATGTGTTCTCTGTGTGTATGTAGCTGTAACATGTGTTCTCTGTGTGTATGTAGCTGTAACATGTGTTCTCTCTGTGTGTGTACTGTATGTGTGTTTTATCTGCTATAGCTAAAGGTGTATATTTTTTTTTATCTGTTTTCTAAATAATTCTACTTCTTGCATCAGTTACCTGATGTGGAATAGAGTTCCATGTAGTCATGGCTCTATGTAGTACTGTGGAATAGAGTTCCATGTAGTCATGGCTCTATGTAGTACTGTGGAATAGAGTTCCATGTAGTCATTGCTCTATGTAGTACTGTGGAATAGAGTTCCATGTGGTCATGGCTCTATGTAGTACTGTGAGCCTCCCAGAGTCTGTTCTGGATCTGGGGACTGTGAAGAAGAGACCCCCCCCCCCCTGGTGGGATGTCTCGTGGGGTATGCATGGGTGGCCCAGCTTGTCTCGTGGGGTATGCAATGGGTGGCCCAGCTTGTCTCGTGGGGTGATGCAATGGGTGTCCCAGCTTGTCTCGTGGGGTATGCATGGGTATCCCAGCTTGTCTCGTGGGGTATGCAATGGGTGTTCCAGCTTGTCTCGTGGGGTATGCATGGGTATCCCAGCTTGTCTCGTGGGGTATGCATGGGTATCCCAGCTTGTCTCGTGGGGTATGCATGGGTATCCCAACTTGTCTCGTGGGGTATGCAATGGGTATCCCAGCTTGTCTCGTGGGGTATGCATGGGTATCCCAGCTTGTCTCGTGGGGTATGCAATGGGTGGCCCAGCTTGTCTCGTGGGGTATGCAATGGGTGTCCCAGCTTGTCTCGTGGGGTATGCAATGGGTGTCCCAACTTTGTGTTCAGCTGTTTGAATGGACAGACTCACGTCAATGCCTCTCACAAAGACAAGTAGCCAATGCAGTGAATCTCTCCTCTACTTTGAGCCAGGAGAGATTGACATGCATGTTATTGATGTTAGCTCTCTGAGTACATCTAAGGGCCCAGCTGTGCTGCTCTGTTCTGGGCCAACTGGAATTCGCCCTTGTTCTATTTTGCAACACTCGACCATATGACTGGACAGGAGTCCAGGTGGGATAAAACTAGAGAACTGTAGGACTTGTTTAGTTGATAGTGATGTCAAGAAAGCCGAGCAGCACTTTATTACAGACAGACCTCTTCCCCATCTTAGCTTGGGGCTCCCGAGTGACGCAGCGGTCTAAGGCACTGCATCTCAGTGCTTAGTGGCATCAATACAGACCCTGGTTTGATTCCAGGCTGTATCACAACCGGACGTGATTGAGAGTCCCGTAGGGAGGCGTACAATTGGCCCAGCGTCGTCCAGGTTAGGGTTTGGCCCGGGGGTAGGCCGTCATTGTGAATAAGAATGTGTTCTTAACTGACTTGCCTAGTTAAATAAAGGTCAAATAATAACATTTTTAAATTATAATAATATATGAGCCAGAAAGGCTCATAGTGTGAAAGTGATTGTTTTTCTAGAAGCTGTGCTGCACCATCTCCCCCGTGGGCCAGTTGCCCAGCAATTAGAGTTCAACCAATGAGCTTCAGCCCCTCGCCGTATGAGTGACAGCTAGTAATAAGCATACGATGCATCCCGCAGCAGAGCGAGAGACAGAGCAATGACGCGGGGCACAAATCTGAACACATTTTGCGACCTAGTACGCCATTTTCAGGGGACCACCTTTTGGCTCGTGAGCCACTACTTTCACTATCTTTTATACAAATGTACCAGAGAATCTCTTCTTTAACCTCGATGTCAACTTGTTGTAACATCGCGTTGCTGTTTTCAGCTGTATAGATCATGTATTTAGGATGTTTACAGTTTCTTTTGATTGAGATTTTTTTTTTACAAAAAAGTGAACTGATTCACTGTGACAGCCCCAACACATACAGTATACCATACAAGACATATACTACTAGTGGAATGAACTGATTGACAGCCCCAACACATACAGTATACCATACAAGACATATACTACTAGTGGAATGAACTGATTGACAGCCCCAACACATACAGTATACCATACAAGACATATACTACTAGTGGAATGAACTGATTGACAGCCCCAACACATACAGTATACCATACAAGACATATACTACTAGTGGAATGAACTGATTGACAGCCCCAACACATACAGTATACCATACAAGACATATACTACTAGTGGAATGAACTGATTGACAGCCCCAACACATACAGTATACCATACAAGACATATACTACTAGTGGAATGAACTGATTGACAGCCCCAACACATACAGTATACCATACAAGACATATACTACTAGTGGAATGAACTGATTGACAGCCCCAACACATACAGTATACCATACAAGACATATACTACTAGTGGAATGAACTGATTGACAGCCCCAACACATACAGTATACCATACAAGACATATACTACTAGTGGAATGAACTGATTGACAGCCCCAACACATACAGTATACCATACAAGACATATACTACTAGTGGAATGAACTGATTGACAGCCCCAACACATACAGTATACCATACAAGACATATACTACTAGTGGAATGAACTGATTGACAGCCCCAACACATACAGTATACCATACAAGACATATACTACTAGTGGAATGAACTGATTGACAGCCCCAACACATACAGTATACCATACAAGACATATACTACTAGTGTAATGAACTGATTGACAGCCCCAACACATACAGTATACCATACAAGACATATACTGCTATATACTACTAGTGGAATGAACTGATTGACAGCCCCAACACATACAGTATACCATACAAGACATATACTGCTATATACTACTAGTGGAATGAACTGATTGACAGCCCCAACACATACAGTATACCATACAAGACATATACTACTAGTGGAATGAACTGATTGACAGCCCCAACACATACAGTATACCATACAAGACATATACTACTAGTGGAATGAACTGATTGACAGCCCCAACACATACAGTATACCATACAAGACATATACTACTAGTGGAATGAACTGATTGACAGCCCCAACACATACAGTATACCATACAAGACATATACTACTAGTGGAATGAACTGATTGACAGCCCCAACACATACAGTATACCATACAAGACATATACTACTAGAACACAAGCACGTGCTATCCCTCCAACACACAGTGTACATGCATGCACAATGCTCTCACAGACAAGGGGCAACGTCCTCCAACTGACCATCATCAAGGAGCAACGTCCTCCAACTGATCATCATCCAGGGGCAACGTCCTCCAACTGATCATCATCCAAGGGGCAACGTCCTCCAACTGATCATCATCCAAGGGCAACGTCCTCCAACTGATCATCATCAAGGGGCAACGTCCTCCAACTGATCATCATCAAGGGGCAACGTCCTCCAACTGATCATCATCAAGGGGCAACGTCCTCCAACTGATCATCATCAAGGGGCAACGTCCTCCAACTGATCATCATCAAGGGGCAACGTCCTCCAACTGATCATCATCAAGGGGCAACGTCCTCCAACTGATCATCATCAAGGGGCAACGTCCTCCAACTGATCATCATCAAGGGGCAACGTCCTCCAACTGACCATCATCAAGGGACAACATCCTCCAACAGACCATAGATCATGGAGGAATGCTGGAATGAAGACTCACAGCCAGTTTGTGATCAGAGTCCTATAGCCCCCCCTACTGGATGAACACTAACAGCTGGGAAGGAGACCATCACCATGAGCTGGCACAACGTCTACATTACATCTACAGGGGCGTTGGGCCAGGAACTGAGAGGTTGCTGGATCGTTCTGAGCAATGCAGTAAGCCAACTGTTCCCCCCGGGCTCTGATGACGTGGACGTCGATTAAGGCAGCCCCCCCCCCCTGGACTCTCTCTGACTGGTGTTCAGCATCTTTCCAACATGGACACTCCTTCTTCTGGACTCTCTCTGACTGGTGTTCAGCATCTTTCCAACATGGACATTTCTTCTTCTGGACTCTCTCTGGCTGGTGTTCAGCATCTTTCCAACATGGACACTCCTTCTGGACTCTCTCTGACTGGTGTTCAGCACATCTTTCCAACATGGACACTTCTTCTTCTGGACTCTCTCTGACTGGTGTTCAGCACATCTTTCCAACATGGACACTCCTTCTGGACTCTCTCTGGCTGGTGTTCAGCATCTTTCCAACATGGACACTCCTTCTTCTGGACTCTCTCTGACTGGTGTTCAGCACATCTTTCCAACATGGACACTTCTTCTTCTGGACTCTCTCTGGCTGGTGTTCAGCATCTTTCCAACATGGACACTCCTTCTGGACTCTCTCTGACTGGTGTTCAGCGCATCTTTAACCATTAAAACACTGGGGACTTCTACTAGTCTCCTCTTCCTGTTTGCTGTGTGTGTGTGTGTGTGGTGATAACGTGTGAATTGTATCCCTGTCTCTTACTGGTTCTCTCTAACTGGATAGTTGTACCTATATCTGAACCGCCACTTCTTTTGGCGACCACCACATGGTATATGCTCTTTTTCAGGGGGAATAGCGTGCTACATGTTTCTCAGATTTGATTCTCTGGAGAAATCGACAGACACACATAAGTCAGTCTTATTCAATGTTTATTGATCAAATCAAAACAGTGTCAATGGGGGTGAGTATACGTCGACTGATCAAGCTAGTAGACAGAAGTTCATCAAGTTCTAAATTAATAGTCCTACCGGTAAAAAAAATGAAAAATGACTCCAAGGTCAAAGGTTATCAAATCAGACAACAAAACAAAAGAGGAAAAGCCTAAATATAAAACAAAAACCTTAATTCAAAGTTAAAAAATATACATGAATTTAATTCGGAATGATTTACTGTACATAAAGAATTTCTGGTCCAAAATGGATCTTTTCTCAAGAACAAAACGGACGTTTCTCTTCTTAACAAAAAACAGAACCCAGCTTCTGTTATTTAAATTTGCTCTTCACTCACAGAAAAAGGTCAAATAACATTATTTGTTTTTTGATCAGGGTTAAAACAAAATGGTTCATTTCTTAACGAAACACGTATGTTTGTCTTCTGAAGGAAAATTAGATATTTACGTGAAAGCCGTCATCACAAAAAAAAGATGAAAAGCTTCAGAGTAACTCACAACCCGAAAAGATGCCACAATCAACATAAAATTCATAACAAAGTATTCTGTTTGTCATCAAAAGATAATTGTAAACTGAGACTTTCTTTGCCACTATGGGAGGGGGATAATTAAGAGCGCAGCCCCTTTAAGAGCAGTCATTCACTAGGGGGATAATTAAGAGCGCAGCCCCTTTAAGAGCAGTCATTCACTAGGGGGATAATTAAGAGCGCAGCCCCTTTAAGAGCAGTCATTCACTAGGGGGATAATTAAGAGCGCAGCCCCTTTAAGAGCAGTCATTCACTAGGGGGATAATTAAGAGCGCAGCCCCTTTAAGAGCAGTCATTCACTAGGGGGATAATTAAGAGCGCAGCCCCTTTAAGAGCAGTCATTCACTAGATTCAGGGATGATTTGTTTCTTGAGCGGATGGTGCCGGAACACAAATCATTTGTAGACTGAAAATTGACCTCAAGAAGACCAAATAGATATAATATTTAACTTAAAAACTTAATCACTTCAAAGCTTGCTTAGATTTGTATACAGTCACATATATCCCTCTGTTACGCGTGGGAATACTATAGAACAGATTTACATATATATATCTAGCTCAGAAAACGTAGGGCAGCAAATAATATCCCCTGTGGGCCACCAGTCGGGGAAACCCCCCCCCCTACGGGCCAAGCCCCCCCCCCCCCTTACTTTAAAGTAGCAGAATCTTGGTCCTCTTTAGTATCTCATTATTCCTATTACTTTAAACAAAATTATCAAGAAAAATATCAAAACTGCACCAAAAAAAATGAAATACATGGAAAAGAAAACATGCAATGAAAATAAAAATATCTTTACAAAAAAAAAAACGCAGATTCAGAGGCTCACGAAATACCAAACTAAATTATATACAAGGTACTACAACAAACAAAAATGCATAACTCCTCACTGAACACGGAAGAACAGAAAATACAAAAAATAAACGTTGTTTATTTCCCAGGAGTCCAATAACCCGAACTCTTCATCTTCTAGTCAGGTCAACTCAATAACAACCGTTGACCGAACTTGAGATCTGTGAACGCAACTCACATTTTCACAAATCTCCAATTGAAAATCTCAAATTTTTACTTTTTCAAAACATGAAAGTTACCCATGCATATATGAAGTTAGGATTGGACCCTATGAGAGCTGACAAACAACGGAGATCACGATTGATTCCTGATGATAAAATTGATCTTTCCCCAGAAGTCAAGGATGTGGTAGACTGCATCTGCCGAGGGTAGGAGACGACCCTCCATCTCTTTCTACATCCTCGTCTTCTCTGTCCTCTCTTCACGCTTCCTGTCCTCACTTTCTCCACATCTCTCTTTCCTGTTTGTCTCTGTGACCCGGGTCTGCTCTCGTCTTCCTCTCTAATCCATAACTACAGTCTCTAAAGTGCTCCGATGGAAACTGGACTGAGAGAAAAGACAAGTGCCTCCCCCCCAAAAATACAAACAAAAACAAAAAACAAATTGAACAAAAAAATGAAAGCAAATAAACATTGAACGCGCGCGTGTGTGTGTGTGCGTGTGTCATAGCGTCCCCCGTCATCATCTTCAGTACTTTGGCACTTTGGTGTAATCCTCAGTGTGTACGCTCTTACACAGCCCTATGGACAGGATCATACCCAGGAGCTGTGGAAAGCAGAGGGTAGAGGTCAGAGGTTAGAGGTCAGGTTAACAGTATCACTACATCTAAAGCCTCTCAGGAGGGTTCTCTCAATAGCTGTGATCAATGTACGCTCCTGTAGCAGGAAGTGTCCTCATACATTGAAAAACAAGAGCTGCTGTCTTGGAAGTCACGTGGATTAAGTCAGAGGTCAGAAGCTGCTTCTGACGGGCATTTATTCCTCTTAATGATATATATCTGTCTGGCTGAGAGACCTGCCTAACCGATTCTATAGAATGTATATGTTGTTCTGGTCCTATAGAATGTATATGTTGTTCTGGCCCTATAGAATGTTGTTCTGGTCCAGTAGAATGTTGTTCTGGTCCAGTAGAATGTTGTTCTGGTCCAGTAGAATGTACAGGTTGTTCTGGTCCAGTAGAATGTATTAGTTGCTCTGGTCCTATAGAATGTTGTTCTGGTCCAGTAGAATGTATATGTTATTCTGGTCCTATAGAATGTTGTTCTGGTCCAGTAGAATGTATATGTTGTTCTGGTCCTATAGAATGTATATGTTGTTCTGGTCCTATATAATGTACATGTTGTTCTGGTCAGGTAGAATGTATTAGTTGTTCTGGTCCAGTAGAATGTTGTTCTGGTCCAGTAGAATGTTGTTCTGGTCCAGTATAATGTTGTTCTGGTCCAGTAGAATGTTGTTCTGGTCCAGTAGAATGTTGTTCTGGTCCAGTAGAATGTACATGTTGTTCTGGTCCAGCAGAATGTATTAGTTGTTCTGGTCCTATAGAATGTTGTTCTGGTCCAGTATAATGTATATGTTATTCTGGTCCTATAGAATGTTGTTCTGGTCCAGTAGAATTTATATGTTGTTCTGGTCCTATAGAATGTATATGTTGTTCTGGTTCTATAGAATGTATATGTTGTTCTGGTCCTATAGAATGTATATGTTGTTCTGGTCCAGTAGAATGTATTAGTTGTTCTGGTCCTATAGAATGTTGTTCTGGTCCTATAGAATGTATATGTTGTTCTGGTCCTATAGAATGTATATGTTGTTCTGGTCCTATAGAATGCTGTTCTGGTCCAGTAGAAGGTATATGTTGTTCTGGTCCTATAGAATGTACATGTTGTTCTGGTCCAGTAGAATGTATTAGTTGTTCTGGTTCTATAGAATGTATTAGTTGTTCTGGTTCTATAGAATGTTGTTCTGGTCCTATAGAATGTATATGTTGTTCTGGTACAGTAGAATGTATTAGTTGTTCTGGTTCTATAGAATGTATTAGTTGTTCTGGTTCTATAGAATGTATTAGTTGTTCTGGTCCTATAGAATGTATATGTTGTTCTGGTCTTATAGAATGTATATGTTGTTCTGGTCCTATAGAATGTATTAGTTGTTCTGGTCCTATAGAATGTTGTTCTGGTCCTATAGAATGTATATGTTGTTCTGGTACAGTAGAATGTATTAGTTGTTCTGGTTCTATAGAATGTATTAGTTGTTCTGGTTCTATAGAATGTATTAGTTGTTCTGGTTCTATAGAATGTACATGTTATTCTGGTCCTATAGAATGTTGTTCTGGTCCTATAGAATGTATATGTTATTCTGGTCCTATAGAATGTTGTTCTGGTCCTATAGAATGTACATGTTGTTCTGGTCCAGTAGAATGTATTAGTTGTTCTGGTCCTATAAAATGTACATGTTATTATGGTCCTATAGAATGTTGTTCTGGTCCAGTAGAATGTATATGTTATTCTGGTCCTATAGAATGTTGTTCTGGTCCTATAGAATGTTGTTCTGGTCCTATAGAATGTACATGTTGTTCTGGTCCAGTAGAATGTACATGTTATTCTGGTCCTATAGAATGTTGTTCTGGTCCAGTAGAATGTATATGTTATTCTGGTCTATAGAATGTTGTTCTGGTCCTATAGAATGTTGTTCTGGTCCTATAGAATGTACATGTTGTTCTGGTCCAGTAGAATGTACATGTTATTCTGGTCCTATAGAATGTTGTTCTGGTCCAGTAGAATGTATATGTTATTCTGGTACTATAGAATGTATATGTTGTTCTGGTCCTATAGAATGTTGTTCTGGTCCAGTAGAATGTATATGTTGTTCTGGTCCTATAGAATGTTGTTCTGGTCCTATAGAATGTACATGTTGTTCTGGTCCAGTAGAATGTATTAGTTGTTCTGGTTCTATAGAATGTATTAGTTGTTCTGGTTCTATAGAATGTTGTTCTGGTCCTATAGAATGTATATGTTGTTCTGGTACAGTAGAATGTATTAGTTGTTCTGGTTCTATAGAATGTATTAGTTGTTCTGGTTCTATAGAATGTATTAGTTGTTCTGGTCCTATAGAATGTATATGTTGTTCTGGTCCTATAGAATGTATATGTTGTTCTGGTCCAGTAGAATTTATTAGTTGTTCTGGTCCTATAGAATGTTGTTCTGGTCCTATAGAATGTATATGTTGTTCTGGTACAGTAGAATGTATTAGTTGTTCTGGTTCTATAGAATGTATTAGTTGTTCTGGTTCTATAGAATGTATTAGTTGTTCTGGTCCTATAGAATGTATATGTTGTTCTGGTCCTATAGAATGTATATGTTGTTCTGGTCCAGTAGAATTTATTAGTTGTTCTGGTCCTATAGAATGTTGTTCTGGTCCTATAGAATGTATATGTTGTTCTGGTACAGTAGAATGTATTAGTTGTTCTGGTTCTATAGAATGTATTAGTTGTTCTGGTTCTATAGAATGTTGTTCTGGTCCTATAGAATGTATATGTTGTTCTGGTACAGTAGAATGTATTAGTTGTTCTGGTTCTATAGAATGTATTAGTTGTTCTGGTTCTATAGAATGTATTAGTTGTTCTGGTCCTATAGAATGTATATGTTGTTCTGGTCTTATAGAATGTATATGTTGTTCTGGTCCTATAGAATGTATTAGTTGTTCTGGTCCTATAGAATGTTGTTCTGGTCCTATAGAATGTATATGTTGTTCTGGTACAGTAGAATGTATTAGTTGTTCTGGTTCTATAGAATGTATTAGTTGTTCTGGTTCTATAGAATGTATTAGTTGTTCTGGTTCTATAGAATGTACATGTTATTCTGGTCCTATAGAATGTTGTTCTGGTCCTATAGAATGTATATGTTATTCTGGTCCTATAGAATGTTGTTCTGGTCCTATAGAATGTACATGTTGTTCTGGTCCAGTAGAATGTATTAGTTGTTCTGGTCCTATAAAATGTACATGTTATTATGGTCCTATAGAATGTTGTTCTGGTCCAGTAGAATGTATATGTTATTCTGGTCCTATAGAATGTTGTTCTGGTCCTATAGAATGTTGTTCTGGTCCTATAGAATGTACATGTTGTTCTGGTCCAGTAGAATGTACATGTTATTCTGGTCCTATAGAATGTTGTTCTGGTCCAGTAGAATGTATATGTTATTCTGGTCTATAGAATGTTGTTCTGGTCCTATAGAATGTTGTTCTGGTCCTATAGAATGTACATGTTGTTCTGGTCCAGTAGAATGTACATGTTATTCTGGTCCTATAGAATGTTGTTCTGGTCCAGTAGAATGTATATGTTATTCTGGTACTATAGAATGTATATGTTGTTCTGGTCCTATAGAATGTTGTTCTGGTCCAGTAGAATGTATATGTTGTTCTGGTCCTATAGAATGTTGTTCTGGTCCTATAGAATGTACATGTTGTTCTGGTCCAGTAGAATGTATTAGTTGTTCTGGTTCTATAGAATGTATTAGTTGTTCTGGTTCTATAGAATGTTGTTCTGGTCCTATAGAATGTATATGTTGTTCTGGTACAGTAGAATGTATTAGTTGTTCTGGTTCTATAGAATGTATTAGTTGTTCTGGTTCTATAGAATGTATTAGTTGTTCTGGTCCTATAGAATGTATATGTTGTTCTGGTCCTATAGAATGTATATGTTGTTCTGGTCCAGTAGAATTTATTAGTTGTTCTGGTCCTATAGAATGTTGTTCTGGTCCTATAGAATGTATATGTTGTTCTGGTACAGTAGAATGTATTAGTTGTTCTGGTTCTATAGAATGTATTAGTTGTTCTGGTCCTATAGAATGTATATGTTGTTCTGGTCCTATAGAATGTATATGTTGTTCTGGTCCAGTAGAATGTTGTTCTGGTCCTATAGAATGTTGTTCTGGTCCTATAGAATGTATATGTTGTTCTGGTACAGTAGAATGTATTAGTTGTTCTGGTTCTATAGAATGTTATTCTGGTCCAGTAGAATGTTGTTCTGGTCCTATAGAATGTATATGTTGTTCTGGTACAGTAGAATGTATATGTTGTTCTGGTCCTATAGAATGTTGTTCTGGTCCTATAGAATGTATATGTTGTTCTGGTACAGTAGAATGTAATAGTTGTTCTGGTCCTATAGAATGTTGTTCTGGTTCTATAGAATGTATTAGTTGTTCTGGTTCTATAGAATGTATATGTTGTTCTTTACCTCGATGACAGCCACTCCCAGGCAGACCCCCAGGATCACTCCAACGTTGGCAAACAGCCAGCTCTCTACACTGGAGTTACAGCCCTGAAAGAAAGAAAGAAAGAAAGAAAGAAAGAGAGACAGAGAGAGAGAGAGACAGAGAGAGAGAGAGACAGAGAGAGAGAGAGAGACAGAGAGAGAGACAGAGACAGAGAGAGAGACAGAGACAGAGAGAGAGACAGAGACAGAGAGAGAGACAGAGACAGAGAGAGAGACAGAGAGAGAGACAGAGACAGAGACAGAGAGAGACAGAGACAGAGAGAGACAGAGAGAGACAGAGAGAGACAGAGAGAGACAGAGAGAGACAGAGAGAGACAGAGAGAGACAGAGAGAGACAGAGAGAGACAGAGAGAGCGACAGAGACAGAGAGAGCGACAGACAGACAGCGACAGACAGCGACAGACAGCGAGAGCGACAGACACAGACAGACAGCGACAGACAGCGACAGACAGACACAGTCCAATATATTAACAGATGAGGGTGGTGTTGAGTGATGCTCATGTTGTAAGTATCTCAGTGATGGAGTCAAACACTGTGACCATATTTCAATGGAACAGACTTCCATGGAGTACTGAAACACGTGTAGCACAATGACAAGCCTCTAATGTAGGAGTGTTCTCTCAATCAATCAACCAATCAATCAATCAACTTATATATGAAGAGGTCTTACCCTGTCGTAGACGGGCCAATCAAGTGACTGCGCCTCACAGAAACCACTGTCGAAGGAGGAGTTGTTACCCTCAACCAGAGACACGTTCTGACAGGAACACGGGAACAACAGCTGGGAACTGTTCACTATGACAGCATTAGCATGCCAGTCCATAAGACCACTCCATCCACAACACTCCATCTGGAGAGAGAGGGGGATGGACGGAGGGAAGGAGAGAGGGGATGAGAGAGAGAAGGGGGAGGTAGAGAGAGCGAAAGGGGAGACATAGACAAAGAGAGAGTGATGAGAGAGCGAGAGAGGGGGGAGAGAGAGCGAGAGAGGGGGGAGAGAGAGCGAGAGAGAGGGGGAGAGAGAGCGAGAGAGGGGGGGAGAGAGAGCGAGAGAGGGGGGGAGAGAGAGCGAGAGAGGGGGGGAGAGAGAGCGAGAGAGAGAGCGAGAGAGGGGGGGAGAGAGAGTGAGAGAGGGGGGAGAGAGAGAGCGAGAGGGGGGAGAGAGAGAGCGAGAGAGGGGAGAGAGAGAGCGAGAGAGGGGGGGAGAGAGAGCGAGAGAGGAGAGGAGTGATTAAAGGTAGACAATAATAGAGAGGAAACATGTCCAGAGAGAGAATGAGAGGGGAACCCCAAGAAGTCCAGTCGTTTTTCAGATAGATCAACGCTGACTAGCAACCCTATACTGTAAGTATTGTTTTACAATGAACTTAGGACAATGTTGAAGCTGCTGAAGGCATTTACAAGGAGCTGAGAGGTGGAGTTTTCTCCACTTCCTTTATTTGAAATCACCTTTTCCAGACGGACGGAGCTTTAAGAGCGTAAAGGCCGTCGTGTCCATTTCTAACAGCTGTGGTTTGGCTCCACTGAACAATCCCTTTCTAACCGCTGTGGTTCGGCTCCACTGAACAATCCCTTTCTAACAGCTGTGGTTTGGCTCCACTGAACAATCCCTTTCTAACAGCTGTGGTTTGGCTTCACTGAACAATCCCTTTCTAACAGCTGTGGTTCGGCTCCACTGAACAATCCCTTTCTAACAGCTGTGGTTTGGCTCCACTGAACAATCCCTTTCTAACAGCTGTGGTTTGGCTCCACTGAACAATCCCTTTCTAACAGCTGTGGTTCGGCTCCACTGAACAATCCCTTTCTAACAGCTGTGGTTCGGCTCCACTGAACAATCCCTTTCTAACAGCTGTGGTTTGGCTCCACTGAACAATCCCTTTCTAACAGCTGTGGTTTGGCTCCACTGAACAATCCCTTTCTAACAGCTGTGGTTTGGCTCCACTGAACAATCCCTTTCTAACAGCTGTGGTTTGGCTCCACTGAACAATCCCTTTCTAACAGCTGTGGTTTGGCTCCACTGAACAATCCCTTTCTAACAGCTGTGGTTTGGCTCCACTGAACAATCCCTTTCTAACAGCTGTGGTTTGGCTCCACTGAACAATCCCTTTCTAACAGCTGTGGTTTGGCTCCACTGAACAATCCCTTTCTAACAGCTGTGGTTTGGCTCCACTGAACAATCCCTTTCTAACAGCTGTGGTTTGGCTCCACTGAACAATCCCTTTCTAACAGCTGTGGTTTGGCTCCACTGAACAATCCCTTTCTAACAGCTGTGGTTCGGCTCCACTGAACAATCCCTTTCTAACAGCTGTGGTTTGGCTCCACTGAACAATCCCTTTCTAACAGCTGTGGTTTGGCTCCACTGAACAATCCCTTTCTAACAGCTGTGGTTTGGCTCCACTGAACAATCCCTTTCTAACAGCTGTGGTTCGGCTCCACTGAACAATCCCTTTCTAACAGCTGTGGTTCGGCTCCACTGAACAATCCCTTTCTAACAGCTGTGGTTTGGCTTCACTGAACAATCCCTTTCTAACAGCTGTGGTTCGGCTCCACTGAACAATCCCTTTCTAACAGCTGTGGTTTGGCTCCACTGAACAATCCCTTTCTAACAGCTGTGGTTTGGCTCCACTGAACAATCCCTTTCTAACAGCTGTGGTTCGGCTCCACTGAACAATCCCTTTCTAACAGCTGTGGTTCGGCTCCACTGAACAATCCCTTTCTAACAGCTGTGGTTTGGCTCCACTGAACAATCCCTTTCTAACAGCTGTGGTTTGGCTCCACTGAACAATCCCTTTCTAACAGCTGTGGTTTGGCTCCACTGAACAATCCCTTTCTAACAGCTGTGGTTTGGCTCCACTGAACAATCCCTTTCTAACAGCTGTGGTTTGGCTCCACTGAACAATCCCTTTCTAACAGCTGTGGTTTGGCTCCACTGAACAATCCCTTTCTAACAGCTGTGGTTTGGCTCCACTGAACAATCCCTTTCTAACAGCTGTGGTTTGGCTCCACTGAACAATCCCTTTCTAACAGCTGTGGTTTGGCTCCACTGAACAATCCCTTTCTAACAGCTGTGGTTTGGCTCCACTGAACAATCCCTTTCTAACAGCTGTGGTTCGGCTCCACTGAACAATCCCTTTCTAACAGCTGTGGTTTGGCTCCACTGAACAATCCCTTTCTAACAGCTGTGGTTTGGCTCCACTGAACAATCCCTTTCTAACAGCTGTGGTTCGGCTCCACTGAACAATCCCTTTCTAACAGCTGTGGTTCGGCTCCACTGAACAATCCCTTTCTAACAGCTGTGGTTCGGCTCCACTGAACAATCCATTTAGATGTCTTTTATGACGTGCGTCAAATGACACAAGTCTAATTTCTGTACAGAGAGCCTTATACCCGCCTCACCACCCGCCTCACCACCCGCCTCACCACCAGCCTCACCACCAGCCTCACTCACACCCTAGACTCGTTACATCAGACGGTTTGTTTCACTTCAGGAAACTGACAATTATTTTCAATTGAACGGTTAAGATTCATTGTATTTTATTACATTTTACACCACTTGCCACTTTACCGTAAAAACTACAGGTCCTGTTAAACCTCTTTTGGTCGACGGGTGTGGTGACTTTACCGTAAAAACTACAGGTCCTGTTAAACCTCTTTTGGTCGACGGGTGTGGTGACTTTACCGTAAAAACTACAGGTCCTGTTAAACCTCTTTTGGTCGACTGGTGTGGTGACTTTACCGTAAAAACTACAGGTCCTGTTAAACCTCTTTTGGTCGACTGGTGTGGTGACTTTACCGTAAAAACTACAGGTCCTGTTAAACCTCTTTTGGTCGACGGGTGTGGTGACTTTACCGTAAAAACTACAGGTCCTGTTAAACCTCTTTTGGTCGACGGGTGTGGTGACTTTACCGTAAAAACTACAGGTCCTGTTAAACCTCTTTTGGTCGACGGGTGTGGTGACTTTACCGTAAAAACTACAGGTCCTGTTAAACCACTTTTGGTCGACTGGTGTGGTGACTTTACCGTAAAAACTACAGGTCCTGTTAAACCTCTTTTGGTGGACTGGTGTGGTGACTTTACCGTAAAAACTACAGGTCCTGTTAAACCACTTTTGGTCGACTGGTGTGGTGACTTTACCGTAAAAACTACAGGTCCTGTTAAACCACTTTTGGTCGACTGGTGTGGTGACTTTTGAACTGGTTGGAATTGACCTCCGTTGCAAGTCAAAATACCCCCCCCTCCCCCCGTAGTTCTAAATGGTTAGAGTTAAGGGAAGATGATCCTAGATCTGTGCTCTCCTCTCACCGTCCTCTGTATGTAATCCCAGGCCTGCTCGGTGGTGCTGTTCTTGCCAGGGTAGTTGCTCAGGATCTGGGTCACGATGTTGGACATCTCCTTATTTAGCTGAGACAGAGAGAGACAGAGAGACACAGAGACAGACGAGAGAGAGAAAAGGGGGGGGGGAAACCAGTCAGTAAACCAGTCATTCAATGAGTCAAATCAGACAGCCAGTGTTGGTTTCTAAACTACTCTAAAAGTTTCTAAACACAAACACAAAACCTGGAGAGAAAATACAATGCCCAGAACTAGAGATACAAATCAGTTGAATAAATCTGAGTAAATTCCTGTAGAAAAATATCCCTGACTATTGAAAACTAGCATTGTTTTGTAATGTGTAGATGTTACAGCTCCCACTCATCTCTGACCCCTCCCACTCATCTCTGACCCCTCCCACTCATCTCTGACCCCTCCCACTCATCCCTGACCCCTCCCACTCATCCCTGACCTCTTCCACTCATCTCTGACCCCTCCCACTCATCCCTGACCCCTTCCAATCATCTCTGACCCCTCCCACTCATCCCTGACCCCTTCCACTCATCCCTGACCCCTTCCACTCATCTCTGACCCCTCCCACTCATCTCTGACCCCTCCCACTCATCTCTGACCCCTCCCACTCATCCCTCACCCCTCTCACTCATCTCTGACCCCTCCCACTCATCTCTGACCCCTCCCACTCATCTCTGACCCCTCCCCTTTCCTTCTCTGTTGAATCAGGGCAGATAAAGAGGCTCTCTCTCCCAAATGGCACCCTATTCCCTTTATAGTGCACTACTTTTAACAAGGGTGTATAGGGCTCCAGTCAAAAGTAGTGCACTATATAGGGAATAGGGCTCCAGTCAAAAGTAGTGCACTATATAGGGAATAGGGCTCCAGTCAAAAGTAGTGCACTATATAGGGAATAGGGCTCCAGTCAAAAGTAGTGCACTATATAGGGAATAGGGCTCCAGTCAAAAGTAGTGCATTATATAGGGAAAGGGGCTACATTTGGGTCAGAGTTTTTTTCTGCCACCCTAAAAGCTTTCAGGTGTGTGTCGTTAAAGAGCAGAGCGACAGGAAGTTCATGTTCGATGGTTGTTGAAACGCGTTTATTGAACCAGGAAGTCTCATTGAGGTCAGAAGGGAGACCTGGCATGTCTTCCTATGGTGAGACATGTGCTCTCTCAAGGAGCCTTTCCAACATTCCTCGCTTCCCATCTCCTCACTTCCTATATCCTCACCTCCTTCTCAACCGTAGGCCCAGCGGCGGGCCCAGCGTGGTTAGCTACATGATTTGAACATGTCTGTTGTGTTGAAATGCTTAGTTATAGTGAACAGAGTATTACTGAGAAATCAGATCTTGTTTAAAGTACTGAAGCAGCAACATGTCCAGTCTTGTCCATCTGGCAGAGAGGCTGCAGCCGCCGGCTGATGCTGTAAAATCCCATTGGAGACGCACATCTGGAGAGGCCTCAGTGTGGTGGTAGGGAGAGGCCTCAGTGTGGTGGTAGGGAGAGGCCTCAGTGTGGTGGTAGGGAGAGGCCTCAGTGTGGTGGTAGGGAGAGGCCTCAGTGTGGTGGTATGGGGAGGATCATATCTCCCTTCCTACCTACCTAAATCCCTGAAGCTGGAGACGCACATCCTCCCTCACTAACTTTAAGCATCGGCTGTCAGAGCAGCTCACAGATCACTGTACCTGTACACAGCCCATCTGTAAATAGCCCATCTGTAAACAGCCCATCTGTAAATAGCCCATCTGTAAACAGCCCATCTGTACATAGCCCATCTGTAAACAGCCCATCTGTACACAGCCCATCTGTAAACAGCCCATCTGTACATAGCCCATCTGTAAACAGCCCATCTGTAAACAGCCCATCTGTAAACAGCCCATCTGTACATAGCCCATCTGTAAACAGCCCATCTGTAAACAGCCCACCTGTAAACAGCCCATCTGTACATAGCCCATCTGTAAACAGCCCATCTGTACACAGCCCATCTGTAAACAGCCCATCTGTACATAGCCCATCTGTACATAGCCCATCTGTAAACAGCCCATCTGTAAATAGCCCATCTGTAAACAGCCCATCTGTAAATAGCCCATCTGTAAATAGCCCATCTGTAAACAGCCCATCTGTAAACAGCCCATCTGTAAACAGCCCATCTGTACATAGCCCATCTGTAAACAGCCCATCTGTACATAGCCCATCTGTACATAGCCCATCTGTAAACAGCCCATCTGTACATAGCCCATCTGTACACAGCCCATCTGTAAATAGCCCATCTGTAAACAGCCCATCTGTAAATAGCCCATCTGTAAACAGCCCATCTGTACATAGCCCATCTGTAAACAGCCCATCTGTACATAGCCCATCTGTACATAGCCCATCTGTAAACAGCCCATCTGTACATAGCCCATCTGTACATAGCCCATCTGTAAACAGCCCATCTGTACATAGCCCATCTGTAAACAGCCCATCTGTAAACAGCCCATCTGTACATAGCCCATCTGTACATAGCCCATCTGTAAACAGCCCATCTGTACATAGCCCATCTGTAAATAGCCCATCTGTAAACAGCCCATCTGTACATAGCCCATCTGTACATAGCCCATCTGTAAACAGCCCATCTGTACACAGCCCATCTGTAAACAGCCCATCTGTAAACAGCCCATCTGTAAACAGCCCATCTGTAAATAGCCCATCTGTAAATAGCCCATCTGTAAATAGCCCATCTGTAAATAGCCCATCTGTAAATAGCCCATCTGTAAACAGCCCATCTGTACATAGCCCATCTGTACATAGCCCATCTGTAAACAGCCCATCTGTACATAGCCCATCTGTAAACAGCCCATCTGTAAACAGCCCATCTGTAAACAGCCCATCTGTAAACAGCCCATCTGTACATAGCCCATCTGTAAACAGCCCATCTGTAAATAGCCCATCTGTAAATAGCCCATCTGTAAATAGCCCATCTGTAAATAGCCCATCTGTAAATAGCCCATCTGTAAACAGCCCATCTGTACATAGCCCATCTGTACATAGCCCATCTGTAAACAGCCCATCTGTACATAGCCCATCTGTACATAGCCCATCTGTAAACAGCCCATCTGTACATAGCCCATCTGTAAACAGCCCATCTGTAAACAGCCCATCTGTACATAGCCCATCTGTACATAGCCCATCTGTAAACAGCCCATCTGTACATAGCCCATCTGTACATAGCCCATCTGTAAACAGCCCATCTGTACATAGCCCATCTGTACATAGCCCATCTGTACATAGCCCATCTGTAAACAGCCCACCTGTAAACAGCCCATCTGTAAACAGCCCATCTGTAAACAGCCCATCTGTACATAGCCCATCTGTAAACAGCCCATCTGTAAACAGCCCATCTGTACATAGCCCATCTGTAAACAGCCCATCTGTAAACAGCCCATCTGTACATAGCCCATCTGTAAACAGCCCATCTGTACACAGCCCACCCAACTACCTCATCCCCATACTGTTATTATATATATTCAGCCCAGTATCTCTACTTGCACATTCATCATCTGCACATCTGTCACTCCAGTGTTTAATTGCTAAATTGTAATTACTTTGCCACTGTGGCCTATTTATTGCCTTACCTCATTTGCACTCACTGTATATAGACTTTTCTATTGTGTTATTGACTGTAAGTTTGTTTTACTCCATGTGTAACTCTGTTGTTGTTTGTGTCGCGCTGCTTTGCTCTATCATGGCCAGGTTGCAGTTGTAAATGAGAACTTGTTGTCTACCTGGTTAAATAAAGGTGATCTGATCTACCTGGTTAAATAAAGGTGATCTGGTCTACCTGGTTAAATAAAGGTGATCTGGCCTACCTGGTTAAATAAAGGTGATCTGGCCTACCTGGTTAAATAAAGGTGAAATAAAATTTTAAAAATGAATGTTAAATGTTAGATCCAGACTTGGTTCTATTTCAGATCCAAAAAGCAGGAAGCTTCAGGGATAATATCTATGGCTGTCCCAAACAGCACCCTCTTCCCTAAGTAGTGCACTACTTCAGGGATAATATCTATGGCTGTCCCAAACAGCACCCTCTTCCCTAAGTAGTGTACTACTTCAGGGATAATATCTATGGCTGTCCCAAACAGCACCCTCTTCCCTAAGTAGTGCACTACTTCAGGGATAAAATGTATGGCTGTCCCAAACAGCACCCTCTTCCCTAAGTAGTGTACTACTTCAGGGATAAAATGTATGGCTGTCCCAAACAGCACCCTCTTCCCTATAGTGTACTACTTCAGGGATACATCAGGGATAATATATATGGCTGTCCCAAATGGCATCCTCCTCCCTAAGTAGTGCACTAGAGTGAAGAGGGTGCCGTTTGGGACTCAAACAATATTTGTGTCTGAGAGGTGGATTTCAGCTTTACGGCGTTTCCTAGTCAGATGTTTCCCTTCAGGTCCACTGGGAGAGACAGGCAGTGTGTGTGTGTGTGTGTGTGTGTGTGTGTGTGTGTGTGTGTGTGTTGTTGAGGTGGCTGAACCAAGCCAAACTATCCTATCCAGCCAGGATGGATTCTGTTCCATTACAAGTTTATATCTTCTGCTACACTCTGCTAGGTCATTCCAAACCAGCTAGAAAGTTATAGAAGGTGTGTGTGTGTGTGCATGTTTCTCCAATTATCCACATCTGTGTTCACACATCCCTCCAGCTGGTGTGAGTGTGTTCCTACGAGCAGCAGTCACCTCTCTCTCTGACCCCTCTCCTCACCGACACACACCTCTCTCTCTGACCCCTCTCCTCACCGACATGCACACCTCTCTCTGACCCCTCTGCTTACTTCCTCTCATTGACAGACACACACCTGGCCAGGCTTTCCTCTGGTCCTCCTGGGGCCAAGGCCTCCTTAAACAATAATCACCACCACTACACTAGTGCCTAGTTCCATATGTGTTATTTCATTTTGATGTCTTCCCTATTATTCTACAAGTCTATGTTGTTCTGGTCCTATAGAATGTATATGTTGTTCTGGTCCAGTAGAATGTTGTTCTGGTCCTATAGAATGTTGTTCTGGTCCTATAGAATGTATATGTTGTTCTGGTCCAGTAGAATGTACATGTTGTTCTGGTCCTGTAGAATGTTGTTCTGGTCCTATAGAATGTTGTTCTGGTCCTATAGAATGTATATGTTGTTCTGGTCCTGTAGAATGTTGTTCTGGTCCTATAGAATGTATATGTTGTTCTGGTCCAGTAGAATGTATATGTTATTCTGGTCCTATAGAATGTTATTCTGGTCCAGTAGAATGTATATGTTGTTCTGGTCCTATAGAATGTTCTTCTGGTCCTATAGAATGTATATGTTATTCTGGTCCAGTAGAATGTATATGTTATTCTGGTCCTATAGAATGTTGTTCTGGTCCAGTAGAATGTATATGTTGTTCTGGTCCAGTAGAATGTATTAGTTCTTCTGGTCCTATACAATGTATATGTTGTTCTGGCCCTATAGAATGTATATGTTGTTCTGGTCCTATAGAATGTTGTTCTGGTCCTATAGAATGTACATGTTATTCTGGTCCTATAGAATGTATATGTTGTTCTGGTCCAGTAGAATGTTATTCTGGCCCTACAGAATGTATATGTTATTCTGACCCTATAGAATGTATATGTTATTCTGGCCCTACAGAATGTATATGTTGTTCTGGTCCTATAGAATGTATATGTTGTTCTGGTCCAGTAGAATGTACATGTTGTTCTGGTCCAGTAGAATGTATATGTTGTTCTGGTCCTATAGAATGTTATTCTGGTCCTATAGAATGTTATTCTGGTCCAGTAGAATGTATATGTTGTTCTGGTCCAGTAGAATGTATATGTTGTTCTGGTCCAGTAGAATGTATATGTTGTTCTGGTCCAGTAGAATGTATATGTTATTCTGGTCCTATAGAATGTATATGTTGTTCTGGTCCTATAGAATGTTGTTCTGGTCCAGTAGAATGTGGTTCTGGTCCAGTAGAATGTATATGTTATTCTGGTCCTATAGAATGTATATGTTGTTCGGTCCTATAGAATGTTGTTCTGGTCCAGTAGAATGTATATGTTATTCTGGTCCAGTAGAATGTATATGTTGTTCTGGTCCAGTAGAATGTATATGTTATTCTGGTCCTATAGAATGTATATGTTGTTCTGGTCCTATAGAATGTTGTTCTGGTCCAGTAGAATGTATATGTTGTTCTGGTCCTATAGAATGTGGTTCTGGTCCAGTAGAATGTATATGTTATTCTGGTCCTATAGAATGTATATGTTGTTCTGGTCCTATAGAATGTTGTTCTGGTCCTATAGAATGTTGTTCTGGTCCAGTAGAATGTATATGTTGTTCTGGTCCTATAGAATGTATACGTTGTTCTTGTCCTATAGAATGTATATGTTATTCTGGCCCTATAGAATGTATATGTTGTTCTGGTCCTATAGAATGCATTAACACAGCTTTTGGTAGCGTGTTCTGTCTGAAAGGAATAAGGTGTAATCAGTCTCAGAACTAGGTGTTGTCTCAAGGGTGTAGTGAGTCATTTTCTTCAGAACAGGTTGTGTTCAGGTGGGTTCAACATTCTGGAATGTTCAGGTGCACAGACACACCGTGTAGAACAGACATGTAGTCTAGTGGTTAAGAGCAGCGGCCGTTAAGAGCTTTGGGCCAGTAACCAAAATATTGCTGGTTCGAATCCCCGAGCTGACTAGTTAAAAAAATCTGTCGATGTGCCCTTGAGCAAGGCACTTAACCCTAATTGCTCCTGTAAGTCACAGTGGATAAGTGTGTCTGCTGAATTACAAAATTACATACTTTTCTGACATTCCTCTTTCCTGAACTCGACCAACAACAGGTGTAAACAGGAAGTGACATCACTCACCAGGTCCTTCTGGAAGTAGATGAGTACACCGGCTGCCACCTGACCAATCAGAATCAGCAGCAGGCAGGTGAAGTACTGGGGAGGAAGAGAGGATCATGGGATATATGAGATGACATCACCGTGGCAACAGTCCATCATAACAATGCATAAACACATCCACCCAAACACCCGACACCATCCCCTGCAGCATCGTTCAGACATCATCCCCTGCAGCATCGTTCAGACATCAACACCACTTTGCCTTCAAATATAAATGCATTATGTATTCAACTATGTACGTAAATAATTGACTAGGATGTGAACTTCCACATCATCTCCTAGACGCTGCTACAATATCCAACAGGAACAGCCACAGGGCTTTATGTTGCTACAATATCCAACAGGAACAGCCACAGGGCTTTCTGTTGCTATAATATCCAACAGGAACAGCCACAGGGCTTTATGTTGCTACAATATCCAACTGGAACAGCCACAGGGCTTTGTGTTGCTATAATATCGAACTGGAACAGCCACAGGGCTTTGTGTTGCTATAATATCCAACTGGAACAGCCACGGGGCTTTCTGTTGCTATAATATCCAACTGGAACAGCCACGGGGCTTTCTGTTGCTATAATATCCAACTGGAACAGCCACGGGGCTTTCTGTTGCTACAATATCCAACTGGAACAGCCACGGGGCTTTCTGTTGCTACAATATCCAACTGGAACAGCCACGGGGCTTTCTGTTGCTATAATATCCAACTGGAACAGCCACGGGGCTTTCTGTTGCTACAATATCCAACTGGAACAGCCACGGGGCTTTCTGTTGCTATAATATCCAACTGGAACAGCCACGGGGCTTTCTGTTGCTATAATATCCAACTGGAACAGCCACAGGGCTTTGTGTTGCTATAATATCCAACTGGAACAGCCACGGGGCTTTCTGTTGCTATAATATCCAACTGGAACAGCCACAGGGCTTTGTGTTGCTATAATATCCAACTGGAACAGCCACGGGGCTTTATGTTGCTATAATATCCAACTGGAACAGCCACAGGGCTTTGTGTTGCTATAATATCCAACTGGAACAGCCACAGGGCTTTGTGAGCGACTCCTCCCTCCCTGTACAGTAGCAGTAGTTTGTAATGCATTCACACTAGCATACACTGAGTGGAAAGCCTTGAAAGCCTTCCACAGGGACTCTACAAGGTGTTGAAAGCCTTCCACAGGGACTCTACAAGATGTTGAAAGCCTTCCACAGGGACTCTACAAGGTGTTGAAAGCCTTCCACAGGGTCTCTACAAGGTGTTGAAAGCCTTCCACAGGGATGCTGGCCCATGTTGACTCCAATGCTTCCCACAGTTGTGTCAAGTTGGCTGGATGTCCTTTTGGTGGTGGAACATTCTTGATACACACAGGAAACTGTTGAGTGTGAAAAACCCAGCTACGTTGCAGTTCTTGACACACTCAAACTGGTGCGCTTGGCACCTACTACCATACCCTGTTCAAAGGCACTTCAATCTTTTGTCTTGCCCATTCGCCCTCTGAATGGAGCACATACACAATCCATGTCTCAATTGTCTCAAGGCTTAAACATCCTTCTATAACCCGTCTCCTCTCCTTCATCTACACTGATTGAAGTGGATTTAACAAGTGACATCAATAAGGGATCATATCTTTAACCTGGATTCACCTGGTCAGTCCATGTCATGGAAGGAGCAGGTGTTCCTAATGTTTTGTACACTCAGTGTAGATTTTGGAGATGCCAGCAATGTTTTAAAGATGGTTTTGACTTTAGATTTGTGCACCACTGATTGCGAGTTAGACCAGACAGGCCTGTGTGTGTGTGTGTAGGCCTGTGTGTGTGTGCCTGTGTGTGTGTGCCTGTGTGTGTGTGTGTAGGCCTGTGTGTGTGTGTGCCTGTGTGTGTGTGCCTGTGTGTGTGTGCTCACCAGGCCCAGCAGACAGCGGATCTCGTAGATAGCCCCCAGGCAACCCAGGAAGCCCATCAACATGGAGAGACCACCGACACCTATCAGGATGTAGGAAGCTATCTTCAGCGCTGTGGAGGACTCTTCTGTAGAGAGAAACAAAGCAACACTCTCAGGTTAGCACATTAGCATCGCTATGGTAAAAACCATATATAGGCTAGCATTTTAGCATACCTACAGTACACCATGGGGTACTCCTCTGTAGAGGTGGGAACAAGCAGACTCGTTAGCATATCTTCTGTAAACCCATATAGGTTAGCAGTATTTAAGCAGTCTGATGTAGGCTATGCACAGGCTAGCATGTTAGCATCGCTATGGTAAAAACCCTATATAGGCTAGCATTTTAGCATACCTACAGTACACTATGGGGGACTCCTCTGTAGAGGTGGGAACAAGCAGACTCATTAGCATATCTGCTGTTAACACATATAGGTTAGCAGTTTAGCAATCGACTACTGTGCAGGCTTGTATTTAACCAGTCTGATGTAGGCTATACACAGGCTAGCATGTTAGCATCGCTATGGTAAAAAACATATATAGGCTAGCATGTTAGCACACCTACTACACAGTGACAGGCATTTTACCCTAACCCATTCATCCCTTAGCAGACACCGTGTTCTGCCTCACGTCTGACAGGTAGACAGACAGACAGTGGAATATAACAGACATCTTCCTATAAGGCAACGCATTCCCACAAAACCAAAAGGAGACCTGAACTCAAACCAGCATATCTGGTCATGGAAATTCTGGCTTCTATAAAACTAAAAGTCAACTGGAGCCAGAGAGAGATTAGGTATGCATTTCAAAATGGCACCCTTTTCCCGATATAGTGCACTACTTTGGACCAAAAAAGTTCACTTAAAAAAAACGTAAAATAGTGTACGCTATATAGGGAACAGGGTGCCATTTGGGACATAGATTATGTCTGGCAACAGGAGGAATGATATATGTTACTCTGAGGACATTGTTCTCAGTGTGTGTGTGTGTGTGTGTGTATGTGTGTGTGTATGTGTATGTGTATGTGTATGTGTATGTGTGTGTGTGTGTGTGTGTGTCACTGCCAAACATTCTGAGGCTTCCAAAGGAAAGAGAGAAGCATGTTTCTGTGGATCACTCCGGAGGTCTGGAACCAGACGTGTGCCATCACGGAGGCCCAAACTTTCTGCAAAGCCCAGAAAAACCCACCACTGAGACACAGAGAGAGAGAGAGAGAACGGACAGTTCAACCTCATCTCAAGTATTTAGTTTAAGGAGACGTCCTCCTTGGAGACAGAGACGAGCTCCTGAGAACCCCAGAGGTTTTCACTATAATGGCAGAAACATCTGGCATTCAAATCAAACTGCAAATCAAACTGTTTTTTTGTCAGCGTAGTGTCAGTGCAGTGTCAGCGCAGTGTCAGTGTCAGCGCAGTGTCAGCGCAGTGTCAGTGTCAGCGCAGTGTCAGCGCAGTGTCAGCGCAGTGTCAGCGCAGTGTCAGTGTCAGCGCAGTGTCAGCGCAGTGTCAGCGCAGTGTCAGCGCAGTGTCAGCGCAGTGTCAGCGCAGTGTCAGCGCAGTGTCAGTGTCAGCGCAGTGTCAGTGCAGTGTCAGTGTCAGCGCAGTGTCAGCGCAGTGTCAGCGCAGTGTCAGTGCAGTGTCAGCGCAGTGTCAGTGTCAGCGCAGTGTCAGCGCAGTGTCAGCGCAGTGTCAGTGCAGTGTCAGTGCAGTGTCAGCGCAGTACAGTGAAATGCTTACTTGCAAGAAATGCTTATGCAAGATGTGAAACATGGACAAATGTATATAGGTCATAGAGACAAAGCAAAACAGAAAAAACAGTATCCTATTTCATACCGTGATGAAATAGCTGTGGTTGGTTCGCGCTATACTCTAGCGTGTGACCAATGTGGAATACAGGAAGTTCAATAATGCCATGCTGGCTGATTTCTTGTTATTCTAAGCGGGATGACTGTGGCAATATTACTGAAAGAATATGTAAACCGCTGGATGGGAACCCTCGTTCCAGACATGTCTCTGATTATTAGAGACAGACCCTGCAGCACATCACAGATCCCTCTCCTCATTCCCAGCAAAAGCAGTTTAACCAGACATGTCTCTGATTATTAGAGACAGACCCTGCAGCACATCACAGATCCTCTCCTCATTACCGTTACTCTAACGTTGGAACAGCTAGAGAACAGATCCCTCTCCTCATTACCGTTACTCTGACGTTGGAACAGCTAGAGAACAGATCCCTCTCTCCTCATTACCGTTACTCTGACGTTGGAACAGCTAGAGAACAGATCCCTCTCTCCTCATTACCGTTACTCTGACGTTGGAACGGCTAGAGAACAGATCCCTCTCCTCATTACCGTTACTCTGACGTTGGAACGGCTAGAGAACAGATCCCTCTCCTCATTACCGTTACTCTAACGTTGGAACAGCTAGAGAACAGTTCCCTCTCTCCTCATTACCGTTACTCTGACGTTGGAACGGCTAGAGAACAGATCCCTCTCCTCATTACCGTTACAACGGCTAGAGAACAGATCCCTCTCCTCATTACCGTTACAACGGCTAGAGAACAGATCCCTCTCCTCATTACCGTTACAACGGCTAGAGAACAGATCCCTCTCTCCTCATTACCGTTACTCTGACGTTGGAACGGCTAGAGAACAGATCCCTCTCCTCATTACCGTTACAACGGCTAGAGAACAGATCCCTCTCTCCTCATTACCGTTACTCTGACGTTGGAACGGCTAGAGAACAGATCCCTCTCCTCATTACCGTTACTCTGATGTTGGAACGGCTAGAGAACAGATCCCTCTCTCCTCATTACCGTTACTCTGACGTTGGAACAGCTAGAGAACAGATCCCTCTCTCCTCATTACCGTTACTCTGACGTTGGAACGGCTAGAGAACAGATCCCTCTCCTCATTACCGTTACTCTGACGTTGGAACGGCTAGAGAACAGATCCCTCTCCTCATTACCGTTACAACGGCTAGAGAACAGATCCCTCTCCTCATTACCGTTACTCTGACGTTGGAACAGCTAGAGAACAGATCCCTCTCTCCTCATTACCGTTACTCTGACGTTGGAACGGCTAGAGAACAGATCCCTCTCCTCATTACCGTTACTCTGACGTTGGAACAGCTAGAGAACAGATCCCTCTCTCCTCATTACCGTTACTCTGACGTTGGAACGGCTAGAGAACAGATCCCTCTCCTCATTACCGTTACTCTAACGTTGGAACAGCTAGAGAACAGATCCCTCTCTCCTCATTACCGTTACTCTGACGTTGGAACGGCTAGAGAACAGATCCCTCTCCTCATTACCGTTACAACGGCTAGAGAACAGATCCCTCTCCTCATTACCGTTACAACGGCTAGAGAACAGATCCCTCTCCTCATTACCGTTACAACGGCTAGAGAACAGATCCCTCTCTCCTCATTACCGTTACTCTGACGTTGGAACGGCTAGAGAACAGATCCCTCTCCTCATTACCGTTACAACGGCTAGAGAACAGATCCCTCTCTCCTCATTACCGTTACTCTGACGTTGGAACGGCTAGAGAACAGATCCCTCTCCTCATTACCGTTACTCTGATGTTGGAACGGCTAGAGAACAGATCCCTCTCTCCTCATTACCGTTACTCTGACGTTGGAACAGCTAGAGAACAGATCCCTCTCTCCTCATTACCGTTACTCTGACGTTGGAACGGCTAGAGAACAGATCCCTCTCCTCATTACCGTTACTCTGACGTTGGAACGGCTAGAGAACAGATCCCTCTCCTCATTACCGTTACAACGGCTAGAGAACAGATCCCTCTCCTCATTACCGTTACAACGGCTAGAGAACAGATCTCTCTCCTCATTACCGTTACAACGGCTAGAGAACAGATCCCTCTCTCCTCATTACCGTTACTCAAACGTTGGAACGGCTAGAGAACAGATCCCTCTCCTCATTACCGTTACTCAAACGTTGGAACGGCTAGAGAACAGATCCCTCTCCTCATTACCGTTACTCTAACGTTGGAACGGCTAGAGAACAGATCCCTCTCCTCATTACCGTTACTCTAACGTTGGAACGGCTAAAGAACAGATCCCTCTCCTCATTACCGTTACTCTAACGTTGGAACGGCTAGAGAACAGATCCCTCTCCTCATTACCGTTACTCTAACTTTGGAACGGCTAGAGAACAGATCCCTCTCCTCATTACCGTTACTCTAATGTTGGAACGGCTAGGATAGCACCCCTGGGATAGCACCCGGGGGGAGTGGTGGGTGGAGGGAGAGGCACCTGGGATAGAACCCGGGGGGGGTGGTGGGTGGAGGGAGAGGCACCTGGGATAGATCCGGGGGAGTGGAGGGAGAGATGGGTACGACGCCTGCAGCTGGATCCCCAAAAACAAAGAAATCATAGGTTTACGTGGTGGGAGGAGAGAATGATGGTGGGAGGAGGGCGTGGGAGAACGGTGGTGGGAGGACGGCGTGGGAGGAGGGAGTGGAACTACTTAGTCAAATGTAGTGCACTATATGTAGGGAATAGGGTGCCACTTGGGACAACCAGCTCTGGAATGATCGTTAGGCTGGTTGGGCCAATTAGTACCAATTAGTATCGCGATATCGACGGAGGGAAAAAAAAGTGGCCTAGCATCCTGTTCGCCCCGTGGCCTAGCATCCTGTTCGCCCCGTGCCCTAGCGGCCTGTTCGCCCCGTGGCCTGTTCGCCCCGTGGCCTGTTCGCCCCGTGGCCTGTTCGCCCCGTGGCCTAGCATCCTGTTTGTTCGCCCCGTGGCCTGTTCGCCCCGTGGCCTAGCATCCTGTTCGCCCCGTGGCCTGTTCGCCCCGTGGCCTAGCATCCTGTTCGCCCCGTGGCCTAGCATCCTGTTCGCCCCGTGGCCTGTTCGCCCCGTGGCCTAGCATCCTGTTTGCCCCGCATCCTGTTCGCCCCGCGGCCTGTTCGCCCCGTGGCCTGTTCGCCCCGTGGCCTGTTCGCCCCGTGGCCTAGCATCCTGTTCGCCCCGTGGCCTAGCATCCTGTTCGCCCCGTGGCCCAGCATCCTGTTCGCCCCGTGGCCCAGCATCCTGTTCGCCCCGTGGCCTAGCATCCTGTTCGCCCCGTGGCCTAGCATCCTGTTCGCCCCGTGGCCTAGCATCCTGTTCGCCCCGTGGCCTAGCATCCTGTTCGCCCCGTGGCCTAGCATCCTGTTCGCCCCGTGGCCTAGCATCCTGTTCGCCCCGTGGCCTAGCATCCTGTTCGCCCCGTGGCTTAGCATTCTGTTCGCCCCGTCCCCCGCATCCCGTTTGCCTCATCCCCCGGACACGTGTTTGTTTTCTAAAATCCTGTCACTGAAATTAATCCTTCTAGTCAATACTACACATTGAATTTAACTTCACACTGTATAATAGGATGCTGCATAGATTGGTTGATTGGCTCATATTTGCAATGGCAGGAAGGAATATGCAAGCATAATGGTCTGTATGTCATTGTGTCAGTCAGGGGACAACACTGCATGAAACCTGCTTCACTGTTCAGTTAACACACACACAACCTCCCAACTTTAAAATGTTAGGCACCAAACAAAATGTAAGGAGCAGCAGAAAGAGAGAGTTGTTTTATAGTTTAGTCTCCCATTAGGCCTATATGAATCCTATATAGTTTAGTCTCCCATTAGGCCTATATGAATCCTACCTTGGAATCACATCTCACGAGTAGCAAACCCTTTTCTTTTCTTCCTGGACCAATCAGATGTGCCTAAACCTAGTGTGAAGTTTCCAGGTTGTTAGTTAGCTAGGTAACATGACGTTGTTTGTTATCAAACCAATAATTAGCAACCTGGGATTAGTTTAAAACAGCCGTGGTTGTGAAATTTTATCAAATGTGCACGAATCCCAGGAGAAAGAAATAAAAGGTTACTTCTGGTAATATGGGTCATATAGAAAAAAAAGAGTAGAGGGCCTAGATAGATGCCCTGCGGTACACCAAACTTTACATGTTTGACATTAGAGAAGCTTCCACTAAAAGAAACCCCCTGAGTTCTATTAGATAGACAAGCTCTGGATCCAGGATATGGCAGAGGTTGAAAAGTCATAACACATATGTTTATCAACAACATGTTATGGTCAATAATATCAAAAGCTGCCCTGAAATCTAACAATGCAGCTCCCACAATCTAACTAATTATCCATTTAGTTCAATCAATCATCAGTCATGTGTGTCAGTGCAGTACATGTTGAGTGCCCTTCTCTATAAACATGCTGAAAGTCTGTTGTTCATTTGTTTACAGAGAAATAGCATTGTACTTGATCAAACACCATTTTTTTCCCCAACAGTTTGCTAAGAGCTGGCAGCAAGCTGATAGGTCTGCTGTTAGAACCAGTAAAGGCGGCTTTACCACTCTTGGGTAGCGGAATGACTTTGGCTTCCCTCCAGGCCTGAGGACAAAGACTTTCCTCTTAGGCTCAGATTAAAAATATGACAGATAGGAGTGGCTATAGAGTCAGCTACCATCCTCAGTAGCTTTCCATCTAAGTTGTCGATGCCAGGAGGTTTGTCATTATTGGTTCGTTAACAACAATTGTTCCACCTCTGCCACACTAACTTGACAGAATTCCAACTTGAAATGTTTTTCTTTCATTATTAGTTTTTTTATGCATGAATACAATTGTTCACTGTTCGTTGTTGGCATTCCCTGCCTAAGTTTCCTGTTGGCATTCCCTGCCTAAGTTTCCTGTTGCCATTTCCTGCCTAACCCTAACCCACTTTGCCAATGAAGTAATCAATAAAATAAATTGGCAACATCAAATGGTTTTGTGATGAATAAAGCCATCTGATTGGATGAAAGATGAGGTTGAATTATACCCATAATTCCATTTAAAGTACTCCCATTATTCTTTATATCATTGATCTTGGCTTCATAATAAAGTTTCTTCTTCTTTTAGTTGAGTTTGTCACAATTTCTCAATTTGACAGTGAACTTGTAAAGTCAACTCAGACTGGTCTGTGCTCCTGGTTATAACAGATGATACATTGTATCAACATAAAGTCAACTCAGACTGGTCTGTGCTCCTGGTTATAACAGATGAAATGATACATTGTATCAACATAAAGTCAACTCAGACGGGTCTGTGCTCCTGGTTATAACAGATGAAATGATACATTGTATCAACATAAAGTCAACTCAGACTGGTCTGTGCTCCTGGTTATAACAGATACATTGTATCAACATAAAGTCAACTCAGACTGGTCTGTGCTCCTGGTTATAACAGATGATACATTGTATCAACATAAAGTCAACTCAGACTGGTCTGTGCTCCTGGTTATAACAGATGATACATTGTATCAACATAAAGTCAACTCAGACTGGTCTGTGCTCCTGGTTATAACAGATGATACATTGTATCAACATAAAGTCAACTCAGACTGGTCTGTGCTCCTGGTTATAACAGATACATTGTATCAACATAAAGTCAACTCAGACTGGTCTGTGCTCCTGGTTATAACAGATGATACATTGTATCAACATAAAGTCAACTCAGACTGGTCTGTGCTCCTGGTTATAACAGATGATACATTGTATCAACATAAAGTCAACTCAGACTGGTCTGTGCTCTTGGTTATAACAGATGATACATTGTATCAACATAAAGTCAACTCAGACTGGTCTGTGCTCCTGGTTATAACAGATACATTGTATCAACATAAAGTCAACTCAGACTGGTCTGTGCTCCTGGTTATAACAGATGATACATTGTATCAACATAAAGTCAACTCAGACTGGTCTGTGCTCCTGGTTATAACAGATGATACATTGTATCAACATAAAGTCAACTCAGACTGGTCTGTGCTCCTGGTTATAACAGATGATACATTGTATCAACATAAAGTCAACTCAGACTGGTCTGTGCTCTTGGTTATAACAGATGATACATTGTATCAACATAAAGTCAACTCAGACTGGTCTGTGCTCCTGGTTATAACAGATACATTGTATCAACATAAAGTCAACTCAGACTGGTCTGTGCTCTTGGTTATAACAGATGAAATGATACATTGTTGATACAATGGAGCAGTGCAGGCAAAGTAAACAATGTAACAGAAGTAACAGAAGACTCATCAGGGTCTGCATCCCCGCTCGCCATCACGGCTGCATTAGAATATAAAACAGAGAGGAATAGATGGGCATCAACTATTACTATCATTATCATTCCTCTGGTGAAATGACTGCCACATACCTGTCATTCCTCTGGTGAAATGACTGCCACATTACTGTCGTTCCTCTGGTGAATTGACTGCCCATTACTGTCATTCCTCTGGTGAAATGACTGCCACATTACTGTCATTCCTCTGGTGAAATGACTGCCCATTACTGTCATTCCTCTGGTGAAATGACTGCCACATTACTGTCATTCCTCTGGTGAAATGACTGCCACATTACTGTCATTCCTCTGGTGAAATGACTGCCACATTACTGTCATTCCTCTGGTGAAATGACTGCCACATTACTGTCATTCCTCTGGTGAAATGACTGCCACATTACTGTCATTCCTCTGGTGAATTGACTGCCCATTACTGTCATTCCTCTGGTGAAATGACTGCCACATTACTGTCATTCCTCTGGTGAAATGACTGCCACATTACTGTCGTTCCTCTGGTGAATTGACTGCCCATTACTGTCATTCCTCTGGTGAAATGACTGCCACATTACTGTCATTCCTCTGGTGAAATGACTGCCACATTACTGTCATTCCTCTGGTGAAATGACTGCCACATTACTGTCATTCCTCTGGTGAAATGACTGCCACATTACTGTCTTTCCTCTGGTGAAATGACTGCCACATTACTGTCTTTCCTCTGGTGAAATGACTGCCACATTTCTATCATTCCTCTGTTGAAATGACTGCCACATTTCTATCATTCCTCTGGTGAAATGACTGCCACATTACTGTCATTCCTCTGGTGAAATGACTGCCACATTACTGTCATTCCTCTGGTGAAATGACTGCCACATTACTGTCATTCCTCTGGTGAAATGACTGCCACATTACTGTCATTCCTCTGGTGAAATGACTGCCACATTACTGTCATTCCTCTGGTGAAATGACTGCCACATTACTGTCATTCCTCTGGTGAAATGACTGCCACATTACTGTATTTCCTCTGGTGAAATGACTGCCACATTACTGTCTTTCTATCTTTCCTCTGGTGAACTGCCTGCTACATTTCTGTCATTCCTCTGGTGAATTGACTGCCACATTACTGTCATTCCTCTGGTGAATTGACTGCCACATTACTATCATTCCTCTGGTGAAATGACTGCCACATTACTGTCATTCCTCTGGTGAAATGACTGCCACATTACTGTCATTCCTCTGGTGAAATGACTGCCACATTACTGTAATTCCTCTAGTGAAATGACTGCTACATTACTGTCATTCCTCTGGTGAAATGACTGCCACATTACTGTCATTCCTCTGGTGAAATGACTGCCACATTTCTATCATTCCTCTGGTGAAATGACTGCCACATTACTGTCATTCCTCTGGTGAAATGACTGCCACATTACTGTCTTTATCATTCCTCTGGTGAAATGACTGCCACATTACTGTCTTTCTATCTTTCCTCTGGTGAAATGACTGCCACATTTCTATCATTCCTCTGGTGAAATGACTGCCACATTACTGTCATTCCTCTGGTGAAATGACTGCCACATTACTGTCAATCCTCTGGTGAAATGACTGCCACATTACTGTCTTTCTATCATTCCTCTGGTGAAATGACTGCCACATGACTGTCTTTCCTCTGGTGAAATGACTGCCACATTACTATCATTACTCTGGTGAAATGACTGCCACATTACTATCATTCCTCTGGTGAAATGACTGCCACATTACTGTCATTCCTCTGGTGAAATGACTGCCACATTACTGTCATTCCTCTGGTGAAATGACTGCCACATTTCGATCATTCCTCTGGTGAAATGACTGCCACATTAACGTCATTCCTCTGGTGAAATGACTGCCACATTACTGTCATTCCTCTGGTGAAATGACTGCCACATTACTGTCTTTCTATCATTCCTCTGGTGAAATGACTGCCACATGACTGTCTTTCCTCTGGTGAAATGACTGCCACATTTCTATCATTCCTCTGGTGAAATAACTGCCACATTACTGTCTTTCTATCATTCCTCTGGTGAAATGACTGCCACATGACTGTCTTTCTATCATTCCTCTGGTGAAATGACTGCCACATTACTGTCATTCCTCTGGTGAAATGACTGCCACATTTCTATCATTCCTCTGGTGAAATGACTGCCACATTACTATCATTCCTCTGGTGAAATGACTGCCACATTACTGTCATTCCTCTGGTGAAATGACTGCCACATTACTGTCATTCCTCTGGTGAAATGACTGCCACATTAACGTCATTCCTCTGGTGAAATGACTGCCACATTACTGTCATTCCTCTGGTGAAATGACTGCCACATTACTGTCTTTCTATCATTCCTCTGGTGAAATGACTGCCACATGACTGTCTTTCCTCTGGTGAAATGACTGCCACATTTCTATCATTCCTCTGGTGAAATAACTGCCACATTACTGTCTTTCTATCATTCCTCTGGTGAAATGACTGCCACATGACTGTCTTTCTATCATTCCTCTGGTGAAATGACTGCCACATTACTGTCATTCCTCTGGTGAAATGACTGCCACATTTCTATCATTCCTCTGGTGAAATGACTGCCACATTTCTATCATTCCTCTGGTGAAATGACTGCCACATTACTATCATTCCTCTGGCGAAATGACTGCCACATTACTGTCATTCCTCTGGCGAAATGACTGCCACATTACTGTCTTTCTATCTTTCCTCTGGTGAAATGACTGCCACATTACTGTCATTCCTCTGGCGAAATGACTGCCACATTACTGTCTTTCCTCTGGTGAAATGACTGCCACATTACTGTCTTTCTATCATTCCTCTGGTGAAATGACTGCCACATTACTGTCATTCCTCTGGTGAAATGACTGCCACATTACTGTCAATCCTCTGGTGAAATGACTGCCACATTACTGTCTTTCTATCATTCCTCTGGTGAAATGACTGCCACATGACTGTCTTTCCTCTGGTGAAATGACTGCCACATTACTATCATTACTCTGGTGAAATGACTGCCACATTACTATCATTCCTCTGGTGAAATGACTGCCACATTACTGTCATTCCTCTGGTGAAATGACTGCCACATTACTGTCATTCCTCTGGTGAAATGACTGCCACATTTCGATCATTCCTCTGGTGAAATGACTGCCACATTAACGTCATTCCTCTGGTGAAATGACTGCCACATTACTGTCATTCCTCTGGTGAAATGACTGCCACATTACTGTCTTTCTATCATTCCTCTGGTGAAATGACTGCCACATGACTGTCTTTCCTCTGGTGAAATGACTGCCACATTTCTATCATTCCTCTGGTGAAATAACTGCCACATTACTGTCTTTCTATCATTCCTCTGGTGAAATGACTGCCACATGACTGTCTTTCCTCTGGTGAAATGACTGCCACATTACTGTCATTCCTCTGGTGAAATGACTGCCACATTTCTATCATTCCTCTGGTGAAATGACTGCCACATTTCTATCATTCCTCTGGCGAAATGACTGCCACATTACTGTCATTCCTCTGGCGAAATGACTGCCACATTACTGTCATTCCTCTGGTGAAATGACTGCCACATTACTGTCTTTCTATCTTTCCTCTGGTGAAATGACTGCCACATTACTGTCATTCCTCTGGCGAAATGACTGCCACATTACTGTCTTTCCTCTGGTGAAATGACTGCCACATTACTGTCTTTCTATCATTCCTCTGGTGAAATGACTGCCACAGTACTATCATTGCTCTGGTGAAATGACTGCCACATTACTGTCTTTCTATCATTCCTCTGGTGAAATGACTGCCACATTACTGTCTTTCTATCATTCCTCTGGTGAAATGACTGCCACAGTACTATCATTCCTCTGGTGAAATGACTGCCACATTACTGTCTTTCTATCATTCCTCTGGTGAAATGACTGCCACATTACTGTCATTCCTCTGGTGAAATGACTGCCACATTACTGTCTTTCTATCATTCCTCTAGTGAAATGACTGCCACATTACTGTCATTCCTCTGGTGAATTGACTGCCACATTACTGTCTTTCCTCTGGTGAAATGACTGCCACATTACTGTCATTCCTCTGGTGAAATGACTGCCACATACCTGTCATTCCTCTGGTGAAATGACTGCCACATTACTGTCGTTCCTCTGGTGAATTGACTGCCCATTACTGTCATTCCTCTGGTGAAATGACTGCCACATTACTGTCATTCCTCTGGTGAAATGACTGCCCATTACTGTCATTCCTCTGGTGAAATGACTGCCACATTACTGTCATTCCTCTGGTGAAATGACTGCCACATTACTGTCATTCCTCTGGTGAAATGACTGCCACATTACTGTCATTCCTCTGGTGAAATGACTGCCACATTACTGTCATTCCTCTGGTGAAATGACTGCCACATTACTGTCATTCCTCTGGTGAAATGACTGCCACATTACTGTCATTCCTCTGGTGAATTGACTGCCCATTACTGTCATTCCTCTGGTGAAATGACTGCCACATTACTGTCATTCCTCTGGTGAAATGACTGCCACATTACTGTCGTTCCTCTGGTGAATTGACTGCCCATTACTGTCATTCCTCTGGTGAAATGACTGCCACATTACTGTCATTCCTCTGGTGAAATGACTGCCACATTACTGTCATTCCTCTGGTGAAATGACTGCCCATTACTGTCATTCCTCTGGTGAAATGACTGCCACATTACTGTCATTCCTCTGGTGAAATGACTGCCACATTACTGTCATTCCTCTGGTGAAATGACTGCCACATTACTGTCTTTCCTCTGGTGAAATGACTGCCACATTACTGTCTTTCCTCTGGTGAAATGACTGCCACATTTCTATCATTCCTCTGTTGAAATGACTGCCACATTTCTATCATTCCTCTGGTGAAATGACTGCCACATTACTGTCATTCCTCTGGTGAAATGACTGCCACATTACTGTCATTCCTCTGGTGAAATGACTGCCACATTACTGTCATTCCTCTGGTGAAATGACTGCCACATTACTGTCATTCCTCTGGTGAAATGACTGCCACATTACTGTCATTCCTCTGGTGAAATGACTGCCACATTACTGTCATTCCTCTGGTGAAATGACTGCCACATTACTGTATTTCCTCTGGTGAAATGACTGCCACATTACTGTCTTTCTATCTTTCCTCTGGTGAACTGCCTGCTACATTTCTGTCATTCCTCTGGTGAATTGACTGCCACATTACTGTCATTCCTCTGGTGAATTGACTGCCACATTACTATCATTCCTCTGGTGAAATGACTGCCACATTACTGTCATTCCTCTGGTGAAATGACTGCCACATTACTGTCATTCCTCTGGTGAAATGACTGCCACATTACTGTAATTCCTCTAGTGAAATGACTGCTACATTACTGTCATTCCTCTGGTGAAATGACTGCCACATTACTGTCATTCCTCTGGTGAAATGACTGCCACATTTCTATCATTCCTCTGGTGAAATGACTGCCACATTACTGTCATTCCTCTGGTGAAATGACTGCCACATTACTGTCTTTATCATTCCTCTGGTGAAATGACTGCCACATTACTGTCTTTCTATCTTTCCTCTGGTGAAATGACTGCCACATTTCTATCATTCCTCTGGTGAAATGACTGCCACATTACTGTCATTCCTCTGGTGAAATGACTGCCACATTACTGTCAATCCTCTGGTGAAATGACTGCCACATTACTGTCTTTCTATCATTCCTCTGGTGAAATGACTGCCACATGACTGTCTTTCCTCTGGTGAAATGACTGCCACATTACTATCATTACTCTGGTGAAATGACTGCCACATTACTATCATTCCTCTGGTGAAATGACTGCCACATTACTGTCATTCCTCTGGTGAAATGACTGCCACATTACTGTCATTCCTCTGGTGAAATGACTGCCACATTTCGATCATTCCTCTGGTGAAATGACTGCCACATTAACGTCATTCCTCTGGTGAAATGACTGCCACATTACTGTCATTCCTCTGGTGAAATGACTGCCACATTACTGTCTTTCTATCATTCCTCTGGTGAAATGACTGCCACATGACTGTCTTTCCTCTGGTGAAATGACTGCCACATTTCTATCATTCCTCTGGTGAAATAACTGCCACATTACTGTCTTTCTATCATTCCTCTGGTGAAATGACTGCCACATGACTGTCTTTCCTCTGGTGAAATGACTGCCACATTACTGTCATTCCTCTGGTGAAATGACTGCCACATTTCTATCATTCCTCTGGTGAAATGACTGCCACATTTCTATCATTCCTCTGGTGAAATGACTGCCACATTACTATCATTCCTCTGGCGAAATGACTGCCACATTACTGTCATTCCTCTGGCGAAATGACTGCCACATTACTGTCATTCCTCTGGTGAAATGACTGCCACATTACTGTCTTTCTATCTTTCCTCTGGTGAAATGACTGCCACATTACTGTCATTCCTCTGGCGAAATGACTGCCACATTACTGTCTTTCCTCTGGTGAAATGACTGCCACATTACTGTCTTTCTATCATTCCTCTGGTGAAATGACTGCCACAGTACTATCATTCCTCTGGTGAAATGACTGCCACATTACTGTCTTTCTATCATTCCTCTGGTGAAATGACTGCCACACTACTATCATTCCTCTGGTGAAATGACTGCCACATTACTGTCTTTCTATCATTCCTCTGGTGAAATGACTGCCACATTACTGTCATTCCTCTGGTGAAATGACTGCCACATTACTGTCTTTCTATCATTCCTCTGGTGAAATGACTGCCACATTACTGTCATTCCTCTGGTGAATTGACTGCCACATTACTGTCTTTCCTCTGGTGAAATGACTGCCACATTACTGTCATTCCTCTGGTGAAATGACTGCCACATACCTGTCATTCCTCTGGTGAAATGACTGCCACATTACTGTCGTTCCTCTGGTGAATTGACTGCCCATTACTGTCATTCCTCTGGTGAAATGACTGCCACATTACTGTCATTCCTCTGGTGAAATGACTGCCCATTACTGTCATTCCTCTGGTGAAATGACTGCCACATTACTGTCATTCCTCTGGTGAAATGACTGCCACATTACTGTCATTCCTCTGGTGAAATGACTGCCACATTACTGTCATTCCTCTGGTGAAATGACTGCCACATTACTGTCATTCCTCTGGTGAAATGACTGCCACATTACTGTCATTCCTCTGGTGAAATGACTGCCACATTACTGTCATTCCTCTGGTGAAATGACTGCCACATTACTGTCATTCCTCTGGTGAATTGACTGCCCATTACTGTCATTCCTCTGGTGAAATGACTGCCACATTACTGTCATTCCTCTGGTGAAATGACTGCCACATTACTGTCGTTCCTCTGGTGAATTGACTGCCCATTACTGTCATTCCTCTGGTGAAATGACTGCCACATTACTGTCATTCCTCTGGTGAAATGACTGCCACATTACTGTCATTCCTCTGGTGAAATGACTGCCACATTACTGTCATTCCTCTGGTGAAATGACTGCCACATTACTGTCTTTCCTCTGGTGAAATGACTGCCACATTTCTATCTTTCCTCTGGTGAAATGACTGCCACATTTCTATCATTCCTCTGTTGAAATGACTGCCACATTTCTATCATTCCTCTGGTGAAATGACTGCCACATTACTGTCATTCCTCTGGTGAAATGACTGCCACATTACTGTCATTCCTCTGGTGAAATGACTGCCACATTACTGTCATTCCTCTGGTGAAATGACTGCCACATTACTGTCATTCCTCTGGTGAAATGACTGCCACATTACTGTCATTCCTCTGGTGAAATGACTGCCACATTACTGTCATTCCTCTGGTGAAATGACTGCCACATTACTGTCATTCCTCTGGTGAAATGACTGCCACATTACTGTCATTCCTCTGGTGAAATGACTGCCACATTACTGTCATTCCTCTGGTGAAATGACTGCCACATTACTGTCATTCCTCTGGTGAAATGACTGCCACATTACTGTCATTCCTCTGGTGAATTGACTGCCCATTACTGTCATTCCTCTGGTGAAATGACTGCCACATTACTGTCATTCCTCTGGTGAAATGACTGCCACATTACTGTCGTTCCTCTGGTGAATTGACTGCCCATTACTGTCATTCCTCTGGTGAAATGACTGCCACATTACTGTCATTCCTCTGGTGAAATGACTGCCACATTACTGTCATTCCTCTGGTGAAATGACTGCCACATTACTGTCATTCCTCTGGTGAAATGACTGCCACATTACTGTCTTTCCTCTGGTGAAATGACTGCCACATTTCTATCTTTCCTCTGGTGAAATGACTGCCACATTTCTATCATTCCTCTGTTGAAATGACTGCCACATTTCTATCATTCCTCTGGTGAAATGACTGCCACATTACTGTCATTCCTCTGGTGAAATGACTGCCACATTACTGTCATTCCTCTGGTGAAATGACTGCCACATTACTGTCATTCCTCTGGTGAAATGACTGCCACATTACTGTCATTCCTCTGGTGAAATGACTGCCACATTACTGTCATTCCTCTGGTGAAATGACTGCCACATTACTGTCATTCCTCTGGTGAAATGACTGCCACATTACTGTCATTCCTCTGGTGAAATGACTGCCACATTACTGTCTTTCCTCTGGTGAAATGACTGCCACATTACTGTCATTCCTCTGGTGAAATGACTGCCACATTACTGTCATTCCTCTGGTGAAATGACTGCCACATTACTGTCTTTCCTCTGGTGAAATGACTGCCACATTTCTATCTTTCCTCTGGTGAAATGACTGCCACATTTCTATCATTCCTCTGTTGAAATGACTGCCACATTTCTATCATTCCTCTGGTGAAATGACTGCCACATTACTGTCTTTCTATCTTTCCTCTGGTGAACTGCCTGCTACATTTCTGTCATTCCTCTGGTGAATTGACTGCCACATTACTGTCATTCCTCTGGTGAATTGACTGCCACATTACTATCATTCCTCTGGTGAAATGACTGCCACATTACTGTCATTCCTCTGGTGAAATGACTGCCACATTACTGTCATTCCTCTGGTGAAATGACTGCCACATTACTGTAATTCCTCTAGTGAAATGACTGCTACATTACTGTCATTCCTCTGGTGAAATGACTGCCACATTACTGTCATTCCTCTGGTGAAATGACTGCCACATTTCTATCATTCCTCTGGTGAAATGACTGCCACATTACTGTCATTCCTCTGGTGAAATGACTGCCACATTACTGTCTTTATCATTCCTCTGGTGAAATGACTGCCACATTACTGTCTTTCTATCTTTCCTCTGGTGAAATGACTGCCACATTTCTATCATTCCTCTGGTGAAATGACTGCCACATTACTGTCATTCCTCTGGTGAAATGACTGCCACATTACTGTCAATCCTCTGGTGAAATGACTGCCACATTACTGTCTTTCTATCATTCCTCTGGTGAAATGACTGCCACATGACTGTCTTTCCTCTGGTGAAATGACTGCCACATTACTATCATTACTCTGGTGAAATGACTGCCACATTACTATCATTCCTCTGGTGAAATGACTGCCACATTACTGTCATTCCTCTGGTGAAATGACTGCCACATTACTGTCATTCCTCTGGTGAAATGACTGCCACATTTCGATCATTCCTCTGGTGAAATGACTGCCACATTAACGTCATTCCTCTGGTGAAATGACTGCCACATTACTGTCATTCCTCTGGTGAAATGACTGCCACATTACTGTCTTTCTATCATTCCTCTGGTGAAATGACTGCCACATGACTGTCTTTCCTCTGGTGAAATGACTGCCACATTTCTATCATTCCTCTGGTGAAATAACTGCCACATTACTGTCTTTCTATCATTCCTCTGGTGAAATGACTGCCACATGACTGTCTTTCCTCTGGTGAAATGACTGCCACATTACTGTCATTCCTCTGGTGAAATGACTGCCACATTTCTATCATTCCTCTGGTGAAATGACTGCCACATTTCTATCATTCCTCTGGTGAAATGACTGCCACATTACTATCATTCCTCTGGCGAAATGACTGCCACATTACTGTCATTCCTCTGGCGAAATGACTGCCACATTACTGTCATTCCTCTGGTGAAATGACTGCCACATTACTGTCTTTCTATCTTTCCTCTGGTGAAATGACTGCCACATTACTGTCATTCCTCTGGCGAAATGACTGCCACATTACTGTCTTTCCTCTGGTGAAATGACTGCCACATTACTGTCTTTCTATCATTCCTCTGGTGAAATGACTGCCACAGTACTATCATTCCTCTGGTGAAATGACTGCCACATTACTGTCTTTCTATCATTCCTCTGGTGAAATGACTGCCACAGTACTATCATTCCTCTGGTGAAATGACTGCCACATTACTGTCTTTCTATCATTCCTCTGGTGAAATGACTGCCACATTACTGTCATTCCTCTGGTGAAATGACTGCCACATTACTGTCTTTCTATCATTCCTCTGGTGAAATGACTGCCACATTACTGTCATTCCTCTGGTGAATTGACTGCCACATTACTGTCTTTCCTCTGGTGAAATGACTGCCACATTACTGTCATTCCTCTGGTGAAATGACTGCCACATTACTGTAATTCCTCTAGTGAAATGACTGCTACATTACTGTCATTCCTCTGGTGAAATGACTGCCACATTACTGTCATTCCTCTGGTGAAATGACTGCCACATTTCTATCATTCCTCTGGTGAAATGACTGCCACATTACTGTCATTCCTCTGGTGAAATGACTGCCACATTACTGTCTTTATCATTCCTCTGGTGAAATGACTGCCACATTACTGTCTTTCTATCTTTCCTCTGGTGAAATGACTGCCACATTTCTATCATTCCTCTGGTGAAATGACTGCCACATTACTGTCATTCCTCTGGTGAAATGACTGCCACATTACTGTCAATCCTCTGGTGAAATGACTGCCACATTACTGTCTTTCTATCATTCCTCTGGTGAAATGACTGCCACATGACTGTCTTTCCTCTGGTGAAATGACTGCCACATTACTATCATTACTCTGGTGAAATGACTGCCACATTACTATCATTCCTCTGGTGAAATGACTGCCACATTACTGTCATTCCTCTGGTGAAATGACTGCCACATTACTGTCATTCCTCTGGTGAAATGACTGCCACATTTCGATCATTCCTCTGGTGAAATGACTGCCACATTAACGTCATTCCTCTGGTGAAATGACTGCCACATTACTGTCATTCCTCTGGTGAAATGACTGCCACATTACTGTCTTTCTATCATTCCTCTGGTGAAATGACTGCCACATGACTGTCTTTCCTCTGGTGAAATGACTGCCACATTTCTATCATTCCTCTGGTGAAATAACTGCCACATTACTGTCTTTCTATCATTCCTCTGGTGAAATGACTGCCACATGACTGTCTTTCCTCTGGTGAAATGACTGCCACATTACTGTCATTCCTCTGGTGAAATGACTGCCACATTTCTATCATTCCTCTGGTGAAATGACTGCCACATTTCTATCATTCCTCTGGTGAAATGACTGCCACATTACTATCATTCCTCTGGCGAAATGACTGCCACATTACTGTCATTCCTCTGGTGAAATGACTGCCACATTACTGTCATTCCTCTGGCGAAATGACTGCCACATTACTGTCTTTCCTCTGGTGAAATGACTGCCACATTACTGTCTTTCTATCATTCCTCTGGTGAAATGACTGCCACAGTACTATCATTCCTCTGGTGAAATGACTGCCACATTACTGTCTTTCTATCATTCCTCTGGTGAAATGACTGCCACAGTACTATCATTCCTCTGGTGAAATGACTGCCACATTACTGTCTTTCTATCATTCCTCTGGTGAAATGACTGCCACATTACTGTCATTCCTCTGGTGAAATGACTGCCACATTACTGTCTTTCTATCATTCCTCTGGTGAAATGACTGCCACATTACTGTCATTCCTCTGGTGAATTGACTGCCACATTACTGTCTTTCCTCTGGTGAAATGACTGCCACATTACTTCATTCCTCTGGTGAAATGACTGCCACATTACTGTCATTCCTCTGGTGAATTGACTGCCACATTACTGTCTTTCCTCTGGTGAAATGACTGCCACATTACTATCATTCCTCTGGTGAAATGACTGCCACATTACTGTCATTCCTCTGTTGAAATGACTGCCACATTACTGTCATTCCTCTGGTGAAATGACTGCCACATTACTATCATTATCATTCCTTTGGTGAAATGACTGCCACATTACTGTTATTCCTCTGGTGAAATGACTGCCACATTACTATCATTCCTCTGTTACAATGACTGCCACATTACTGTCATTCCTCTGTTGCAATGACTGCCACATTACTGTCATTCCTCTGGTGAAATGACTGCCACATTACTGTCATTCCTCTGGTGAAATGACTGCCACATTACTGTCATTCCTCTGGTGAATTGACTGCCACATTACTGTCATTCCTCTGGTGAAATGACTGCCACATTACTGTCATTCCTCTGGTGAAATGACTGCCACACTACTGTCATTCCTCTGGTGAAATGACTGCCACACTACTGTCATTCCTCTGGTGAAATGACTGCCACATTACTGTCATTCCTCTGGTGAAATGACTGCCACATTACTGTCATTCCTCTGGTGAAATGACAGCCACATCACTGTCATTCCTCTGGTGAATTGACTGCCACATTACTGTCATTCCTCTGGTGAAATGACTGCCACACTACTGTCATTCCTCTGGTGAAATGACTGCCACACTACTGTCATTCCTCTGGTGAAATGACTGCCACATTACTGTCATTCCTCTGGTGAAATGACTGCCACATTACTGTCATTCCTCTGGTGAAATGACAGCCACATCACTGTCATTCCTCTGGTGAATTGACTGCCACATTACTGTCTTTCCTCTGGTGAAATGACTGCCACATTACTGTCATTCCTCTGGTGAAATGACAGCCACATACCTGTTATTCCTCTGGTGAAATGACTGCCACATTACTATCATTCCTCTGTTACAATGACTGCCACATTACTGTCATTCCTCTGTTGCAATGACTGCCACATTACTGTCATTCCTCTGGTGAAATGACTGCCACATTACTGTCATTCCTCTGGTGAATTGACTGCCACATTACTGTCATTCCTCTGTTGAAATGACTGCCACATTACTGTCATTCCTCTGTTGCAATGACTGCCACATTACTGTCATTCCTCTGTTGCAATGACTGCCACATTACTGTCATTCCTCTGGTGAAATGACTGCCACATTACTGTCATTCCTCTGGTGAATTGACTGCCACATTACTGTCATTCCTCTGGTGAAATGACTGCCACATTACTGTCATTCCTCTGGTGAAATGACTGCCACATTACTGTCATTCCTCTGGTGAAATGACTGCCACACTACTGTCATTCCTCTGGTGAAATGACTGCCACACTACTGTCATTCCTCTGGTGAAATGACTGCCACATTACTGTCATTCCTCTGGTGAAATGACTGCCACATTACTGTCATTCCTCTGGTGAAATGACAGCCACATTACTGTCATTCCTCTGGTGAATTGACTGCCACATTACTGTCTTTCCTCTGGTGAAATGACTGCCACATTACTGTCATTCCTCTGGTGAAATGACAGCCACATACCTGTCATTCCTCTGGTGAATTGACTGCCACATTACTGTCATTCCTCTGGTGAAATGACAGCCACATACCTGTCATTCCTCTGGTGAAATGACTGCAACATTAGTATGTGTAGTTTGATAAACTTACGCAGGATGACCATGAAGCTCTCATTGTCCAGAAGGACCCACAGTCCGAACCCCATGATGAGGGCGCCAAACAGCTGCAGAGGGGGAGAGAGAGAGAGGAGAGAGTGAGAAGGAGAGAGAGGAGCGAGAATGAGAGAGAGAGAGAGAGAGAGAGGAAGGAGAGAGAGAGGAGCGAGAGAGAGAGAGAGAAAGGAGAGAGAGGAGCGAGAGAGAGTCAATACAAAAATGTTAAATAAGACAAGCTCAACTCCTTACTAAGTTCTGTAAATGAGTCTTTGGGTGCTGTTGGCCAGGAGTAATGTTCCATAGACAACCATCTACATCAGTCCTGTTCCATTCTAGTTTCTCTACATCAGTCCTGTTCCATTCTAGTTTCTCTACATCAGTCCTGTTCCATTCTAGTTTCTCTACATCAGTCCTGTTCCATTCTAGTTTCTCTACATCAGTCCTGTTCCATTCTAGATTCTCTACATCAGTCCTGTTAGTAGTGATGTTTATCTACATGTCTCTACATGTTAGTAGTGAGATCACACCATACATTCACAGTGTAACTTAAAAGCCTTAAGCTCTGGATCACACTTAATTTACTCTGTTCAGAGATGGGAATGATGGATGGTAGAGAGAGAGGGAATGATGGATGGTAGAGAGAGAGAGGGAATGATGGATGGTAGAGAGAGAGGGAATGATGGATGGTAGAGAGAGAGGGAATTATGGATGGTAGAGAGAGGGGGAATGATGGATGGTAGAGAGGGGGGGGGGATTGTGGGAGCCTTGGACTGAGCGGATGAGTATCTCCGTGGTAACCAGGCCACAATCACTTAATCTGCTCTCTAATGAAGAAACCAGGGGGAGAGAAAGAGAGGGGTGGAGGGGGAGGGGGGTGAGAGGGAGAGATAGAGGGGGAGAAAGAGGGCATGAGAGAAAGAGCAAGAGAGCTAAAGAGGGAGAGCGAGAGAGGGGGCATGAGAGAGATAGAAAGCAAGAAAGAGAGCGAGAGGGCATGAGAGAGAGAGAGAGAGAGCTAAACGGAGGGAGAGAGAGAAAGAGAGAGAGCGAGAGCGAGAGGGCATGAGAGAGAGAGAGAGAGAGAGCGAGAGGGCATGAGAGAGAGAAAGGGAGAGAGAGAGGGAAAGAGAGAGAGCGAGAGTGAATGATGTCAGAGAATGAGAGAGTGAAACAAGAGGACAAAGGATGACAGAGTAGTTGGTGTGTGTTGATGAGTTCACATTCCCTCCCACCGACTCGACCTCAAACCGGTCCAACAGGGCAATAGAGCCGTGGCGGTCATGTCATATCGATCAGACGGTTATTGTCATGGTTTTCATCCACTCAGAGGAGAGGCTGAGGTCCTGCACTGTATAGGCATGTTATCTGTGTCTGGGAAATGAGATACTTACGAAGAAGAGGACATTGAACAGGAACAGGAAGTACTTGATTGCCTTCATGCAGCCTTTCCCCATTGTGATCGCTCTGTGAACAACAGAATACAAAAATATTCAGTCATACTTTATTTGAAGAGTACTTAAGCATTAATATGATACGATCATGAAGATAAAATCACAGGTCAGGTCAGACATCCCTGTGGTCGACTGAAGAGTTTAACACAACATAGTACAGAGGGGACATGATCCACATAGTGTGTGTCTGGATTTGCTGGTGTGAGAGGCCTACAGTATAAGTGGTGACAGATGTCTGGAACCCCCTGACCTGCTGGCTAAGCTGCTGAGATGATAGGGACCTGGATCCCTAGGAGACAGATGCCTGACCTGACCTGCTGGCTAAGCTGCTGAGATGATAGGGACCTGGATCCCTAGGAGACAGATGCCTGACCTGACCTGCTGGCTAAGCTGCTGAGATGATAGAGACCTGGATCTCTAGGAGACAGATGCCTGGAACCCCCTGACCTGCTGGCTAAGCTGCTGAGATGATAGGGACCTGGATCCCTAGGAGACAGATGCCTGACCTGACCTGACCTGCTGGCTAAGCTGCTGGGATGATAGAGACCTGGATCTCTAGGAGACAGATGCCTGGAACCCCCTGACCTGCTGGCTAAGCTGCTGAGATGATAGAGACCTGGATCCCTAGGAGACAGATGCCTGACCTGACCTGCTGGATAAGCTGCTGAGATGATAGAGACCTGGATCCCTAGGAGACAGATGCCTGACCTGACCTGCTGGATAAGCTGCTGAGATGATAGAGACCTGGATCCCTAGGAGACAGATGCCTGGAACCCCCTGACCTGCTGGCTAAGCTGCTGAGATGATAGGGACCTAGATATATAAGAGACAGATGCCTGACCTGACCTGCTGGCTAAGCTGCTGAGATGATAGGGACCTGGATCTATAGGAGACAGATGCCTGACCTGACCTGCTGGCTAAGCTGCTGAGATGATAGAGACCTGGATCTATAGGAGACAGATGCCTGACCTGACCTGCTGGCTAAGCTGCTGAGATGATAGAGACCTGGATATCTAGGAGACAGATGCCTGACCTGACCTGCTGGCTAAGCTGCTGAGATGATAGAGACCTGGATCTCTAGGAGACAGATGTCTGGAACCCCCTGACCTGCTGGCTAAGCTGCTGAGATGATAGGGACCTGGATTTCTAGGAGACAGATGCCTGGAACCCCCTGGCTAAGCTGCTGAGATGATAGGGACCTGGATTTCTAGGAGACAGATGCCTGGAACCCCCTGGCTAAGCTGCTGAGATGATAGAGACCTGGATCTCTAGGATTACTGATAGACAACCATCCATTGGTGGGGAAAAAGTACCCAAGTATCATACTTGAGTAAAAGATTCCTTAATAGAAAATGACTCAAGTAAAAGTGAAAGTCACCCAGTAAAATACTACTTGAGTAAAAGTCTAAAAAGTATTTGGTTTTAAGTATCAAAATATAAATCATTTCAAATTCCTTTACATTAAGCAAACCAGGCGGTATGATTTTGTAGTTTAAAAACAATGTACAGACAGTCAGGGGTTCCTGACTCCAACATCATTTACAAATAAAGCCGTTGTGTTTAGTGAGTCCACCAGATCAGAGGCAGTAGGGATGTTCTCTGTTTAGTGAGTCCTCCAGATCAGAGGCAGTAGGGATGTTCTCTGTTTAGTGAGTCCTCCAGATCAGAGGCAGTAGGGATGTTCTCTGTTTAGTGAGTCCTCCAGATCAGAGGCAGTAGGGATGTTCTCTGTTTAGTGAGTCCACCAGATCAGAGGCAGTAGGGATGACCAGGGATGTTCTCTGTTTAGTGAGTCCACCAGATCAGAGGCAGTAGGGATGTTCTCTGTTTAGTGAGTCCACCAGATCAGAGGCAGTAGGGATGTTCTCTGTTTAGTGAGTCCCCCAGATCAGAGGCAGTAGGGATGACCAGGGATGTTCTCTGTTTAGTGAGTCCACCAGATCAGAGGCAGTAGGGATGTTCTCTGTTTAGTGAGTCCACCAGATCAGAGGCAGTAGGGATGTTCTCTGTTTAGTGAGTCCGCCAGATCAGAGACAGTAGGGATGTTCTCTGTTTAGTGAGTCCGCCAGATCAGAGACAGTAGGGATGTTCTCTGTTTAGTGAGTCCACCAGATCAGAGGCAGTAGGGATGTTCTGTTTAGTGAGTCCTCCAGATCAGAGGCAGTAGGGATGACCAGGGATGTTCTCTGTTTAGTGAGTCCACCAGATCAGAGGCAGTAGGGATGTTCTCTGTTTAGTGAGTCCACCAGATCAGAGGCAGTAGGGATGTTCTCTGTTTAGTGAGTCCACCAGATCAGAGGCAGTAGGGATGTTCTCTGTTTAGTGAGTCCTCCAGATCAGAGGCAGTAGGGATGTTCTCTGTTTAGTGAGTCCACCAGATCAGAGGCAGTAGGGGATGTTCTCTGTTTAGTGAGTCCACCAGATCAGAGGCAGTAGGGATGTTCTCTGTTTAGTGAGTCCACCAGATCAGAGGCAGTAGGGATGTTCTGTTTAGTGAGTCCTCCAGATCAGAGGCAGTAGGGATGTTCTGTTTAGTGAGTCCACCAGATCAGAGGCGGTAGGGATGTTCTCTGTTTAGTGAGTCCTCCAGATCAGAGACAGTAGGGATGTTCTCTGTTTAGTGAGTCCGCCAGATCAGAGACAGTAGGGATGTTCTCTGTTTAGTGAGTCCACCAGATCAGAGGCAGTAGGGATGTTCTCTGTTTAGTGAGTCCTCCAGATCAGAGGCAGTAGGGATGTTCTCTGTTTAGTGAGTCCACCAGATCAGAGACAGTAGGGATGTTCTCTGTTTAGTGAGTCCACCAGATCAGAGGCAGTAGGGATGTTCTGTTTAGTGAGTCCTCCAGATCAGAGGCAGTAGGGATGTTCTCTGTTTAGTGAGTCCTCCAGATCAGAGGCAGTAGGGATGTTCTCTGTTTAGTGAGTCCTCCAGATCAGAGGCAGTAGGGATGTTCTCTGTTTAGTGAGTCCCCCAGATCAGAGGCAGTAGGGATGACCAGGGATGTTCTCTGTTTAGTGAGTCCACCAGATCAGAGGCAGTAGGGATGTTCTCTGTTTAGTGAGTCCACCAGATCAGAGGCAGTAGGGGATGTTCTCTGTTTAGTGAGTCCACCAGATCAGAGGCAGTAGGGGATGTTCTCTGTTTAGTGAGTCCACCAGATCAGAGGCAGTAGGGATGTTCTCTGTTTAGTGAGTCCCCCAGATCAGAGGCTAGTAGGGATGACCAGGGATGTTCTCTGTTTAGTGAGTCCTCCAGATCAGAGGCTAGTAGGGATGACCAGGGATGTTCTCTGTTTAGTGAGTCCTCCAGATCAGAGGCAGTAGGGATGATCAGGGATGTTCTCTGTTTAGTGAGTCCTCCAGATCAGAAGCAGTAGGAACGACCAGGGATGTTCTCTGTTTAGTGAGTCCTCCAGATCAGAGGCTAGTAGGGATGACCAGGGATGTTCTCTGTTTAGTGAGTCCTCCAGATCAGAGGCAGTAGGGATGATCAGGGATGTTCTCTGTTTAGTGAGTCCTCCAGATCAGAGGCTAGTAGGGATGACCAGGGATGTTCTCTGTTTAGTGAGTCCTCCAGATCAGAAGCAGTAGGAACGACCAGGGATGTTCTCTGTTTAGTGAGTCCTCCAGATCAGAGGCAGTAGGGATGATCAGGGATGTTCTCTGTTTAGTGAGTCCTCCAGATCAGAAGCAGTAGGAATGACCAGGGATGTTCTGTTGATAAGTGTGTGAATTGGACCATTCTCCTGTCCAAATGTAACGACTACTTTGGGTGTCACGGAAAACGTTTGGAGTAAAGAAGTACATTATTTTCTTTAGGAATATAGCAAAATAAAAGTTGGCAAAAATATAAATAGTCAAGTACAGATACGCCCAAAACTACTGAAGTACTTTAATACCACTGCAACCAGCAACACAACCTGCATCAGACTGTACAACCAGCAACACAACCTGCATCAGACTGTGCAACCAGCAACACAACCTGCATCAGACTGTACAACCAGCAACACAACCTGCATCAGACTGTACAACCAGGAACACAACCTGCATCAGACTGTGCAACCAGCAACACAACCTGAATCAGACTGTACAACCAGCAAAACACAACCTCCATCAGACTGTACAACCAGCAACACAACCTGCATCAGACTGTGCAACCAGCAACACAACCTGCATCAGACTGTGCAACCAGCAACACAACCTGCATCAGACTGTACAACCAGCAACACAACCTGCATCAGACTGTGCAACCAGCAACACAACCTGCATCAGACTGTGCAACCAGCAACACAACCTGCATCAGACTGTGCAACCAGCAACACAACCTGCATCAGACTGTGCAACCAGCAAAACACAACCTCCAGACTGTGCAACCAGCAACACAACCTGCATCAGACTGTGCAACCAGCAACACAACCTGCATCAGACTGTACAACCAGCAAAACACAACCTCCATCAGACTGTACAGCCAGCAACACAACCTGCATCAGACTGTGCAACCAGCAACACAACCTGCATCAGACTGTGCAACCAGCAACACAACCTGCATCAGACTGTGCAATCAGCAAAACACAACCTCCATCAGACTGTACAACCAGCAACACAACCTGCATCAGACTGTACAACCAGCAACACAACCTGCATCAGACTGTACAACCAGCAAAACACAACCTCCATCAGACTGTACAACCAGCAACACAACCTGCATCAGACTGTGCAACCAGCAACACAACCTGCATCAGACTGTGCAACCAGCAACACAACCTGCATCAGACTGTACAACCAGCAACACAACCTGCATCAGACTGTACAACCAGCAAAACACAACCAACAACCTGCATCAGACTGTACAACCAGCAACACAACCTGCATCAGACTGTACAACCAGCAACACAACCTCCATCAGACTGTACAACCAGCAAAACACAACCAACAACCTGCATCAGACTGTACAACCAGCAACACACAACCAACAACCTGCATCAGACTGTACAACCAGCAACACAACCTGCATCAGACTGTACAACCAGCAACACAACCTCCATCAGACTGTACAACCAGCAAAACACAACCAACAACCTGCATCAGACTGTACAACCAGCAACACACAACCAACAACCTCCATCAGACTGTACAACCAGCAACACAACCTCCATCAGACTGTACAACCAGCAACACAACCTCCATCAGACTGTACAACCAGCAACACAACCTCCATCAGACTGTACAACCAGCAACACAACCTCCATCAGACTGTACAACCAGCAACACAACCTGCATCAGACTGTACAACCAGCAACACAACCTCCATCAGACTGTACAACCAGCAACACACAACTTCCATCAGACTGTACAACCAGCAAAACACAACCAACAACCTGCATCAGACTGTACAACCACCAACACACAACCCCAACAATCTCCATCAGACTGTACAACCAGCAACACAACCTCCGTCAGACTGTACAACCAGCAAAACACAACCAACAACCTCCATCAGGCTGTACAACCAGCAACACACAGCAAAGTGAACAGCGAGCACAACAATCAACCTACCACAGCATGAAGCGGCTGGACAGATACAGTGGAAAACATGACAGGGCTGTAATATAGAAGTGGACACCAACTTGCACACCAAGTATCCTAAATCCCACCCTATCCCCTATATAGCGCACTAGTGTTGACCAGGGCCCTGTATAGCGCATTACTGTTGACCAGGGCCCTATATAGCGCACTACTGTTGACCAGGGCCCTATATAGCGCACTACTGTTGACCAGGGCCCTATATAGTGCACTACTGTTGACCAGGGCCCTATATAGTGCACTACTGTTGACCAGGGCCCTATATAGTGCACTACTGTTGACCAGGGCCCTATATAGCGCACTACATTTAGACCAGGGCCCATAAGAGAAAGGGAGGCTATTTGTAAAACCTCCATGAAGAATGAGGGATTCTCCAGACACTGCAACTTCACCAGCTACCAGCGCTGCCTCGCCAGCTACCAGCGCTGCCTCGCCAGCTACCAGCGTTGACTCGCCAGCTACCAGCGTTGACTCGCCAGCTACCAGCGTTGACTCGCCAGCTACCAGCGTTGACTCGCCAGCTACCAGCGTTGACTCGCCAGCTACCAGCGTTGACTCGCCAGCTACAGCGTTGACTCAATGTTAAGTTAGGGGCATTTCCATGTAAAAGGACCCATGAGCACCAACATGTGAAGTTCATAGGAGCATGTCAAAATGGGTGACAAATCAAAGTGAACCCACTGGGCGTCAATTCAATGTCTATTCCACATGGGTTCAACCCATGTCTATTCCACATGGGTTCAACTTATTTCGCAGAAATGATGTAAAAACAACGTTGATTCAACCAATGTGACCGGCTGAAATGTAAAGCGACCTTTTCAAACAGCACTTACATTAAAAAGGGTGTTATTATACAATTTTTCAATGTTATTCCAACCTCTTAAAACACAGGAATATCTTGTTTTTGACTGCACTGGGCCTTTAAAAAAGGTACTAGAAATAAAGTGGGTTCAGAAAGTATTGGTACCCTTGATAAACATGAGCAAAAACCACTGCATAAAATAAATGTAAAATACTGAGCTATATTGTATTATTTTATACTAATACTCAAAAAGTTAGGGGTCAAATAGATCGACTTCCCTTGATTTCAATAGCTCACTGTGTGAGGATCAGGGCACAGAGACTTTTTCTAAAATGTTTTCTGAGATTGGAGAACACATTGGGAGAGATGTTCGACCATTCCTCCATACAGAATCTGTCCAGAACCTTGATCTCCTTCGTCTGAGTTTACGAACTTGTCCTTGTTCAATTCAAACCGCAGGTTTTCAAATGTGTCTCAAGGTCTGGAGACTGAGACGGCCATTGCAAAAATGTTGATTGTGTGGATTCATTTCTATGTGGATTTAAAATGTGTTGCTTGGGGTTATCGTCTTGCTGGGAGATCCACTTGCGGCCAACTGTCATTCTCCTGGCAGAGGAAACCAGTTTTTTTGGCAAAAATGTCCTTGTACTGGGTACAGTTCATGATGCTGTTGACCTTAACAACAGCCTCAGGACCGATGGAAGAAATATATCCCCAAAACATCAAAGATCCACCACTATATTTTTTACAGTAGGTTCATTCTCATTTCGACACCAAACTCACCGCTTGGCCAAAGAGCTTTATTTCCATCTCATTGGACTAAAGCACCAGTTCCAAATCCCGAGCCAATACCGTTTAGTAAACTCCAGGCGTTTACATTTGTTGGATGACAAGAAAATAATGCTCTTATATTTAGTTTTAGCAGAAATATAATATATATATATTTGATTGCAATGTTGAACAAACCGAACAACATATACACGAGGACTACTCTTTAACAATTTCCATATATATATATTTTTTAAAGCTTATACTTGAAAAGTCTGAGTCTAAGCATCATTTTGTTATCGTGGCACTACCCTTCATCAATCACAGGTCTATATAAAAGTTCAAGAGCCCCTGCGAAGACCAAAGACCTAAAACAGTGAGGGTCCGGGCTATTGTCCCCCGACCACAATATTGGACGCAAATTGTTACATTTTCCCAAAAATTCTCTGTTAAAAACGCCACCGTTCACCGCCGCCCAGCAGGTGAGCGTGAACTCACCGCGGCCTCCGCTGCTTTTGGTCATTTGTCTTAGCGGCGCGTCTCTTCTCTTAGCGGCGCGTCTCTTCTCTTAGCGGCGCGTCTCTTCTCTTAGCGGTGCGTCTCTTCTCTTAGCGGTGCGTCTCTTCTCTTAGCGGGCATATCTCATATCCAGAAAGGCACAGTGACTAAGGTCAAATGAAGTCTCCTAGACTCTAACCTCAAAACTGCTGTTGATGACATTATGGCAGTGATTTATTTATCATCTGTTAAGTTCTGCAACATTATATAGTAGAGAGGCTATATAACACAGTAGAGAGGCTATATAACACAGTAGAGAGGCTATATAACACAGTAGAGAGGCTATATAACACAGTAGAGAGGCTATATAACACAGTAGAGAGGCTATATAACACAGTAGAGAGGCTATATAACACAGTAGAGGGGCTATATAACACAGTAGAGAGGCTATATAACACAGTAGAGATGCTATATAACACAGTAGAGGGGCTATATAACACAGTAGAGGGGCTATATAACACAGTAGAGGGGCTATATAACACAGTAGAGGGGCTATATAACACAGTAGAGGGGCTATATAACACAGTAGAGGGGCTATATAATACAGTAGAGGGGGTATATAACACAGTAGAGAGGCTATATAACACAGTAGAGAGGCTATATAACACAGTAGAGAGGCTATATAACACAGTAGAGAGGCTATATAACACAGTAGAGAGGCTATACAACACAGTAGAGGGGCTATATAACACAGTAGAGAGGCTATATAACACAGTAGAGGGGCTATATACAGTATACTATCTAATACTAACAAGTGAGTGATTCAGACCATTATATCCGGATGAGATCAGGGCTCCGTCTCCAAGACGAAGTGAAAGCAGAGAGAATAAAGGGTCATCTCTTTAAAAAAATGTTTTGTCTCCAACCTCATTGGTTAATAAAAACACACTAGACACTTTCAGCGAGTTCAGTAGCATACAGACAGTACACAGCGTATCAAATCGACCTTGTGTGTGTGTGTGTGTGTCAGACATCTGTCGTCATTCTAAGAGGCCGTAAACACATTGCTACACACATCTTACAGAAGACCCATCAGTAGTTTAACACACTACCGTAGCCAACCAATCACAGACCGGGGCCCGCATTCACAAAGGTTCTCGGAGTTAGGAGTGCTGATCTAGGATCAGTTTCTGTCTTTTAGATCAGAATGAACAGGACAATATGGACAGGGGGACCTAGTCTAGGATCAGTTTGTCTTTTAGATCAGAATGAACAGGACAATATGAACAGGGGGACCTAGTCCAGGATCAGTTTCTGTCTTTTAGATCAGAATGATACAGGACAATATGGACAGGGGGACCTAGTCCAGGATCAGTTTCTGTCTTTTAGATCAGAATGAACAGGACAATATGGACAGGGGGACCTAGTCCAGGATCAGTTTCTGTCTTTTAGATCAGAATGAACAGGACAATATGGACACTGAAGAGAGGCACAGTCCCTCCTCCTCCTCTCTCCTAACCCCTCCTCCTCTCTCCTAACCCCTCCTCCTCTCTCCTAACCCCTCCTCCTCCCTCCTAACCCCTCCTCCTCCTCCCTCCTAACCCCTCCTCCTCTCTCCTAACCCCTCCTCCTCCCTAACCCCTCCTCTCTCCTAACCCCTCCTCCTCCTCTCTCCTAACCCCTCCTCCTCCTCCCTCCTAACCCCTCCTCCTCCTCCCTCCTAACCCCTCCTCCTCCTCCCTCCTAACCCCTCCTCCTCCTCCCTCCTAACCCCTCCTCCTCCTCCTTCCTAACCCCTCCTCCTCCTCCCTCCTAACCCCTCCTCCTCCTCCCTCCTAACCCCTCCTCCTCCTCCCTCCTAACCCCTCCTCCTCCCTCCTAACCCCTCCTCCTCTCTCCTAACCCCTCCTCCTCTCTCCTAACCCCTCCTCCTCTCTCCTAACCCCTCCTCCTCTCTCCTAACCCCTCCTCCTCTCTCCTAACCCCTCCTCCTCTCTCCTAACCCCTCCTCCTCTCTCCTAACCCCTCCTCCTCTCTCCTAACCCCTCCTCCTCTCTCCTAACCCCTCCTCCTCTCTCCTAACCCCTCCTCCTCTCTCCTAACCTACACTAACCCCTCTTCATCTCTTTTCCTCCACCTCATCATGTTTTTTTTCCCCTTCTCCAAACTGTAAAGTATCCCAGGAGCCTCCAGAGCAGAGGGCTTTAGGATCATATGACAGCCTTTCCAAGTGGCACCCTATTCCCTTTGTAGTGCACTACTTTTGACCAGGGCCCATAGGGCACTACAGTGTTTAGGGAATAGGGTGCCTTTTGGGACACAGACCTTTTCTTCTGCTTTCACTTCAGGGTGTCAACAAACAAGTCAGTTCAGTTTCTCTCTCGCTCTGAACGCTCTTTTTTCCCCTACTAGTTGTTCTGCTTCTCCTCCACTGTTTCTATCTGTACCAGGCACTACTGAGAGAACACATTGGGGTTGGCTGATACAACACTCAGTAAAGTGAGATAAGAGTGCATGAGAGGGAGAGAAAGAGGGGGGAGAGAGAGGGAGAGAAAGAGAGAGAGGGGGGGAGAGAGAGGGAGAGAAAGAGAGAGAGAGAGCGAGAGCGAGAACGAGAGCGAGAACGAGAGCGAGAGCGAGAGCGAGAACGAGAGCGAGAACGAGAGCGAGAGCGAGAACGAGAGCGAGAACGAGAGCGAGAACGAGAGCGAGAACGAGAGCGAGAGCGTGAACGAGAATGAGAGAGAGAGTGAAAGCACTGAGTCAAGATCAGAGTTTGAAGTCAGAGTGAGAGCTTGCAGGTCACTTTGCTTCCACTTTCTGTCTACATGTGTTTGCATCAGAGGCGGTTGGTGCCGTTTATGACTAGGGAGGATTCAACTCTTTTTTATGAGCATTACAGCATATTGGATGACTGTCATTCGTACTCCATTCACCCAGTTCAATATAACATTGATAGGGTTTAGGCTACTACATGATACTCTAATTGTCCCTATACCCATCATGAGGTTGCTACAACCAGGCCTAAACCCTACACCCATCATGAGGTTGCTACAACCAGGCCTAAACCCTATACCCATCATGAGGTTGCTACAACCAGGCCTAAACCCTACACCCATCATGAGGTTGCTACAAGCAGGCCTAAACCCTACACCCATCATGAGGTTGCTACAACCAGGCCTAAACCCTATACCCATCATGAGGTTGCTACAACCAGGCCTAAACCCTACACCCATCATGAGGTTGCTACAACCAGGCCTAAACCCTATACCCATCACGAGGTTGCTACAAGCAGGCCTAAACCCTACATCCATCATGAGGTTGCTACAACCAGGCCTAAACCCTACACCCATCACGAGGTTGCTACAACCAGGCCTAAACCCTACTGATATGTATAATCAGGTGCAAGTCCTTACTCATTTTTTATATAAATTTGCCACTGCTCAACCAACAGCCTGTCGATCCCAACAAATCGACCAGTCGACTAAACGGGGTAAAATGGGCCTAAACTAAAAGGAAAAGTAAGGATATTCTAGACTAGATCTACACTGTTTCTAGACCAGGGATGGGACACTGATGGGGATGGGGGCCACAAGAAAATTAAAAACTCATCAGGCTGCTGTGGTTCGTGGGTCTGAAAACCCACATCCATTTTTTTTTTGTTTTCATGATATTCCAAATGCCTGTAAAATCGCAAGAATCTAGTTTTGTGTTGTTCATGTTTCTGAGCGTTTAGGTGCTGGTTCTCATGTTGTCTTTTTGGTCTCGTCTCCTTTGTTTCTCTGTGCATCTTCCCATTTACACCAGAGATCTGGAAATAAATGACGAGATGCTCATGTCTCAGCCCGAACAATGGGAATTGTTGTCCCAAAGGCAGAAAGGCAGGCGGCAAGCTTAGGTCCAAAACAAGCCCATAGAAATGCATTGGGGTGACTGTGGACAGATTTTGGAGTAAAACCTCTTGCTTCGCCTCTTCCTCTATGATTTACACACAACCCAAGCCCCTCCCCTCACCCCAAGCCCCTCCCCTCACCCCAAGCCCCTCCCCTCACCCCAAGCCCCTACCCTCACACCAAGCCCCTCCCCTCACACCTAGCCCCTCCCCTCACACCTAGCCCCTCCCCTCACACCTAGCCCCTCCCCTCACACCAAGCCCCTATTAGATTATTGTTGACTGTTTGAAATAGTGTATTTGACCTTTCATTGTACAACGCTTATTTAGAGAAAACATAGAAATAAAATACCTAGATATGTGGTGAATTACCCAGAAGTTAAAAATAAATCATATCTCAATGTTTTTGTTTTGATTTTTAGGCCATATCATATCACCCAGCCCTAATTATACTAATTTTACCATGGAACAGAGAGAATAATTAACAGTTGTTACAGCTCTTTCCCTACAATTCTACTCATTTTGTCACGGGCTGGAGGCAAAACGACACGTTTAGACCGATGCTCGCGACACGTTTAGACCGATGCTCGCTACACGTTTAGACTAATGCTCACTACATGTTTAGATAGATGGCCCCTAGAATAATCCCCCCCCCCCCCCCACCCCAATAAATGGCTGACTGCTGATGCAAAACCAATCATCTAAAATGTCACGTTGTGTATTCTATTATTCTCAATGTCAACAGTAAGTTGAGACCCCGACTGAGTTCACCTCCGCGGGCCTACAGTTGCCCATCCCTGATTTAGACATAGTGTGTTTAAGGGAATAAGAATCTGCTTTTGTTTACAGTATGTGTGTGTCAAGACACGATACTTCCATTACTGCTGTGCCACTGGACTCTTCTTCAAAATGTTAGTACCCCCCCCCGGTAACATAGAAACTAAAACTATGAGATACTGTATCTGGAGCGCCTACAGAGAGATAATGAAAGAATGTGCTTCTGTTTGTGTGTTAAAAAGGTGAAATGTACAAAGATAAGACAAAGATACGATAACTTCTGACATTAGCGTTCATTCTGACACACACGATCCCGTGCACAACTTAGACACAGACTCCTTTCACACCCGTGAGCTGGTTAGAGCCGTGCAGGACAAGACAATTTAGTCTAGGGGTTTCTGGGAAATACATGCCCTCTCTGGAATGGCTCTATACAGTCGAAGTCGGACGTTTACATACACTCTGTCTGTCTGGTCTGTCTGTCTGGAGACGCTCTCACTCTGTCTGTCTGGAGTCACTGACTGGAGTCACTGTCTGGAGTCACTGTCTGGAGTCACTGTCTGGAGTCACTGTCTGGAGTCACTCTGTCATGTTTGGCCTACTTGTTAGATGTGTGTGTACAGTTGAAGTCGGAAGTTTACATACACCTCAGCCAAATACATTTTAAATCCAGTTTTTCACAATTCCTGACATTTAATCCTAGTAAACATTCCCTGTCTTAGATCAGTTAGGATCACCACTTTATTTTAAGAATGTGAAATGTCAGAATAATAGTAGAGAGAATGAATTACTTCAGCATTTATTTATTTCATCACATTCCCAGTGGGTCAGAAGTTTACATACACTCAATTAGTATTTGGTAGCATTGCCTTTAAATTGGGTCAAACGTTTCAGGTAGCCTTCTACAAGCTTCCCACAATAAATTGGGTGAATTTTGGCCCATTACACCAGCTCTGTCAGGAGGAACGGAGTCAGGTTTGTAGGCCTCCTTGCTCGCACACACTTTTTCAGTTCTGCCCACTAATTTTCTATGGGATTGAGGTCAGGGCTTTGTGATGGCCACTCCAATACCTTGACTTTGTTGTCCTTAAGCCATTTTGACACAACTTTGGAAGTATGCTTGGGGTCATTGTCCATTTGGAAGACCCATTTGCAACCAAGCTTTAACTTCCTGACTGATGTCTTGCGATGTTGCTTCAATAATTCCACTTAATTTTCCTCCCTCATGATGCCATTCATTTTGTGAAGTGCACCAGTCCCTCCTGCAGCAAAGCACCCCCACAACATGAAGCAGTGGCTTCTTCCTTGCTTAGCGACCTTTCAGGTTATGTCGATATAGGACTCGTTTTACTGTGGCTATAGATACTTTTGTACCGGTTTCCTCCAGCATCTTCACATCTTCACTTGCTGTTGTTCTGGAAATGATTTCGCACCAAAGTAGGTTCATCTCTAGGAGACAGAATGCGTCTCCTTCCTGAGCGGTATGACGGCTGAGTGGTCCCATGGTGTTTATACTTGCGTACTATTGTTTGTACAGGTGAACATGGTACCTTAAGGCATTTGAAAATTGCTCCCAAGGATGAACCAGACTTGTGGAGGTCTACAATTTTCTTTCTGAGGTCTTGGCTGATTTCTTTTGATTTTCCCATGATGTCAAGCATAGAGGCACTGAGTTTGAAGGTAGGCCTTGAAATACATCCACAGGTACACCTCCAATTGACTGAAATGGTGTCAATTAGCCTATCAGAAGCTTCTAAAGCCATGATGTAATTTTCTGGAATTTTCCAAGCTGTTTAAAAACACAGTCAACTTAGTGTATGTAAACTTCTGAGCCACTGGAATTGTGATACAGTGAATTATAAGTGAAATAATCTGTCTGTAAACAATTGTTGGAAATATTACTTGTGTCATGCACGAAGTAGATGTCCTAACCGACTTGCCAAAACTATAGTTTGTTAACAAGAAATGTGTGGAGTGGTTGAAAAACTAGTTAAATGTGTAAGTGTATGAAATCTTCCGACTTCAACTGTATAAAATGTTGTGTTTATTAGTAGCAAATAAGTAGGCAAAACAAATATGTTTAAATTTGACAAATCAGTGCTGTAGGGTTGTCACTCTTCCAGTATCTTGATACCAGGAAGTAAGAAAGTAAGGAAACAAAAACATGCAGGGGACTTCATTTCAGGAAAGACACTCCTAGTGTTGGAAGAAAAACACTCCTAGTGTTGGAAGACACTCCAGTCCGTGGCAGTAGGGTCAGTAGGGTCACACTCCGGTCCGGTAGTAGGGTCACACTCCGGTCCGGTAGTAGGGTCACACTCCGGTCCGGTAGTAGGGTCACACACCGGTCCGGTAGTAGGGTCACACACCGGTCCGGTAGTAGGGTCACACTCCGGTCCGGTAGTACGGTCACACTCCGGTCCGGTAGTACGGTCACACTCCGGTCCGGTAGTACGGTCACACTCCGGTCCGGTAGTACGGTCACACTCCGGTCCGGTAGTACGGTCACACTCCGGTCCGGTAGTACGGTCACACTCCGGTCCGGTAGTACGGTCACACTCCGGTCCGGTAGTACGGTCACACTCCGGTCCGGTAGTACGGTCACACTGGGATTGTGACAACCCTTCTTCTCATGTGTGGAGTCAAAGAGGCTGAGTGTGGACATGTTTAACACCAGTCTCATTAGTCACTCCCATCCTACAGGCTGTCATCACACATCATCCTAATGGCTTGATAATTAAGCTAGAATACAGGCTTCCCCTGTTAGAGGACAAATCACACACACATACACACCCCGTTTTAATGGAGCGGTCGTCCACTTGAACGAGCCTGTTCTCCAAGCAGGGCAAGGTTAAGTTTCATCAGCGTTCAGCTGGTCTAGCCAGTCTCTGGTTAAGACTACACACAAACTGTTCTCCAAACCCACACAGCACGTCCCTTAACACCTGCCCTCCTTAACAAAACCTGTGCACTCACTGGCCCCCCTCTTCTACATCTCTCTCTCACACACACACACACACACACCATAGCCAACATCCTCCAGCAACCATCCTCTAGACAGAGAGACAGACAGGACAGGACAGGGCCCCGCTTTGAGTTGGCCACCAAAACAAAGGCAGCTTTCAGCCACTCTGATCCCTGAACAAAAGGAGAAACTCAACACGGAGAGGAGGAGAGGAGGAGAGAGGACCAGCCGTACATTCAAACTGCGTTCCCCCAGATAACACCCTATTCCCTATGTACCGCGCTACTTTGGACCGGGGGCGCATAGGGCTCTGTTCAAAAGTAGTGCACTACATAGGGAATATGGCGTCAGTTGGGACACAGGCCTCTTCACTACAACAGCAGACCGATATGAAAGATGTCCCTTTCTCACCAGAACAATGGTTAGTTATGACCAAGTGACCAGAGGCTGTTTTTAAAGGGGTTTTAACTATCCCTGCCTGGTTGAGGTATCTGGCCTGGGAGGACCAGAGAAACAAGGGGGTTGAGGTATCTGGCCTGGGAGGACCAGAGAAACAAGGGGGTTGAGGTATCTGGCCTGGGAGGACCAGAGAAACAAGGGGGTTGAGGTATCTGGCCTGGGAGGACCAGAGAAACAAGGGGGTTGAGGTATCTGGCCTGGGAGGACCAGAGAAACAAGGGGGTTGAGGTATCTGGCCTGGGAGGAGTAGAGAAACAAGGGGGTTGAGGTATCTGGCCTGGGAGGAGTAGAGAAACAAGGGGGTCGAGGTAACTGGTTTGGGAGGACCAGAGAAACAAGGGGGTCGAGGTAACTGGGTTGGGAGGACCAGAGAAAGGAGGGGGTCGAGGTAACTGAGCTGGGAGGACCAGAGAAAGGAGGGGGTCGAGGTAACTGGGTTGGGAGGACCAGAGAAAAAAGGGGGTTGAGGTAACTGGTTTGGGAGGACCAGAGAAACAAGGGGGTTGAGGTAACTGGGTTGGGAGGACCAGAGAAATGAGGGGGGGGGGGGGGGGGGGGGGTTCGAGGTAACTGATCTGGGAGGACCAGAGAAAGGAGGGGGTTGAGGTAACTGATCTGGGAGGACCAGAGAAAGGAGGGGGTCGAGGTAACTGATCTGGGAGGACCAGAGAAAGGAGGGGGTCGAGGTAACTGATCTGGGAGGACCAGAGAAAGGAGGGGGTCGAGGTAACTGATCTGGGAGGACCAGAGAAAGGAGGGGGTCGAGGTAACTGATCTGGGAGGACCAGAGAAAGGAGGGGGTCGAGGTAACTGATCTGGGAGGACCAGAGAAAGGAGGGGGTCGAGGTAACTGAGCTGGGAGGACCAGAGAAAGGAGGGGGTCGAGGTAACTGAGCTGGGAGGACCAGAGAAAGGAGGGGGTCGAGGTAACTGAGCTGGGAGGACCAGAGAAAGGAGGGGGTTGAGGTAACTGAGCTGGGAGGACCAGAGAAAGGAGGGGGTTGAGGTAACTGAGCTGGGAGGACCAGAGAAACAAGGGGGTCGAGGTAACTGAGCTGGGAGGACCAGAGAAAGGAGGGGGTCGAGGTAACTGATCTGGGAGGACCATAGAAAGGAGGGGGTCGAGGTAACTGGGTTGGGAGGACCAGAGAAACAAGGGGGTGTAGGGTGAGGATCAGAAAGGGGGTGAGAGGTTAGAGGTGTCAACAGTGAGGGGTGCTGCCTGGACTTGTCAGCAGTGTGAGCCCCAACAGTCATGAGCATCCTGGCCATAGGGCTCTGGTTAAAAGTAGTGTAATATATAATGGCACCCTGGCCATAGGGCTCTGGTTAAAAGTAGTGTAATATATAATGGCACCCTGGCCATAGGGCTCTGGTTAAAAGTAGTGTAATATATAATGGCACCCTGGCCATAGGGCTCTGGTTAAAAGTAGTGTAATATATAATGGCACCCTGGCCATAGGGCTCTGGTCAAAGTAGTGTACTATAAAGGGAATAGTGTGCCGTTTAGGTTGTACCCCTGAACTCCACTGATGGTAACAGAACTAGTTTGAACCTCCCAGATAACTTCATTAAAAAGACTCCTTCTGTGACGTTCCCATGACAACCGACCGGGGGAAAAGGGGGGGAGGGAGGGGGGGATGATGGGGAGGGGTGTTTGTCTGAATGAGGGAGGCTCCTGCTGAGAAACAAGTCTCATGCTTGCCCCCCCCCCCCCCCCAGCTACCAGGAACATGTAAACAGAGGAGAAACGCATGGTTCAGACTATAGAGTCTAGTAGTTACAGGGGTGCAGTGGTCTCTACTGTGGCTGCAAGGATTAGGGACTAGTTAGAGTTTTGGGGTCAACGTTTGAGGGCTCATCGGTTGAATTTGAGGAGTTAATCTGATTCAACGATGTCCTTTTGAATAAAGAAGCAACCTGCTGGGTGGAACCACTACCGACATCGTCCCATAGGTGATGGGTGGGCCCGCCCCCACTGGTAGAACAGCTGCCCACTGGGAGAGCAGCCTGTGATTGGTGGGCCCTCCCCCACTGGTAGAGCACCCGGTGATTGGTGGGCTTGATTAATTAACAGTTCATGCAGTCTACCACTAACAAGCCTAGAAAGCAAGTAACCTCGGTCCCAGACTGGAACCTAGAATACATGAACAACATCTCAGCAGATATTACAGGTTCTATGAACAAAGTCTGACACACACAACCTACAGCGTCAGTGTGACACACACACACACGGAATGCAGGCAAACTGCAATCCCGTTCATAAGAAACTGTTTGAAATGATTTACTGCGTGAGAGTCTAAAACACCACTTAAACTGTCTGTACTCTGAGCTTTTCCATCAGAAAGGGCCCATGAGCACCCAGAAGCCTTTATACACAGAGAGGGCACGTCCCCCCCTCACCCCCCCCTAAGATTTGTCCTCGATTCAGCTTCAGCTGAAGCCAGCTTCATAAAATTGCTATCAATCAAGTTAGAGTAGTTATCTTGTCTAACTATCTTAGCTGGGATGCCTGCTGGCAAGCTTTGGTAGACTTCAGAGAAAAAGCAAGCTATATCTAAAATGTAGTGAATAACTCACATTCCTTTCAGTCCTTCACCCAGATTTGAGCAGAGGGGCACAGAAACATATTTATCTTCTTTAATATAAAATAACCACCAGACAGGAGGATGTAGATTAGCTCCAAGAGGTGTGCTTAGATATGCAGAAAAATAGACATTCAAATCCATAAATTATGCATTTCTGTTAATTACAGATCAGGGGCCAATTATGTCATTTTGTTTCCGTAATTCCTGTTAATTTGGGGTAAATCCACTTCACGTACTGTAGTTCAATAACCCCCAAAAACAATATATAGATATTCTCAAACTCAAGGCGCCAGGTCATAGCTGACAGACAGTTCTATCTGCGGACATCTTTGAATCTTAATTCAGAGCAGATATTTAAAAACAGGGTGTTGGAGAAAACGTTTGAATCTTAATTCAGAGCAGATATTTAAAACAGGGTGTTTGAGGGATCATGAAACCCAGAGGGAGATTTTACTGTAATTCTGTTACCAAAGTCTACCTCAGCACAGTTCTTCCACTAAGTTAGTTTTTGCTACATTTACCAGCGACAACTTGTTCAACGTAGTCCTTGTGCATAGACTTGTATGGTTTGATAAACTTTCAAATAAAGTTTGTGTTTGGCATATATTTTAAAGTTTAAAAAAAGTCGAAGCGTAATTTGATTAGTGTGGAATTGCCCACTCGTAGTACAACGATCCCCTTCAACACACAACTCACAATCAACTTAACTTGATAGCTAACTAAAAAAAGACACATTAATTTCTATTTATTCTGGGTATGTGAACAGATCTGTTGCGCAACAACTCACTGCCTTCCTGAAGACAAACAATGTATACGAAATGCTTCAGTCTGGTTTTAGACCCCATCATAGCACTGAGACGGCACTTGTGAAGGTGGTAAATGACATTTTAATGGCATCGGACCGAGGCTCTGCATCTGTCCTCGTGCTCCTAGACCTTAGTGCTGCTTTTGATACCATCGATCACCACATTCTTTTGGAGAGATTGGAAACCCAAATTGGTCTACACGGACAAGTTCTGGCCTGGTTTAGATCTTATCTGTCGGAAAGATATCAGTTTGTCTCTGTGAATGGTCTGTCCTCTGACAAATCAACTGTAAATTTCGGTGTTCCTCAAGGTTCCGTTTTAGGACCACTATTGTTTTCACTATATATTTTACCTCTTGGGGATGTTATTCGAAAACATAATGTTAACTTTCACTGCTATGCAGATGACACACAGCTGTACATTTCAATTAAACATGGTGAAGCCCCAAAATTGCCCTTGCTAGAAGAATGTGTTTCAGACATAAGGAAGTGGATGGCTGCAAACTTTCTACTTTTAAACTCGGACAAAACAGAGATGCTTGTTCTAGGTCCCAAGAAACAAAGAGATCTTCTGTTGAATCTGACAATTAATCTTAATGGTTGTACAGTCGTCTCAAATAAAACTGTGAAGGACCTCGGCGTTACTCTGGACCCTGATCTCTCTTTTGAAGAACATATCAAGACCATTTCAAGGACAGCTTTTTTCCATCTACGTAACATTGCAAAAATCAGGAACTTTCTGTCCAAAAATGATGCAGAAAAATTAATCCATGCTTTTGTCACTTCCAGGTTAGACTACTGCAATGCTCTACTTTCCGGCTACCCGGATAAAGCACTAAATAAACTTCAGTTAGTGCTAAATACGGCTGCTAGAATCCTGACTAGAACCAAAAAATTTGATCATATTACTCCAGTGCTAGCCTCTCTACACTGGCTTCCTGTCAAAGCAAGGGCTGATTTCAAGGTTTTACTGCTAACCTACAAAGCATTACATGGGCTTGCTCCTATCTATCTCTCTGATTTGGTCCTGCCGTACATACCTACACGTACGCTACGGTCACAAGACGCAGGCCTCCTAATTGTCCCTAGAATTTTTAAGCAAACAGCTGGAGGCAGGGCTTTCTCCTATAGAGCTCCATTTTTATGGAACGGTCTGCCTACCCATGTCAGAGACGCAAACTCGGTCTCAACCTTTAAGTCTCTACTGAAGACTCATCTCTTCAGTGGGTCATATGATTGAGTGTAGTCTGGCCCAGGAGTGGGAGGGTGAACGGAAAGGCTCTGGAGCAACGAACCACCCTTGCTGTCTCTGCCTGGCCGGTTCCCCTCTTTCCACTGGGATTCTCTGCCTCTAACCCTATTACAGGGGCTGAGTCACTGGCTTTACTGGGGCTCTCTCATGCCGTCCCTGGAGGCGGTGCGTCACCTGAGTGGGTTGAGTCACTGATGTGGTCATCCTGTCTGGGTTGGCGCCCCCCCCCCCCCCCCCCCCCCACTTAAGTTGTGCCGTGGCGGAGGTCTTTGTGGGCTATACTCAGCCTTGTCTCAGGATGGTAAGTTGGTGGTTGAAGATATCCCTCTAGTGGTGTGGGGGCTGTGCTTTGGCAAAGTGGGTGGGGTTATATCCTTCCTGTTTGGCCCTGTCCGGGGGTGTCCTCGGAGTGGGCCACAGTGTCTCCTGACCCCTCCTGTCTCAGCCTCCAGTATTTATGCTGCAGTAGTTTATGTGTCGGGGGGCTAGGGTCAGTTTGTTATATCTGGAGTACTTCTCCTGTCCTATTCGGTGTCCTGTGTGAATCTAAGTGTGCGTTCTCTAATTCTCTCCTTCTCTCTTTCTCTCTCTCGGAGGACCTGAGCCCTAGGACCATGCCCCAGGACTACCTGACATGATGACTCCTTGCTGTCCCCAGTCCACCTGGCTGTGCTGCTGCTCCAGTTTCAACTGTTCTGCCTTATTATTATTTGACCATGCTGATCATTTATGAACATTTGAACATCTTGGCCATGTTCTGTTATAATCTCCACCCGGCACAGCCAGAAGAGGACTGGCCATCCCACATATGCTCTCTCTAATTCTCTCTTTCTTTCTCTCTCTCGGAGGACCTGAGCCCTAGGACCATGCCCCAGGAATACCTGACATGATGACTCCTTGCTGTCCCCAGTCCACCTGACTGTGCTGCTGCTCCAGTTTCAACTATTCTGCCTTATTATTATTCGACCATGCTGGTCATTTATGAACATTTGAACATCTTGACCATGTTTTGTTATAATCTCCACCCGGCACAGCCAGAAGAGGACTGGCCACCCCACATAGCCTGGTTCCTCTCTAGGTTTCTTCCTAGGTTTTGGCCTTTCTAGGGAGTTTTTCCTAGCCACCGTGCTTCTTCACCTGCATTGCTTGCTGTTTGGGGTTTTAGGCTGGGTTTCTGTACAGCACTTTGAGATATCAGCTGATGTACGAAGGGCTATATAAAATAAATTTGATTGATTGATTGATCTTAAGGGTTGGGCCAGTAACATCTATGTTGGCCACATCTCTCCTTCCATCTCTAAAACACAGAGGGGAAAAAACCCCACAAAGTCCAGCGAGGTGATCAGATCAACAACTCTGAAGTAAAAGTGAAAGAAAGTCTCTCACAGCCAGTCATCTCTGGCATCGATGAGAGAGGCATGTCCACACTGGGAGGCAGGAGGGGGCAAGGCATGTCCACACTGGGGGGGCAGGAGGGGGCAAGGCATGTCCACACTGGGGGGGCAGGAGGGCTGCGGGGGGGCAAGGCACGTCCACACTGGGAGACTGGCCAACTGATGTCATCGGTGTACTCAGCACCCACCCACTAATGTGATACCAATCACACACACACAGCTAGCTCTGCCCACCAGTCTCACAAACACACAGCTAGCTCTGCCCACCAGTCTCACAAACACACAGCTAGCTCTGCCCACCAGTCACACACACACACACAGCTAGCTCTACCCACCAGTCACACAGCTAGCTCTGCCCACAAGTCACACACAGCTAGCTCTGCCCACAAGTCACACATAGCTAGCTCTGCCCACAAGTCACACATAGCTAGCTCTGCCCACCAGTCTCACACACACACAGCTAGCTCTGCCCACCAGTCTCACACACACACAGCTAGCTCTGCCCACCAGTCACACACATCTAGCTCTGCCCACCAGTCACACACACACACACACACAGCTAGCTCTGCCCACCAGTCACACACACACACAGCTAGCTCTACCCACCAGTCACACAGCTAGCTCTGCCCACCAGTCACACACAGCTAGCTCTGTCCACCAGTCACACACAGCTAGCTCTGCCCACCAGTCACACACAGCTAGCTCAGCCCACCAGTCACACACACACACAGCTAGCTCTACCCACCAGTCACACAGCTAGCTCTGCCCACCAGTCACACACAGCTAGCTCTGTCCACCAGTCACACACAGCTAGCTCTGTCCACCAGTCACACACAGCTAGCTCTGTCCACCAGTCACACACAGCTAGCTCTGTCCACCAGTCACACACAGCTAGCTCTGCCCACCAGTCACACACAGCTAGCTCTGCCCACCAATCACACACAGCTAGCTCTGCCCACCAGTCTCACACACACACAGCTAGCTCTGCCCACCAGTCTCACACACACACACATCTAGCTCTGCCCACCAGTCACACACATCTAGCTCTGCCCACTAGTCACACACACACACAGCTAGCTCTGCCCACCAGTCACACACACACACAGCTAGCTCTACCCACCAGTCACACAGCTAGCTCTGCCCGCCAGTCACACACAACTAGCTCTGCCCACCAGTCACACACAGCTAGCTCTGCCCACCAGTCACACACAGCTAGCTCTGCCCACCAGTCACACACAGCTAGCTCTGCCCACCAGTCACACACAGCTAGCTCTGCCCACCAGTCACACACAGCTAGCTCTGCCCACCAGTCACACACAGCTAGCTCTGCCCACCAGTCACACACAGCTAGCTCTGCCCACCAGTCACACACAGCTAGCTCTGCCCACCAGTCACACACAGCTAGCTCTGCCCACCAGTCACACACAGCTAGCTCTGCCCACCAGTCACACACAGCTAGCTCTGCCCACCAGTCTCACACAGCTAGCTCTGCCCACCAGTCTCACACAGCTAGCTCTGCCAACCAGTCACACACACACAGCTAGCTCTGCCCACCAGTCACACACACACAGCTAGCTCTGCCCACCAGTCACACACACACAGCTAGCTCTGCCCACCAGTCACACACACACAGCTAGCTCTGCCCACCAGTCACACACACACAGCTAGCTCTGCCCACCAGTCACACACACACAGCTAGCTCTGCCCACCAGTCACACACACACAGCTAGCTCTGCCCACCAGTCACACACAAACAGCTAGCTCTGCCCACCAGTCACACACACACAGCTAGCTCTGCCCACCAGTCACACACACACAGCTAGCTCTGCCCACCAGTCACACACACACAGCTAGCTCTGCCCACCAGTCACACACACACACAGCTAGCTCTGCCCACCAGTCACACACACACAGCTAGCTCTGCCCACCAGTCACACACACACACAGCTAGCTCTGCCCACCAGTCACACACACACAGCTAGCTCTGCCCACCAGTCACACACACACAGCTAGCTCTGCCCACCAGTCACACACACACAGCTAGCTCTGCCCACCAGTCACACACACACACACACACACACACAGCTAGCTCTGCCCACCAGTCACACACACACACAGCTAGCTCTGCCCACCAGTCACACACACACACACAGCTAGCTCTGTCCACCAGTCACACACACACAGCTAGCTCTGCCCACCAGTCACACACACACAGCTAGCTCTGCCCACCAGTCACACACACACACACACACAGCTAGCTCTGCCCACCAGTCACACACACACAGCTAGCTCTGACCACCAGTCACACACACACAGCTAGCTCTGCCCACCAGTCACACACACACAGCTAGCTCTGCCCACCAGTCACACACACACAGCTAGCTCTGCCCACCAGTCACACACACACACACACACACACACACAGCTAGCTCTGCCCACCAGTCACACACACACAGCTAGCTCTGCCCACCAGTCACACACACACAGCTAGCTCTGCCCACCAGTCACACACACACACACACAGCTAGCTCTGCCCACCAGTCACACACACACACACACAGCTAGCTCTGCCCACCAGTCTCACACACACACAGCTAGCTCTGCCCACCAGTCTCACACACACACAGCTAGCTCTGCCCACCAGTCTCACACACACACAGCTAGCTCTGCCCACCAGTCTCACACACACACAGCTAGCTCTGCCCACCAGTCACACACAGCTAGCTCTGCCCACCAGTCACACACACACACAGCTAGCTCTGTCCACCAGTCTCTCACACACACAGCTAGCTCTGCCCACCAGTCACACACACACACAGCTAGCTCTGTCCACCAGTCTCTCACGCACACAGCTAGCTCTGCCCACCAGTCACACACACACATAGCTAGCTCTGTCCACCAGTCTCACACACACACAGCTAGCTCTGCCCACCAGTCTCACACACACACAGCTAGCTCTGCCCACCAGTCTCACACACACACAGCTAGCTCTGCCCACCAGTCTCACACACACACAGCTAGCTCTGCCCACCAGTCTCACACACACACAGCTAGCTCTGCCCACCAGTCACACACAGCTAGCTCTGCCCACCAGTCACACACACACACAGCTAGCTCTGTCCACCAGTCTCTCACACACACAGCTAGCTCTGCCCACCAGTCACACACACACACAGCTAGCTCTGTCCACCAGTCTCTCACGCACACAGCTAGCTCTGCCCACCAGTCACACACACACATAGCTAGCTCTGTCCACCAGTCTCACACACACACAGCTAGCTCTGCCCACCAGTCTCACACACACACAGCTAGCTCTGCCAACCAGTCACACATATGATATGAAACAAGACTGATAGTGTGTTATAGAGAGGAGATATGAAACAAGACTGATAGTATGTTATAGAGAGGAGATATGAAACGAGACTGATAGTATGTTATAGAGAGGAGATATGAAACAAGACTGACAGTCTGTTATAGAGAGGAGGAGATATGAAACAAGACTGATGGTCTGATACAGAGAGGAGATATGAAACAAGACTGATAGTCTGTTATAGAGAGGAGATATGAAACAAGACTGATAGTCTGTTATAGAGAGGAGGAGATATGAAACAAGACTGATAGTCTGTTATAGAGAGGAGGAGATATGAAACAAGACTGATAGTATGTTATAGAGAGGAGATATGAAACAAGACCGACAGTCTGTTATGTTGACAGTTACATAGTGCTACTAGTATGTAGGTTGAGTGCTGTGTGTCTGTATCTGTGTGTGTTAGAACAGCTACTGTAAACACACACACTAGTCTGATGCTGTCCTAAAGGTCTCCTCTGCTTCCCCCTGACCTGCTACTAAGTTGAGTCCCAAATGGCAAACTATCCTGTATCTAGCACCCTACAGGGCCTGGTCAACAGTAGTGTACTATGTAGGGAATAGGTAGTACTAGTAGTGTACTATGTAGGGAATAGGATGCCATATGAGACACAGGAAAAAAACTCTCCAGCAGGGAGATGGTTTTGAACACACAGTCTCTGCTTTAGCCATCACTGGTCTGGTAGAAACACGTTCCTAAACGACCTCTGTTCTGGGGTCCGTGTTCAAAACAGGAGCGCTGATCTAGGATCAGGAGCCCTCTCTCTGTCCATGTAATATTATCCATTACAACGATAAGACCAAACAGATGTGAGATCAGCCTTGAGATAATATAATATACATGGCTCCCTGCCCAAAACGGTGAACGCTGCCGTGGAGAAGTACTTGGCAGTATGTTCCACGTGTCGGAAGTATCATCTACACTATAGAAGGTGTGGAGGTCAGTGGCTGGAAGGACTCCACACTGTTCAACCCTCCGTTTTAGTTTGAACGTTCGGACACAATATCAAAGACAACAGGAAGGAATGGAACTCATACCAACGTGGGAGAACATTCTAGACCAGCTAATGGAAGAAGAAAAACCAGAACAGATGCGTTATTTTTTTTTTCCATAACAATAAAGATAAACCCTGAAGTCTGTCAGAGACGGAAAAAGGCATGTTTCAGACTTCCATATTCAATTTCACAATAAAAAATAAAAAAACACCTCTCAAATATATATGTAGAACACTACAAGAGACGTTGCAATGTTGAACAACAAAGTGTGTATATTTTGTATCATGATGCATCAACAATGATTCAGTATATAACTTCACTACAGATGTATCCACATCGTCAGGAGAACAGACGTTATGGTTAGAAAGTTCCAATGCCTGGGATACGACTGGTCTCAATTACAGACGTTAGTGTTAGAAAGTTCCAATGCCTGGGATACGACTGGTCTCAATTACAGACGTTAGTGTTTGAGTTCCACACACGCACGCCACATCAGCAGTAACTGATGAAAACACAGGACCATTGCTTTAACCTTTCCAACGTTTATATCCCCCCCGAATTCTGTTTAAATTCATCATTCTACATACACTCCCATTCCACTTTTCTCTTCCAAAGGGCTCATCAAAATGTCAAGCGTGTCACCCCCAAAAACAATTGCGCTTCTATCCAAGGAAAAACGTAGGCTAACCATTTGCAAAAAAAACTACAAATCATATTGTGTAATACCAATGCGCAAAGTTTGCCTGGTATAATTACTTACGGTTTGGCGTAAAGTTTGTAGGGGGGGAATAAAAGTTGGTGCAACGGAGTGGTCGGTCTCCTTGTCCTGTTGTGTGTGAGCTGTCTCTGTCTGTTGGACTTTGGACTGATAATAACAAAGCCAAGAGTGAACAACACGACGCGGAGCGGAGCGCGGACGGGACCGAGAAGAGTGGAGATCCTAGCTCTAGTGCCGGGCGTTACGTAACCAGCTGTTAACTTTTAGAAAGGCTCAGCGTCAGCAACAAGCATGTTAGTGTAACGGCTCGGAACAGAGCGAGGGAATCCTCTGCAGTCTCCCACCATTTTAGCGAGCCTGCGCGCAATGCCCTTCTTTAACCCCTAAATCCCCGTGACGCTCGAGCGTAATTATCATGTCTGTATAGAACAAACATCAGATGCATTGATTGGGTAGGCCTACAGACTGAAATTGTATTTATTTCGTATAGCATTGCACGTTGACCTACATTGAGGTATAATAAATCAACGCGGATGATGAGGTGAAGAGACGTTTGACTTTATAGATGGATTTTATTGCAGGTTGGAAGTAGGTTGATGCAGTCGTAGGGGCTATACTGTCATGAAACCATTAAGCTGTGGCCCCAAAGCTGCAGCTACTAATAACAACAATACCCCGTGGCGCAGAGTCTATTCCGACCATCTCATTGGACAGATAAATGCAGAGCCCCCATGATCGGCAGGTAGCCTAGTGGTTAGAGCGTTGGACTAGCGAAAGGTTGCAAGATCGAATCCTCCGAGCTGACAAGGTAAAAATCTGTCGTTCTGCCCCTGAACAGGCAGTTAACCCACTGTTCCCCTGAACAGGCAGTTAACCCACTGTTCCCCTGAACAAGGCAGTTAACCCACTGTCCCCCTGAACAAGGCAGTTAACCCACTGTTCCCCTGAACAAGGCAGTTAACCCACTGTTCCCCTGAACAAGGCAGTTAACCCACTGTTCCCCTGAACAAGGCAGTTAACCCACTGTTCCCCTGAACAGACAGTTAACCCACTGTTCCCCTGAACAAGGCAGTTAACCCACTGTTCCCCTGAACAAGGCAGTTAACCCACTGTTCCCCTGAACAAGGCAGTTAACCCACTGTTCCCCTGAACAAGGCAGTTAACCCACTGTTCCCCTGAACAAGGCAGTTAACCCACTGTTCCCCTGAACAAGGCAGTTAACCCACTGTTCCCCTGAACAAGGCAGTTAACCCACTGTTCCCCTGAACAAGGCAGTTAACCCACTGTTCCCCTGAACAAGGCAGTTAACCCACTGTTCCCCTGAACAAGGCAGTTAACCCACTGTTCCCCTGAACAAGGCAGTTAACCCACTGTTCCCCTGAACAAGGCAGTTAACCCACTGTTCCCCTGAACAAGGCAGTTAACCCACTGTTCCCCTGAACAAGGCAGTTAACCCACTGTTCCCCTGAACAAGGCAGTTAACCCACTGTTCCCCTGAACAAGGCAGTTAACCCACTGTTCCCCGGTAGGCCGTCATTGAAAATAAGAATTTGTTCTGAACTGCCTAGTAAAATAAAAAATCCAAACATATGGTATCATCTCATTGGACAGATAAAGGCAGATGATCCACACATATGGTATCATCTCATTGGACAGATAAAGGCCGAACCCCCATGATGATCCACACATATGGTATCATCTCATTGGACAGATAAAGGCCGAACCCCCATGATGATCCACACATATGGTATCATCTCATTGGACAGATAAAGGCCGAACCCCCATGATGATCCACACATATGGTATCATCTCATTGGACAGATAAAGGCCGAACCCCCATGATGATCCACACATATGGTATCATCTCATTGGACAGATAAAGGCCGAACCCCCATGATGATCCACACATATGGTATCATCTCATTGGACAGATAAAGGCCGAACCCCCATGATGATCCACACATATGGTATCATCTCATTGGACAGATAAAGGCCGAACCCCCATGATGATCCACACATATGGTATCATCTCATTGGACAGATAAAGGCCGAACCCCCATGATGATCCACACATATGGTATCATCTCATTGGACAGATAAAGGCCGAACCCCCATGATGATCCACACATATGGTATCATCTCATTGGACAGATAAAGGCCGAACCCCCATGATGATCCACACATATGGTATCATCTCATTGGACAGATAAAGGCCGAACCGCCATGATGATCCACACATATGGTATCATCTCATTGGACAGATAAAGGCCGAACCCCCATGATGATCCACACATATGGTATCATCTCATTGGACAGATAAAGGCCGAACCCCCATGATGATCCACACATATGGTATCATCTCATTGGACAGATAAAGGCCGAACCGCCATGATGATCCAAACATATGGTATCATCTCATTGGACAGATAAAGGCCGAACCCCCATGATGATCCACACATATGGTATCATCTCATTGGACAGATAAAGGCAGATGATCCACACATATGGTATCATCTCATTGGACAGATAAAGGCAGATGATCCACACATATGGTATCATCTCATTGGACAGATAAAGGCAGATGATCCACACATATGGTATCATCTCATTGGACAGATAAAGGCAGATGATCCACACATATGGTAACATCTCATTGGACAGATAAAGACAGATGATCCACACATATGGTAACATCTCATTGGACAGATAAAGACAGATGATCCACACATATGGTATCATCTCATTGGACAGATAAAGGCCGAACCCCCATGATGATCCACACATATGGTATCATCTAATTGGACTGATAAAGGCAGAACTCCCATGATGATCCACACATATGGTATCATCTAATTGGACTGATAAAGGCAGAACTCCCATGATGATCCACACATATGTTATCATCTCATTGGACAGATAAAGGCCGAACCCCCATGATGATCCACACATATGGTATCATCTCATTGGACAGATAAAGGCCGAACCCCCATGATGATCCACACATATGGTATCATCTCATTGGACAGATAAAGGCAGAACCCCCATGATGATCCACACATATGGTATCATCTCATTGGACAGATAAAGACAGAACCCCCATGATGATCCACACATATGGTATCATCTAATTGGACTGATAAAGACAGAACCCCCATGATGATCCACACATATGGTATCATCTCATTGGACAGATAAAGGCAGATGATCCACACATATGGTATCATCTCATTGGACAGATAAAGGCAGATGATCCACACATATAGTATCATCTCATTGGACAGATAAAGGCAGATGATCCACACATATGGTATCATCTCATTGGACAGATAAAGACAGAACCCCCATGATGATCCACACATATGGTATCATCTCATTGGACAGATAAAGGCCGAACCGCCATGATGATCCACACATATGGTATCATCTCATTGGACAGATAAAGGCCGAACCCCCATGATGATCCACACATATGGTATCATCTCATTGGACAGATAAAGGCAGATGATCCACACATATGGTATCATCTCATTGGACAGATAAAGGCCGAACCCCGATGATGATCCACACATATGGTATCATCTCATTGGACAGATAAAGGCAGATGATCCACACATATGGTATCATCTAATTGGACTGATAAAGACAGAACCCCCATGATGATCCACACATATGGTATCATCTCATTGGACAGATAAAGGCCGAACCCCCATGATGATCCACACATATGGTATCATCTCATTGGACAGATAAAGGCCGAACCCCCATGATGATCCACACATATGGTATCATCTCATTGGACAGATAAAGGCCGAACCCCCATGATGATCCACACATATGGTATCATCTTATTGGACAGATAAAGGCAGAACTCCCATGATGATCAACACATATGGTATCATCTCATTGGACAGATAAAGGCAGAACTCCCATGATGATCCACACATATGTATCATCTCAGAAAGCATGGCCTTTCAACTCTCTCCAATATCCAGTCTGTTTGTGGTAACATTCCACTCCAAACATAGCATGCCAAGGAGTGTAATGACAGTGAAACAGATGGGTACCCAGGCTAGGGTTAATGTTCTCTAAGGAGTGTAATGAACAGTAAACAGACTGGTACCCAGGCTAGGGTTAATGTTCTAACAGAGTTAACATGTACAGTGAAGAGATGTAGCAGACGAGTACCCAGGCTAGGGTTAATGTTCTCTAAGGAGTGTAATGAACGTTAAGTACCCAGGCTAGGGTTAATGTTCTCTAAGGAGTGTAATGAACGTTAAACAGACTGGTACCCAGGCTAGGGTTAATGTTCTCTAATGAGTGTAATGAACGTTAAGTACCCAGGCTAGGGTTAATGTTCTCTAATGAGTGTAATGAACATTAAGTACCCAGGCTAGGGTTAATGTTCTCTAAGGAGTGTAATGAACGTTAAGTACCCAGGCTAGGGTTAATGTTCTCTAATGAGTGTAATGAACATTAAGTACCCAGGCTAGGGTTAATGTTCTCTAAGGAGTGTAATGAACGTTAAGTACCCAGGCTAGGGTTAATGTTCTCTAAGGAGTGTAATGAACGTTAAACAGACTGGTACCCAGGCTAGGGTTAATGTTCTCTAAGGAGTGTAATGAACGTTAACCAGACTGGTACCCAGGCTAGGGTTAATGTTCTCTAAGGAGTGTAATGAACGTTAAACAGATGGGTACCCAGGCTAGGGTTAATGTTCTCTAAGGAGTGTAATGAACGTTAAACAGACTGGTACCCAGGTTAGGGTTAATGTTCTCTAATGAGTATAATGAACATTAAACAGATGGGTACCCAGGCTAGGGTTAATGTTCTCTAAGGAGTGTAATGAACGTTAAGTACCCAGGCTAGGGTTAATGTTCTCTAAGGAGTGCAAGTCACACATAGCTAGCTCTGCCCACAAGTCACACATAGCTAGCTCTGCCCACCAGTCTCACACACACACAGCTAGCTCTGCCCACCAGTCTCACACACACACAGCTAGCTCTGCCCACCAGTCACACACATCTAGCTCTGCCCACCAGTCACACACACACACAGCTAGCTCTGCCCACCAGTCACACACACACACAGCTAGCTCTACCCACCAGTCACACAGCTAGCTCTGCCCACCAGTCACACACAGCTAGCTCTGTCCACCAGTCACACACAGCTAGCTCTGCCCACCAGTCACACACAGCTAGCTCAGCCCACCAGTCACACACACACACAGCTAGCTCTACCCACCAGTCACACAGCTAGCTCTGCCCACCAGTCACACACAGCTAGCTCTGTCCACCAGTCACACACAGCTAGCTCTGTCCACCAGTCACACACAGCTAGCTCTGTCCACCAGTCACACACAGCTAGCTCTGTCCACCAGTCACACACAGCTAGCTCTGCCCACCAGTCACACACAGCTAGCTCTGCCCACCAATCACACACAGCTAGCTCTGCCCACCAGTCTCACACACACACAGCTAGCTCTGCCCACCAGTCTCACACACACACACATCTAGCTCTGCCCACCAGTCACACACATCTAGCTCTGCCCACTAGTCACACACACACACAGCTAGCTCTGCCCACCAGTCACACACACACACAGCTAGCTCTACCCACCAGTCACACAGCTAGCTCTGCCCGCCAGTCACACACAACTAGCTCTGCCCACCAGTCACACACAGCTAGCTCTGCCCACCAGTCACACACAGCTAGCTCTGCCCACCAGTCACACACAGCTAGCTCTGCCCACCAGTCACACACAGCTAGCTCTGCCCACCAGTCACACACAGCTAGCTCTGCCCACCAGTCACACACAGCTAGCTCTGCCCACCAGTCACACACAGCTAGCTCTGCCCACCAGTCACACACAGCTAGCTCTGCCCACCAGTCACACACAGCTAGCTCTGCCCACCAGTCACACACAGCTAGCTCTGCCCACCAGTCACACACAGCTAGCTCTGCCCACCAGTCTCACACAGCTAGCTCTGCCCACCAGTCTCACACAGCTAGCTCTGCCAACCAGTCACACACACACAGCTAGCTCTGCCCACCAGTCACACACACACAGCTAGCTCTGCCCACCAGTCACACACACACAGCTAGCTCTGCCCACCAGTCACACACACACAGCTAGCTCTGCCCACCAGTCACACACACACAGCTAGCTCTGCCCACCAGTCACACACACACAGCTAGCTCTGCCCACCAGTCACACACACACAGCTAGCTCTGCCCACCAGTCACACACAAACAGCTAGCTCTGCCCACCAGTCACACACACACAGCTAGCTCTGCCCACCAGTCACACACACACAGCTAGCTCTGCCCACCAGTCACACACACACAGCTAGCTCTGCCCACCAGTCACACACACACACAGCTAGCTCTGCCCACCAGTCACACACACACAGCTAGCTCTGCCCACCAGTCACACACACACACAGCTAGCTCTGCCCACCAGTCACACACACACAGCTAGCTCTGCCCACCAGTCACACACACACAGCTAGCTCTGCCCACCAGTCACACACACACAGCTAGCTCTGCCCACCAGTCACACACACACACACACACACACACAGCTAGCTCTGCCCACCAGTCACACACACACACAGCTAGCTCTGCCCACCAGTCACACACACACACACAGCTAGCTCTGTCCACCAGTCACACACACACACACACAGCTAGCTCTGCCCACCAGTCACACACACACAGCTAGCTCTGCCCACCAGTCACACACACACACACACACAGCTAGCTCTGCCCACCAGTCACACACACACAGCTAGCTCTGACCACCAGTCACACACACACAGCTAGCTCTGCCCACCAGTCACACACACACAGCTAGCTCTGCCCACCAGTCACACACACACAGCTAGCTCTGCCCACCAGTCACACACACACACACACACACACACACAGCTAGCTCTGCCCACCAGTCACACACACACAGCTAGCTCTGCCCACCAGTCACACACACACAGCTAGCTCTGCCCACCAGTCACACACACACACACACAGCTAGCTCTGCCCACCAGTCACACACACACACACACAGCTAGCTCTGCCCACCAGTCTCACACACACACAGCTAGCTCTGCCCACCAGTCTCACACACACACAGCTAGCTCTGCCCACCAGTCTCACACACACACAGCTAGCTCTGCCCACCAGTCTCACACACACACAGCTAGCTCTGCCCACCAGTCACACACAGCTAGCTCTGCCCACCAGTCACACACACACACAGCTAGCTCTGTCCACCAGTCTCTCACACACACAGCTAGCTCTGCCCACCAGTCACACACACACACAGCTAGCTCTGTCCACCAGTCTCTCACGCACACAGCTAGCTCTGCCCACCAGTCACACACACACATAGCTAGCTCTGTCCACCAGTCTCACACACACACAGCTAGCTCTGCCCACCAGTCTCACACACACACAGCTAGCTCTGCCAACCAGTCACACATATGATATGAAACAAGACTGATAGTGTGTTATAGAGAGGAGATATGAAACAAGACTGATAGTATGTTATAGAGAGGAGATATGAAACGAGACTGATAGTATGTTATAGAGAGGAGATATGAAACAAGACTGACAGTCTGTTATAGAGAGGAGGAGATATGAAACAAGACTGATGGTCTGATACAGAGAGGAGATATGAAACAAGACTGATAGTCTGTTATAGAGAGGAGATATGAAACAAGACTGATAGTCTGTTATAGAGAGGAGGAGATATGAAACAAGACTGATAGTCTGTTATAGAGAGGAGGAGATATGAAACAAGACTGATAGTATGTTATAGAGAGGAGATATGAAACAAGACCGACAGTCTGTTATGTTGACAGTTACATAGTGCTACTAGTATGTAGGTTGAGTGCTGTGTGTCTGTATCTGTGTGTGTTAGAACAGCTACTGTAAACACACACACTAGTCTGATGCTGTCCTAAAGGTCTCCTCTGCTTCCCCCTGACCTGCTACTAAGTTGAGTCCCAAATGGCAAACTATCCTGTATCTAGCACCCTACAGGGCCTGGTCAACAGTAGTGTACTATGTAGGGAATAGGTAGTACTAGTAGTGTACTATGTAGGGAATAGGATGCCATATGAGACACAGGAAAAAAACTCTCCAGCAGGGAGATGGTTTTGAACACACAGTCTCTGCTTTAGCCATCACTGGTCTGGTAGAAACACGTTCCTAAACGACCTCTGTTCTGGGGTCCGTGTTCAAAACAGGAGCGCTGATCTAGGATCAGGAGCCCTCTCTCTGTCCATGTAATATTATCCATTACAACGATAAGACCAAACAGATGTGAGATCAGCCTTGAGATAATATAATATACATGGCTCCCTGCCCAAAACGGTGAACGCTGCCGTGGAGAAGTACTTGGCAGTATGTTCCACGTGTCGGAAGTATCATCTACACTATAGAAGGTGTGGAGGTCAGTGGCTGGAAGGACTCCACACTGTTCAACCCTCCGTTTTAGTTTGAACGTTCGGACACAATATCAAAGACAACAGGAAGGAATGGAACTCATACCAACGTGGGAGAACATTCTAGACCAGCTAATGAGAGAAGAAAAACCAGAACAGATGCGTTATTTTTTTTTTCCATAACAATAAAGATAAACCCTGAAGTCTGTCAGAGACGGAAAAAGGCATGTTTCAGACTTCCATATTCAATTTCACAATAAAAAATAAAAAAACACCTCTCAAATATATATGTAGAACACTACAAGAGACGTTGCAATGTTGAACAACAAAGTGTGTATATTTTGTATCATGATGCATCAACAATGATTCAGTATATAACTTCACTACAGATGTATCCACATCGTCAGGAGAACAGACGTTATGGTTAGAAAGTTCCAATGCCTGGGATACGACTGGTCTCAATTACAGACGTTAGTGTTTGAGTTCCACACACGCACGCCACATCAGCAGTAACTGATGAAAACACAGGACCATTGCTTTAACCTTTCCAACGTTTATATCCCCCCCGAATTCTGTTTAAATTCATCATTCTACATACACTCCCATTCCACTTTTCTCTTCCAAAGGGCTCATCAAAATGTCAAGCGTGTCACCCCCAAAAACAATTGCGCTTCTATCCAAGGAAAAACGTAGGCTAACCATTTGCAAAAAAAACTACAAATCATATTGTGTAATACCAATGCGCAAAGTTTGCCTGGTATAATTACTTACGGTTTGGCGTAAAGTTTGTAGGGGGGGAATAAAAGTTGGTGCAACGGAGTGGTCGGTCTCCTTGTCCTGTTGTGTGTGAGCTGTCTCTGTCTGTTGGACTTTGGACTGATAATAACAAAGCCAAGAGTGAACAACACGACGCGGAGCGGAGCGCGGACGGGACCGAGAAGAGTGGAGATCCTAGCTCTAGTGCCGGGCGTTACGTAACCAGCTGTTAACTTTTAGAAAGGCTCAGCGTCAGCAACAAGCATGTTAGTGTAACGGCTCGGAACAGAGCGAGGGAATCCTCTGCAGTCTCCCACCATTTTAGCGAGCCTGCGCGCAATGCCCTTCTTTAACCCCTAAATCCCCGTGACGCTCGAGCGTAATTATCATGTCTGTATAGAACAAACATCAGATGCATTGATTGGGTAGGCCTACAGACTGAAATTGTATTTATTTCGTATAGCATTGCACGTTGACCTACATTGAGGTATAATAAATCAACGCGGATGATGAGGTGAAGAGACGTTTGACTTTATAGATGGATTTTATTGCAGGTTGGAAGTAGGTTGATGCAGTCGTAGGGGCTATACTGTCATGAAACCATTAAGCTGTGGCCCCAAAGCTGCAGCTACTAATAACAACAATACCCCGTGGCGCAGAGTCTATTCCGACCATCTCATTGGACAGATAAATGCAGAGCCCCCATGATCGGCAGGTAGCCTAGTGGTTAGAGCGTTGGACTAGCGAAAGGTTGCAAGATCGAATCCTCCGAGCTGACAAGGTAAAAATCTGTCGTTCTGCCCCTGAACAGGCAGTTAACCCACTGTTCCCCTGAACAGGCAGTTAACCCACTGTTCCCCTGAACAAGGCAGTTAACCCACTGTCCCCCTGAACAAGGCAGTTAACCCACTGTTCCCCTGAACAAGGCAGTTAACCCACTGTTCCCCTGAACAAGGCAGTTAACCCACTGTTCCCCTGAACAAGGCAGTTAACCCACTGTTCCCCTGAACAAGGCAGTTAACCCACTGTTCCCCTGAACAGACAGTTAACCCACTGTTCCCCTGAACAAGGCAGTTAACCCACTGTTCCCCTGAACAAGGCAGTTAACCCACTGTTCCCCTGAACAAGGCAGTTAACCCACTGTTCCCCTGAACAAGGCAGTTAACCCACTGTTCCCCTGAACAAGGCAGTTAACCCACTGTTCCCCTGAACAAGGCAGTTAACCCACTGTTCCCCTGAACAAGGCAGTTAACCCACTGTTCCCCTGAACAAGGCAGTTAACCCACTGTTCCCCTGAACAAGGCAGTTAACCCACTGTTCCCCTGAACAAGGCAGTTAACCCACTGTTCCCCTGAACAAGGCAGTTAACCCACTGTTCCCCTGAACAAGGCAGTTAACCCACTGTTCCCCTGAACAAGGCAGTTAACCCACTGTTCCCCTGAACAAGGCAGTTAACCCACTGTTCCCCTGAACAAGGCAGTTAACCCACTGTTCCCCTGAACAAGGCAGTTAACCCACTGTTCCCCTGAACAAGGCAGTTAACCCACTGTTCCCCGGTAGGCCGTCATTGAAAATAAGAATTTGTTCTGAACTGCCTAGTAAAATAAAAAATCCAAACATATGGTATCATCTCATTGGACAGATAAAGGCAGATGATCCACACATATGGTATCATCTCATTGGACAGATAAAGGCCGAACCCCCATGATGATCCACACATATGGTATCATCTCATTGGACAGATAAAGGCCGAACCCCCATGATGATCCACACATATGGTATCATCTCATTGGACAGATAAAGGCCGAACCCCCATGATGATCCACACATATGGTATCATCTCATTGGACAGATAAAGGCCGAACCCCCATGATGATCCACACATATGGTATCATCTCATTGGACAGATAAAGGCCGAACCCCCATGATGATCCACACATATGGTATCATCTCATTGGACAGATAAAGGCCGAACCCCCATGATGATCCACACATATGGTATCATCTCATTGGACAGATAAAGGCCGAACCCCCATGATGATCCACACATATGGTATCATCTCATTGGACAGATAAAGGCCGAACCCCCATGATGATCCACACATATGGTATCATCTCATTGGACAGATAAAGGCCGAACCCCCATGATGATCCACACATATGGTATCATCTCATTGGACAGATAAAGGCCGAACCGCCATGATGATCCACACATATGGTATCATCTCATTGGACAGATAAAGGCCGAACCCCCATGATGATCCACACATATGGTATCATCTCATTGGACAGATAAAGGCCGAACCCCCATGATGATCCACACATATGGTATCATCTCATTGGACAGATAAAGGCCGAACCGCCATGATGATCCAAACATATGGTATCATCTCATTGGACAGATAAAGGCCGAACCCCCATGATGATCCACACATATGGTATCATCTCATTGGACAGATAAAGGCAGATGATCCACACATATGGTATCATCTCATTGGACAGATAAAGGCAGATGATCCACACATATGGTATCATCTCATTGGACAGATAAAGGCAGATGATCCACACATATGGTATCATCTCATTGGACAGATAAAGGCAGATGATCCACACATATGGTAACATCTCATTGGACAGATAAAGACAGATGATCCACACATATGGTAACATCTCATTGGACAGATAAAGACAGATGATCCACACATATGGTATCATCTCATTGGACAGATAAAGGCCGAACCCCCATGATGATCCACACATATGGTATCATCTAATTGGACTGATAAAGGCAGAACTCCCATGATGATCCACACATATGGTATCATCTAATTGGACTGATAAAGGCAGAACTCCCATGATGATCCACACATATGTTATCATCTCATTGGACAGATAAAGGCCGAACCCCCATGATGATCCACACATATGGTATCATCTCATTGGACAGATAAAGGCCGAACCCCCATGATGATCCACACATATGGTATCATCTCATTGGACAGATAAAGGCAGAACCCCCATGATGATCCACACATATGGTATCATCTCATTGGACAGATAAAGACAGAACCCCCATGATGATCCACACATATGGTATCATCTAATTGGACTGATAAAGACAGAACCCCCATGATGATCCACACATATGGTATCATCTCATTGGACAGATAAAGGCAGATGATCCACACATATGGTATCATCTCATTGGACAGATAAAGGCAGATGATCCACACATATAGTATCATCTCATTGGACAGATAAAGGCAGATGATCCACACATATGGTATCATCTCATTGGACAGATAAAGACAGAACCCCCATGATGATCCACACATATGGTATCATCTCATTGGACAGATAAAGGCCGAACCGCCATGATGATCCACACATATGGTATCATCTCATTGGACAGATAAAGGCCGAACCCCCATGATGATCCACACATATGGTATCATCTCATTGGACAGATAAAGGCAGATGATCCACACATATGGTATCATCTCATTGGACAGATAAAGGCCGAACCCCGATGATGATCCACACATATGGTATCATCTCATTGGACAGATAAAGGCAGATGATCCACACATATGGTATCATCTAATTGGACTGATAAAGACAGAACCCCCATGATGATCCACACATATGGTATCATCTCATTGGACAGATAAAGGCCGAACCCCCATGATGATCCACACATATGGTATCATCTCATTGGACAGATAAAGGCCGAACCCCCATGATGATCCACACATATGGTATCATCTCATTGGACAGATAAAGGCCGAACCCCCATGATGATCCACACATATGGTATCATCTTATTGGACAGATAAAGGCAGAACTCCCATGATGATCAACACATATGGTATCATCTCATTGGACAGATAAAGGCAGAACTCCCATGATGATCCACACATATGTATCATCTCAGAAAGCATGGCCTTTCAACTCTCTCCAATATCCAGTCTGTTTGTGGTAACATTCCACTCCAAACATAGCATGCCAAGGAGTGTAATGACAGTGAAACAGATGGGTACCCAGGCTAGGGTTAATGTTCTCTAAGGAGTGTAATGAACAGTAAACAGACTGGTACCCAGGCTAGGGTTAATGTTCTAACAGAGTTAACATGTACAGTGAAGAGATGTAGCAGACGAGTACCCAGGCTAGGGTTAATGTTCTCTAAGGAGTGTAATGAACGTTAAGTACCCAGGCTAGGGTTAATGTTCTCTAAGGAGTGTAATGAACGTTAAACAGACTGGTACCCAGGCTAGGGTTAATGTTCTCTAATGAGTGTAATGAACGTTAAGTACCCAGGCTAGGGTTAATGTTCTCTAATGAGTGTAATGAACATTAAGTACCCAGGCTAGGGTTAATGTTCTCTAAGGAGTGTAATGAACGTTAAGTACCCAGGCTAGGGTTAATGTTCTCTAATGAGTGTAATGAACATTAAGTACCCAGGCTAGGGTTAATGTTCTCTAAGGAGTGTAATGAACGTTAAGTACCCAGGCTAGGGTTAATGTTCTCTAAGGAGTGTAATGAACGTTAAACAGACTGGTACCCAGGCTAGGGTTAATGTTCTCTAAGGAGTGTAATGAACGTTAACCAGACTGGTACCCAGGCTAGGGTTAATGTTCTCTAAGGAGTGTAATGAACGTTAAACAGATGGGTACCCAGGCTAGGGTTAATGTTCTCTAAGGAGTGTAATGAACGTTAAACAGACTGGTACCCAGGTTAGGGTTAATGTTCTCTAATGAGTATAATGAACATTAAACAGATGGGTACCCAGGCTAGGGTTAATGTTCTCTAAGGAGTGTAATGAACGTTAAGTACCCAGGCTAGGGTTAATGTTCTCTAAGGAGTGCAATGAACGTTAAGTACCCAGGCTAGGGTTAATGTTCTCTAAGGAGTGTAATGAACGTTAAGTACCCAGGCTAGGGTTAATGTTCTCTAATGAGTGTAATGGATGTTAAACAGACAGGTACCCAGGCTAGGGTTAATGTTCTCTAATGAGTGTAATGAACGTTAAGTACCCAGGCTAGGGTTAATGTTCTCTAAGGAGTGTAATGAACGTTAAACAGACAGGTACCCAGGCTAGGGTTAATGTTCTAACGGAGTTAACATGTACAGTGAAGAGATGTAGCAGACGTTCTCTCAGAGCCTGGTGTTTGACCTTCCTCAATGTCACAAGTACTACTGAAGGTTCAGCTTCATGTGTTCCTCTCACACAATAACACAAAGGACTCGGTCTGATAGGTGTGTTCGTAACCAAGCGGGAAGGGGGTATTTACCAGCATGCGACTGGGGGAAAACCCCCACACTGAACGCCCCTCCAACTGGTAATTACTAGTGGGGGAAACTCATCATCTCTGAACTCCTGACAACTCCCACATACTGACCTCTGATATCACATATGAAAGGAAATGACCTCTAATGGAGCATTTTTTTGGGGGGGGGGCATTTAAATGTAACAACAAAACATTATTTATAAAAAGCAATGTATTAATGTGGTTTTTGAACGTTATAATTTGTTTACGAGCATGATGGCTGTACTGTTAGATTACGGTGGACGTGGTTTGTCAGCCAATCAGCGTATCTGAACGAGTTCAAAACATGTGAATGCATCCAATCCAATCGGTATTTAACACTTCACAACTGGTAATTACCACTTTCCCACTTGGTAAATGAACGCAGACACAGACATCCTATTAAAATACATCATTCTGTCGGTCAGAGAGGTTGGAATGTTGGAAACCAAGAGAAGGGGGTTTCCCCCCCCCCCCCCATGGAAATAGAATGATTCTATTGGTCATCATCATGATCATTGTAATTGTATGGGCTGGCTAGCCCTGCACCGTGCGCTACGCAGTGACACATAGTAGCACTTAGTGACAACAGAGAGAAGCTACACAGGAGAGGCCACTGTACTCAGCCTTGCATGCCACCATGCACCAGGCCAGGCGGCTAGCTGACACCATCCACTGTTGATTGACCTGCCTGGGTAGAGTAGTGAGGTCAGGCTCAGACCAGGGCCAGGCCAGGCAGCTAACCAACACCCTCTACTATTGATTGACCTGCCTGGGGGGGGGGGGGGGGGGGGGGGGGCAGAGTAGTGATGTCAGGCAGGGCATTAAATACCACAATACAATCGTCCAATCACCTCCAACGTACACAGATGGTACATACAGCATGGCGCTATACTTGTGGTTCAATGGGCTGCTGTGTTCTATCACGGTAATGTAGGATTGTATGAAATGGTCCAGGACAGGGCTCTCTGGTCCCTACAATGGAGAACTGTCTGTTCTGTCTGTCTGTCTGTCTGTCTGTCAGTCAATACACACTACTGAACAGGCCTCAGGTTCCTCTAGAGCAGAGTTGTTCATCAGCTGTGTGTCTTTACCACCCTGTCAGAGAGCCTAACAGCCACGAGGGTATTTGTAACGAGTCCCTCATCTCATCAGTGACCTCTTCTCCCTCTCTCGCTCCTCTTCTCCCTCTCTAGCTCCTCTTCTCCCCCCTCTCGCTCCTCTTCTCCCTCTCTCGCTCCACTTCTCTCTCTCTCGCTCCTCTTCTCCCTCTCTCGCTCCTCTTCTCCCTCTCTAGCTCCTCTTCTCCCCCCTCTCGCTCCTCTTCTCCCTCTCTCGCTCCTCTTCTCCCTCTTTCGCTCCTCTTCTCCCTCTCTCGCTCCTCTTCTCCCCCTCACGCTCCTCTTCTCCCCCTCTCGCTCCTCTTCTCCCCCTCTCGCTCCTCTTTTCCCCCTCTCGCTCCTCTTTTCCCCCTCTCGCTCCTCTTCTCCCCCTCTCGCTCCTCTTCTCCCTCTTTCGCTCCTCTTCTCCCTCTCTCGCTCCTCTTCTCCCCCTCACACTCCTCTTCTCCCCCTCTCGCTCCTCTTCTCCCCCTCTCGCTCCTCTTCTCAGACAGATTATTTCACTTATAATTCACTCTATCACAATTCCAGTGGGTCAGAAGTTTACATACACTAAGTTGACTGTGCCTTTTAACAGCTTGGAAAATTCCAGAAAATTATATGGCTTTAGAAGCTTCTGATAGGCTAATTGACATCATTTGAGTCAATTGGCTAATTGACCTTTAAATTGGAGGTGTACCTGTGGATGTATTTCAAGGCCTACCTTCAAACTCAGTGCCTCTATGCTTGACGTCATGGGAAAATCAAAAGAAATCAGCCAAGACCTCAGAAATAAAATTGTAGACCTCCACAAGTCTGGTTCATCCTTGGGAGCAATTTCCAAACGCCTGAAGGTACCACGCTCATCTGTACAAACAATAGTACGCAAGTATAAACACCATGGGACCACGCAGCCATCATACCGCTCAGGAAGGAGACGCGTTCTGTCTCCTAGAGATGAACCTACTTTGGTGAGAAAAGTGCAAATCAATCCCAGAACAACAGCAAAGGACCTTGTGAAGATGCTGGAGGAAACAGGTACAAAAGTATCGATATCCACAGTAAAATGAGTCCTATATCGACATAACCTGAAAGGCCACTCAGCAAGGAAGAAGCCTCTGCTCCAAAACCGCCAGAAAAAGCCAGACTATGATTTGCAACTGCACATGGGGACAAAGATCGTACATTTGGAGAAATGTCCTCTGGTCTGATGAAACAAAAATATAACTGTTTGGCCATAATGACCATTGTTATGTTTTGAGGAAAAAGGGGGAGGCTTGCGAGCGGAAGAACACCATCCCAACCGTGGAGCACAGGGGTGGCAGCATAATGTTGTGGGGGTGCTTTGCTGCAGGAGGGACTGGTGCACTTCACAAAATAGATGGCATCATGAGGGAGGACAATTACGTGGATATATTGAAGCAACATCTCAAGACATCAGTCAGGAAGTTTAATCTTGGTCGCAAATGGGTCTTCCAAATGGACAATGACCCCAAGAACACTTCCAAAGTTGTGGCAAAATGGCTTAAGGACAACAAACTCAAGGTATTGGAGTGGCCATCACAAAGCCCTGACCTCAATCCTATAGAAAATATGTGGGCAGAACTGAAAAGGCGTGTGCGAGCAAGGAGGCCTACAAACCTGACTCAGTTACACCAGCTCTGTCAGGAGAAATGGGACAAAATTCACCCAACTTATTGTGGGAAGCTTGTGGAAGGCTACACAAAACTGTTTGACCCAAGTTAAACAATTTAAAGGCAATGCTACCAAATACTAATTGAGTGAATGTAAACTTCTGACCCACTGGGAATGTGATGAAAGAAATACAAGCTGAAATAAATCACTCTCTCTACTATTATTCGGACATTTCACATTCTTAAAATAAAGAGGTGATCCTAACTGATGTAAGAGAGGGAATTTGTACTAGGATTCAATGTCAGGAATTGTGAAAATGTATTGTAATGTGTATGTAAACTTTTGACTTCAACTGTTGGCAGTGTCCCAAATTGTGCCCTATTCCCTCTAGTGAATAGTTCACTACTTTTGACCAGAGCACTATGGGCCCTGGTCAACACTAGTGCACTAAATAGGGAATAGGTTACCATTTGGGATGCAGGCTTAAGTCATTTTCCCCCCATAGTGACCTCTATGCCCTCTCTGTCTTACTCATAGAAACAGAGTTCTACTAACATTCTAGAATTCCATGTGTTACTCATAGAAACAGAGTTCTACTAACATTCTAGAATTCCATGTGTTACTCATAGAAACAGAGTTCTACTGACATTCTAGAATTCCACGTGTTACTCCTCCTAGTGACAGTGACCTTCGACGGCATCGTACTGGCAGAGATCGTGGTGTATTCAATCCCACTACTCCAGATTCTCCACTTGCAAACTTCCTGCCATTGATTTAAAAGTATTGCATTGGTGGAAGAATTGGCTGGAGGGAGTTTCCGCCATTGTTAAATCCATGTTTTACAGAGATCGTGGTGTATTCAATCCCACTACTCCGGATTGTTAAATCCATGTTTTACAGAGATCGTGGTGTATTCAATCCCACTACTCCGGATTGTTAAATCCATGTTTTACAGAGATCGTGGTGTATTCAATCCCACTACTCCAGATTGTTAAATCCATGTTTTACAGAGATCGTGGTGTATTCAATCCCACTACTCCGGATTGTTAAATCCATGTTTTACAGAGATCGTGGTGTATTCAATCCCACTACTCCGGATTGTTAAATCCATGTTTTACAGAGATCGTGGTGTATTCAATCCCACTACTCCGGATTGTTAAATCCATGTTTTACAGAGATCGTGGTGTATTCAATCCCACTACTCCGGATTGTTAAATCCATGTTTTACAGAGATCGTGGTGTATTCAATCCCACTACTCCGGATTGTTAAATCCATGTCTTACAGAGATCGTGGTGTATTCAATCCCACTACTCCGGATTGTTAAATCCATGTTTTACAGAGATCGTGGTGTATTCAATCCCACTACTCCGGATTGTTAAATCCATGTTTTACAGAGATCGTGGTGTATTCAATCCCACTACTCCAGATTGTTAAATCCATGCGAGAAAATGTGCAAATTAATACTTTGGGTGAAGAGAGAATCAGGACGCAGCCTTTCTCTCCCTGCTCTCCCACTAGGGAACTTCTGTTGAGACTTAATGAACAGAAACACGACCATACTACCACACAGTCTAGTGTTGTGATGCCGGGAATAAAACAAAAACATTGTCCCGGGGCCTCCCGAGTGGAGCAGCGGTCTAAGGCACTGCGCTAGAGGCGTCACTACAGACCCGAGTTCGATCCCGGGCTGTATCACAACCGACCGTGATCGAGTGTCCCAATGAGCAGCACACAATTGGCCCAGCGTCGTCTGGGATAAGGGAAGGGTTTGGGCAAGGGGGCGGAGCTTTACTTGGCTTATCGCCCTCTAGCAACTCCTAGTGGCGGGCCGGGCACCTGCAGGCTGACTTTGGTTGTCAGTTGAACAGTGTTTCCTCCAACACATTGGTGCGGCTGGTTTCCGGGTTAAGCGGGCAGGTGTTAAGAAGGTGATTTGGCGGGTGATGTTTCGGAGGACGTATGACTTGACCTTGACACACACACACACACACACTCTCTCTTAGTTCCATCAGGACACTTTACTTTGTGAGGAAAGGGGCCTTTCCTGTACCGGAAACATAGGTAATAAAACATACAGAGGAGGGAGTCGTTACTGTATTACCCATGGAGGGAGTCATTACTGTATTACCCCTGGAGGGAGTCATTACTGTATTACCCCTGGAGGGAGTCATTACTGTATTACCCCTGGACTGTTGCTGGAGGGAGTCATTACTGTATTACCCATGGAGGGAGTCATTACTGTATTACCCATGGAGGGAGTCATTACTGTATTACTCCTGGAGGGAGTCATTACTGTATTACCCCTGGAGGGAGTCATTACTGTATTACCCCTGGACTGTTGCTGGAGGGAGTCATTACTGTATTACCCATGGAGGGAGTCATTACTGTATTACCCCTGGAGGGAGTCATTACTGTATTACCCCTGGACTGTTGCTGGAGGGAGTCATTACTGTATTACCCATGGAGGGAGTCATTATTGTATTACCCCTGGAGGGAGTCATTACTGTATTACCCCTGGAGGGAGTCATTACTGTATTACCCCTGGAGGGAGTCATTGCTTTATTACCTCTGGAGGGAGTCATTACTGTATTACCCCTGGAGGGAGTATTACTGTATTACCCCTGGAGGGAGTCATTACTGTATTACCCCTGGAGGGAGTCATTACTTTATTACCCCTGGACTGCTGCTGGAGGGAGTCATTGCTGTATTACCCCTGGAGGGAGTCATTACTGTATTACCCCTGGACTGCTGCTGGAGGGAGTCATTGATGTATTACCCCTGGAGGGAGTCATTACTGTATTACCCCTGGAGGGAGTCATTACTGTATTACCCATGGAGGGAGTCATTACTGTATTACCCCTGGAGGGAGTCATTACTGTATTACCCCTGGAGGGAGTCATTACTGTATTACCCCTGGACTGTTGCTGGAGGGAGTCATTACTGTATTACCCATGGAGGGAGTCATTACTGTATGACTCCTGGAGGGAGTCATTACTGTATTACCCCTGGAGGGAGTCATTACTGTATTACCCCTGGAGGGAGTCATTACTGTATTACCCATGGAGGGAGTCATTACTGTATTACCCCTGGAGGGAGTCATTACTGTATTACCCCTGGACTGTTGCTGGAGGGAGTCATTACTGTATTACCCATGGAGGGAGTCATTATTGTATTACCCCTGGAGGGAGTCATTACTGTATTACCCCTGGAGGGAGTCATTACTGTATTACCCCTGGAGGGAGTCATTACTGTATTACCTCTGGAGGGAGTATTACTGTATTACCCCTGGAGGGAGTCATTACTGTATTACCCCTGGAGGGAGTATTACTGTATTACCTCTGGAGGGAGTCATTACTGTATTACCCCTGGAGGGAGTCATTACTTTATTACCCCTGGAGGGAGTCATTGCTTTATTACCCCTGGACTGCTGCTGGAGGGAGTCATTGCTGTATTACCCCTGGAGGGAGTCATGACTGTATTACCCCTGGACTGCTGCTGGAGGGAGTCATTGATGTATTACCCCTGGAGGGAGTCATTACTGTATTACCCCTGGAGGGAGTCATTACCTTATTACCCCTGGAGGGAGTCATTACTGTATTACCCCTGGAAGGAGTCATTACTGTATTACCCCTGGAGGGATCATTACTGTATTACCCCTGGAGGGAGTCATTACTTTATTACCCCTGGAGGGAGTCAATGCTTTATTACCCCTGGAGGGAGTCATTGCTGTATTACCCCTGGAGGGAGTCATTGCTTTATTACCCCTGGACTGCTGCTGGAGGGAGTCAATGCTTTATTACCCCTGGAGGGAGTCATTGCTTTATTACCCCTGGACTGCTGCTGGAGGGAGTCATTTCTGTACTACCCCTGGAGGGAGTCATTACTGTATTACCCCTGGACTGTTGCTGGAGGGAGTCATTACTGTATTACCCCTGGAGGGAGTCATTACTTTATTACCCCTGGAGGGAGTCATTGCTTTATTACCCCTGGACTGCTGCTGGAGGGAGTCATTGCTGTATTACCCCTGGAGGGAGTCATTACTGTATTACCCCTGGACTGCTGCTGGAGGGAGTCATTGATGTATTACCCCTGGAGGGAGTCATTACTGTATTACCCCTGGAGGGAGTCATTACTTTATTACCCCTGGAGGGAGTCATTACTGTATTACCCCTGGAGGGAGTCATTACTGTATTACCCCTGGAAGGAGTCATTACTGTATTACCCCTGGAGGGATCATTACTGTATTACCCCTGGAGGGAGTCATTACTTTATTACCCCTGGAGGGAGTCAATGCTTTATTACCCCTGGAGGGAGTCATTGCTGTATTACCCCTGGAGGGAGTCATTGCTTTATTACCCCTGGACTGCTGCTGGAGGGAGTCAATGCTTTATTACCCCTGGAGGGAGTCATTGCTTTATTACCCCTGGACTGCTGCTGGAGGGAGTCATTTCTGTACTACCCCTGGAGGGAGTCATTACTGTATTACCCCTGGACTGTTGCTGGAGGGAGTCATTACTGTATTACCCCTGGACTGCTGCTGGAGGGAGTCATTGCTGTTACCCCTGGACTGTTGCTGTAGGGAGTCTTTACTGTATTACCCCTGGAGGGAGTCATTACTGTATTACCCCTGGACTGTTGCTGGAGGGAGTCATTACTGTATTACTCCTGGAGGGAGTCATTACTGTATTACCCCTGGAGGGAGTCATTGCTGTATTACCCCTGGACTGCTGCTGGAGGGAGTCATTACTGTATTACCCATGGAGGGAGTCATTACTGTATTACCCCTGGACTGTTGCTGGAGGGAGTCATTATTGTATTACCCCTGGAGGGAGTCATTACTGTATTACACCTGGAGGGAGTCATTACTGTATTACCCCTGGAGGGAGACAGTGTGTTGACCATTATACAGAGGAGAAGAGGCGAGAGAGAGAGACAGTGTGTTGACCATTATACAGAGGAGAAGAGGCTAGAGAGAGAGACAGTGTGTTGACCATTACACAGAGAAGAGAGGTGAGAGAGAGAGAGACAGTGTGTTGACCATTACACAGAGAAGAGAGGTGAGAGAGAGAGAGAGAGACAGTGTGTTGACCATTATACAGAGGAGAGAGAGAGAGAGAGACAGTGCGTTGACCATTATACAGAGAAGAGGTGAGAGAGACAGTGTGTTGACCATTATACAGAGAAGAAGAGGTGAGAGAGAGAGACAGTGTGTTGACCATTATACAGAGAAGAGAGAGAGACAGTGTGTTGACCATTATACAGAGGAGAGAGAGAGAGAGACAGTGTGAGGACCATTACACAGAGAAGAAGAGGTGAGAGAGAGAGACAGTGTGTGGACCATTATACAGAGAAGAAGAGGTGAGGGAGAGAGACAGTGTGTGGACCATTATACAGAGAAGAAGAGGTGAGAGAGAGAGACAGTGTGTGGACCATTATACAGAGAAGAAGAGGTGAGGGAGAGAGACAGTGTGTGGACCATTATACAGAGAAGAAGAGGTGAGGGAGAGAGACAGTGTGTGGACCATTATACAGAGAAGAAGAGGTGAGAGAGAGAGACAGTGTGTTGACCATTATACAGAGAAGAAGAGGTGAGGGAGAGAGACAGTGTGTGGACCATTATACAGAGAAGAAGAGGTGAGGGAGAGAGACAGTGTGTGGACCATTATACAGAGAAGAAGAGGTGAGAGAGAGAGAGAGACAGACAGTGTGTGGACCATTATACAGAGAAGAAGAGGTGAGAGAGAGAGACAGTGTGTGGACCATTATACAGAGAAGAAGAGGTGAGGGAGAGAGACAGTGTGTGGACCATTATACAGAGAAGAAGAGGTGAGGGAGAGAGACAGTGTGTGGACCATTATACAGAGAAGAAGAGGTGAGAGAGAGAGACAGTGTGTTGACCATTACACAGAGAAGAAGCGGTGAGAGAGAGAGAGAGACAGACAGTGTGTGGACCATTACACAGAGAAGAAGAGGTGAGAGAGAGAGACAGTGTGTTGACCATTATACAGAGAAGAAGAGGTGAGAGAGAGAGACAGTGTGTTGACCATTACACAGAGAAGAAGAGGAGAGAGACCCATCCAGACATTAACTCTAAACATAACAACATCACCCTCTGGAGGCGAACTACTGCACAACAGGGCTGTGTTCAACAGGGCACAACAGGGCTGTGTTCAGCAGGGCACAACAGGGCTGTGTTCAGCAGGGCACAACAGGGCTGTGTTCAGCAGGGCACAACAGGGCTGTGTTCAGCAGGGCACAACGGGGCTGTGTTCAGCAGGGCACAACAGGGCTGTGTTCAGCAGGGCACAACAGGGCTGTGTTCAGCAGGGCACAACAGGGCTGTGTTCAGCAGGGCACAACAGGGCTGTGTTCAGCAGGGCACAACGACGTGGAGTGTTCAGCAGGGCACAACGACGTGGAGTGTTCAGAAGGAAATAGATGACGTTTAAATCAAAACAGGAATAACAGACAATAGGAATAACTTGGAGATAAGAACTGTTGAGTCTTGAGAAGTTAGAGCATCGCCTGGGCATAACGAGACCACACAAAGAAAAACAGCCACGGGAAAGAAAATAGATTTATTTATTGTTGTTCTGTCTATACATATACAGCATGTGTCTACCTTTATGGCACAATGTACATTTAAAATAGACCCCAACAATAACACGTCATCACATTTCCTAAAGCATTGATGCCGTTCGTGATGACAAATCCACCGTGGTCCCAAACACACTGAAAGATAAGAGACGTGCCTGGATGCAGAGACAGTAAACTTCCTCTATTCTAATATAAGAGATATTCAAATGGCTTGGTGTTCAGGGAAAGTTAAAATCAGGTGTGATACTATACCCCCACCCCCCCCCCCCCCCCAAAAAAAACTACATCTCTGTAGAAGTGTCAAAACAACTTTTTTATTTATTTATTTAAAGCACGTCAGATCCCAACGTGTGACACAAAGTGTCCTAAACCTTCTGTTGTTTTCTGAAGAACGCTTCTAGTATGTTCTCTCTACCTCGATGCAGAAGCAACGGCCCAGTTTCCACGACCCAAAAGCTTAAGTACATCACGATTTTTTAAAAATGTACCTTTTTGATGCACTGCTGGAACATAAAATACCTGTTGAGTGGGAGGATTAAACTGAAACATTGTCCTGATTGATTCGTTTTCCTTGTGTCACATTATCCCAGACTGAAGAATTATCCTTCAGTCAGTCCAGCAAAAAAACATAAACACATGGAAGAATGTTTGAGTCTTACAAAACAAAACCAGTGTTATTGTCCTTTAATACATCATATATTAGTACAGAACAAAACCAGTGTTATTGTCCTTTACTACAACATATATTAGTACAGAACAAAACCAGTGTTATTGTCCTTTAATACAACATATATTAGTACAGAACAAAACCAGTGTTATTGTCCTTTACTACAACATATATTAGTACAGAACAAAACCAGTGTTATTGTCCTTTAATAGAACATATATTAGTACAGAACAAAACCAGTGTTATTGTCCTTTAATACAACATATATTAGTACAGAACAAAACCAGTGTTATTGTCCTTTAATACAACATATATTAGTACAGAACAAAACCAGTGTTATTGTCCTTTAATACAACATATTTGTACAGAACAAAACCAGTGTTATTGTCCTTGAATACAACATTTATTACTACAGAACAAAACCAGTGTTATTGTCCTTTAATAGAACATATATTAGTACAGAACAAAACCAGTGTTATTGTCCTTTAATACAACATTTATTACTACAGAACAAAACCAGTGTTATTGTCCTTTAATACAACATATTTGTACAGAACAAAACCAGTGTTATTGTCCTTTAATACAACATATATTACTACAGAACAAAACCAGTGTTATTGTCCTTTAATACAACATATATTAGTACAGAACAAAACCAGTGTTATTGTCCTTTAATACAACATATTTGTACAGAACAAAACCAGTGTTATTGTCCTTTAATACAACATTTATTACTACAGAACAAAACCAGTGTTATTGTCCTTTAATACAACATATATTAGTACAGAACAAAACCAGTGTTATTGTCCTTTAATACAACATATTTGTACAGAACAAAACCAGTGTTATTGTCCTTTAATACAACATATATTACTACAGAACAAAACCAGTGTTATTGTCCTTTAATACAACATATATTAGTACAGAACAAAACCAGTGTTATTGTCCTTTAATACAACATATATTACTACAGAACAAAACCAGTGTTATTGTCCTTTACTACAACATATATTACTACAGAACAAATCCATCAGGGAACGCAAAGGGAAAAAACTGACATGAGCGTTTCTTATTGGACAGGTAAGTACCCCACTGTTTCACTCTGGTTTTTTTTCTTCTGTTTTGCACCAATATGAACATGACCCAGACCAACATGAAACAGGACATTAGACAACAGTAGTCGTTCTCTGAGCCAGACCTACATGAAACAGGACATTAGACAACAGTAGTCGTTCTCTGAGCCAGACCTACATGAAGGAGGACATTAGACAACACTCTCTGAGCCAGACCTACATGAAACAGGACATTAGACAACAGTAGTCGTTCTCTGAGCCAGACCTACATGAAGGAGGACATTAGACAACACTCTCTGAGCCAGACCAACATGAAGGAGGACATTAGACAACAGTAGTCGTTCTCTGAGCCAGACCTACATGAAGGAGGACATTAGACAACACTCTCTGACCCAGACCTACATGAAGGAGGACATTAGACAACAGTAGTCGTTCTCTGAGCCAGACCTACATGAACAGACAAAGCTGTGTGTCTTAAAATACATATCTTGTACTGCCAATTAAAGTATGTTCACTCTCTACACACAAGTTCTGCCCCCAACCCGGGGTTCCCCAAACAGGCTTATACAAGTTCTACATGACTCACGGGACTTGGTATCTACAGAAGAGACAGTCTGAAAACAACACTGTTCTCTGTCTGCAGGTACATGTTCAGTAACTAGCACGTGTATTTACGTGTCTTGTAATATGTGGCATATCGCAAAATACAATCACCTTATTATTTGGCAATCAGATTTAAAAAGATCCTTTTCTAAACAAAATGAAACCAGAGCTTTATCTGTGAACACAATGGATTTAAGTGGTTGGGGCTGTCTCAACGAAACTGGGATCGAAGTGTGCATGAAAAATGGCACCCTATTATCCCCTATATGGTGGTGCTACTATAGACCAGAGCCCTATTCCCTATATAGTGGTACTACTATAGACCAGAGCCCTATTCCCTATATAGTGGTACTACTATAGACCAGAGCCCTATTCCCTATATAGTACACTATTCTAGACCAGAGCCCTATTCCCTATATAGTGGTACTACTATAGACCAGAGCCCTATTCCCTATATAGTGGTACTACTATAGACCAGAGCCCTATTCCCTATATAGTGTACTACTATAGACCAGAGCCCTATTCCCTATATAGTGCACTACTTCTGAACAGTCCTATGTGGGGTAAGTAATAGGGGGCCATTTGGGCAGCGTGAGCACCAAGCAGTCACGTTGACTGGAGTGCTGCTTTGGAGGCACAATCTAAAGGTTGGGTTTTATCTAAACAGACCGTCAAGGGGCAATCTGCAGTTGAAACAATAACAACGTGTCCACCCCACCACTGTTTTGGTTAAAAGCTGAGGGATGGGGTTGGAGATTTGTAAACACTCTCAAATTCATAAGACAGAGTTATGGATGCAAGGACTGACCATCCATGATATCAAATTGATAGTTCTAACACTGTTTGGGGAGAGGGGGTATAATCAGAACTATGTGTATGGTTCTGGGTCTAATCAGAACTAGATCTATGGTTCTGGGTCTAATCAGAACTATGTGTATGGTTCTGGGTCTAATCAGAACTGTATCTATGGTTCTGGGTCTAATCAGAACTGTATCTATGGTTCTGGGTCTAATCAGAGCTGCTAGATCTATGGTTCTGGGTCTAATCAGAACTAGATCTATGGTTCTGGGTCTAATCAGAGCTGCTAGATCTATGGTTCTGGGTCTAATCAGAACTGTATCTATGGTTCTGGGTCTAATCAGAGCTGCTAGATCTATGGTTCTGGGTCTAATCAGAGCTGCTAGATCTATGGTTCTGGGTCTAATCAGAACTGCTAGATATATGGTTCTGGGTCTAATCAGAACTAGATCTATGGTTCTGGGTCTAATCAGAGCTATATATATGGTTCTGAGTCTAATCAGAGCTAGATCTATGGTTCTGAGTCTAATCAGAGCTAGATCTATGGTTCTGAGTCTAATCAGAGCTATATCTATGGTTCTGAGTCTAATCAGAGCTATATATATGGTTCTGAGTCTAATCAGAGCTATATCTATGGTTCTGAGTCTAATCAGGGCTATATCTATGGTTCTGGGTCTAATCAGAGCTGTTATATCTATGGTTCTGGGTTTAATCAGAGCTGCTATATCTATGGTTCTGGGTTTAATCAGAGCTGTTATATCTATGGTTCTGGGTTTAATCAGAGCTGCTATATCTATGGTTCTGGGTTTAATCAGAGCTGCTAGATATATGGTTCTGGGTTTAATCAGAGCTGCTATATCTATGGTTCTGGGTTTAATCAGAGCTGCTATATCTATGGTTCTGAGTCTAATCAGAACTAGATCTATGGTTCTGGGTCTAATCAGAGCTGTTATATCTATGGTTCTGGGTTTAATCAGAGCTGCTAGATCTATGGTTCTGGGTCTAATCAGAGCTGCTAGATCTATGGTTCTGGGTCTAATCAGAGCTGCTAAATCTATGGTTCTGGGTCTAATCAGAGCTATATATATGGTTCTGGGTCTAATCAGAGCTGCTATATATATGGTTCTGGGTCTAATCAGAGCTATATATATAGTTCTGGGTCGAATCAGAACTAGATCTATGGTTCTGGGTCTAATCAGAGCTATATCTATGGTTCTGGGTCTAATCAGAGCTATATCTATGGTTCTGGGTCTAATCAGAACTGCTATATCTATGGTTCTGGGTCGAATCAGAACTAGATCTATGGTTCTGGGTCTAATCAGAACTGCTATATCTATGGTTCTGGGTCGAATCAGAACTAGATCTATGGTTCTGGGTCTAATCAGAACTGCTATATCTATGGTTCTGGGTCTAATGAGAACAATGTGTATGGTTCTGGGTCTAATCAGAACTATGTATATGGTTCTGGGTCTAATCAGAACTATGTGTATGGTTCTGGGTCTTCTTGGTCCTGCGACCCAGGTGGTAGTAGTAGAGGAGTGTGATGATGAGGAAGAGGACTTCACTGAGGAGGAGGAGGATGGCAGAGTTTGACATCAGACCCAGCTCCACGAGGGTGATGCTGGTCACTGCAACGAGAGAGAGAGAGAGAGAGAGAGAGAGGAGAGAGGAGAGAGAGAGAGAGAGGAGAGGGGAGAGAGAGGAGAGAGGGGAGAGAGGAGAGGAGAGAGAGAGAGGGGAGAGAGGAGAGGGGAGAGGGGATAGAGAGAGAGAGAGGAGAGGGGAGAGAGGAGAGAGAGGAGAGGGGAGAGAGAGAGAGAGAGGAGAGAGAGGAGAGAGAGGAGAGAGAGGAGAGAGAGAGAGGAGAGGGGAGAGAGAGGGGAGAGAGAGAGGGGAGAGGAGAGAGAGAGAGAGAGAGGAGAGGGGAGAGAGAGGAGAGAGAGGAGAGGGGAGAGAGAGAGAGAGAGGAGAGAGAGGAGAGAGAGGAGAGAGAGGAGAGAGAGGAGAGAGAGGAGAGAGAGAGAGAGGAGAGGGGAGAGAGAGAGGGGAGAGGAGAGAGAGAGAGGAGAGAGAGAGGAGAGAGAGAGGAGAGAGAGAGGAGAGAGAGAGGAGAGAGAGAGGAGAGAGAGAGGAGAGAGAGGAGAGAGAGGAGAGAGAGGGGAGAGAGGGGAGAGAAGAGGGGAGATAGAGGAGAGAGGAGAGAGGAGAGAGGAGAGTGGAGAGTGGAGAGTGGAGAGTGGAGAGGAGAGAGAGGACACACATTTTACAACTAGGGTTAAGTGCCTTGCTCCAGGGCACAACGGACTGAATTTACACCTCGTCGGCTAAGGGTTTCATAACCAGCGGCCTTTCAGCTACTGGCCCAATGCTTTTAACCGCCAGGCGTGTTTCCCAACACTGATATATAGGGGACATCTGGGATGCAGCCTATACAAATGTAATGTGTTATACTGATACAGAGGGGATATTTAGGGGACATCTGGGTAATGTAATGTGTTATACTGATACAGAGGGGATATATAGGGGACATCTGGGTAATGTAATGTGTTTTACTGATACAGAGGGGATATATAGGGGACATCTGGGTAATGTAATGTGTTATACTGATACAGAGGGGATATATAGGGGACATCTGGGTAATGTAATGTGTTATACTGATACAGAGGGGATATATAGGTGAGGACTGGGTAATGTAATGTGTTATACTGATACAGAGGGGATATATAGGTGACATCTGGGTAATGTAATGTGTTTTACTGATACAGAGGGGATATATAGGGGACATCTGGGTAATGTAATGTGTTATACTGATACAGAGGGGATATATAGGGGACATCTGGGTAATGTAATGTGTTATACTGATACAGAGGGGATATATAGGGGACATCTGGGTAATGTAATGTGTTATACTGATACAGAGGGGATATATAGGGGAGGACTGGGTAATGTAATGTGTTATACTGATACAGAGGGGATATATAGGGGACATCTGGGTAATGTAATGTGTTTTACTGATACAGAGGGGATATATAGGGGACATCTGGGTAATGTAATGTGTTATACTGATACAGAGGGGATATATAGGGGACATCTGGGTAATGTAATGTGTTTTACTGATACAGAGGGGATATATAGGTGACATCTGGGATGCAGCCTATACAAATGTAATGTGTTATACTGATACAGAGGGGATATATAGGGGACATCTGGGTAATGTAATGTGTTTTACTGATACAGAGGGGATATATAGGGGACATCTGGGTAATGTAATGTGTTATACTGATACAGAGGGGATATATAGGGGACATCTGGGTAATGTAATGTGTTATACTGATACAGAGGGGATATATAGGGGACATCTGGGTAATGTAATGTGTTATACTGATACAGAGGGGATATATAGGGGACATCTGGGTAATGTAATGTGTTATACTGATACAGAGGGGATATATAGGGGACATCTGGGTAATGTAATGTGTTTTACTGATACAGAGAGGATATATAGGTGACATCTGGGATGCAGCCTATACAAATGTAATGTGTTATACTGATACAGAGGGGATATATAGGGGACATCTGGGTAATGTAATGTGTTTTACTGATACAGAGGGGATATATAGGTGACATCTGGGATGCAGCCTATACAAATGTAATGTGTTATACTGATACAGAGGGGATATATAGGGGACATCTGGGTAATGTAATGTGTTTTACTGATACAGAGGGGATATATAGGGGACATCTGGGATGCAGCCTATACAAATGTAATGTGTTATACTGATACAGAGCCATCAGAAAGTATTCAGACCGCTTGACTTTTTACACCTGTTGGTGGGTTAAAGCATTCTAAAATGGATTAAATCGTCCCCCTCCTCTCATCAATCTACACACAATACCCCATAATGACATCACAATACCCCATAATGACATCACAGTACCCCATAATGACATCACAATACCCCATAATGACATCACAGTACCCCATAATGACATCACAGTACCCCATAATGACAAAGTAAACACAGGTTTTTAGAAATTGTTGCTAATTAATAATATATATATACAGTGCCTTGCGAAAGTATTCGGCCCCCTTGAACTTTGCGACCTTTTGCCACATTTCAGGCTTCAAACATAAAGATATAAAACTGTATTTTTTTGTGAAGAATCAACAACAAGTGGGACACAATCATGAAGTGGAACGACATTTATTGGATATTTCAAACTTTTTTAACAAATCAAAAACTGAAAAATTGGGCGTGCAAAATTATTCAGCCCCCTTAAGTTAATACTTTGTAGCGCCACCTTTTGCTGCGATTACAGCTGTAAGTCGCTTGGGGTATGTCTCTATCAGTTTTGCACATCGAGAGACTGACATTTTTTCCCATTCCTCCTTGCAAAACAGCTCGAGCTCAGTGAGGTTGGATGGAGAGCATTTGTGAACAGCAGTTTTCAGTTCTTTCCACAGATTCTCGATTGGATTCAGGTCTGGACTTTGACTTGGCCATTCTAACACCTGGATATGTTTATTTTTGAACCATTCCATTGTAGATTTTGCTTTATGTTTTGGATCATTGTCTTGTTGGAAGACAAATCTCCGTCCCAGTCTCAGGTCTTTTGCAGACTCCATCAGGTTTTCTTCCAGAATGGTCCTGTATTTGGCCCCATCCATCTTCCCATCAATTTTAACCATCTTCCCTGTCCCTGCTGAAGAAAAGCAGGCCCAAACCATGATGCTGCCACCACCATGTTTGACAGTGGGGATGGTGTGTTCAGCTGTGTTGCTTTTACGCCAAACATAACGTTTTGCATCGTTGCCAAAAAGTTCAATTTTGGTTTCATCTGACCAGAGCACCTTCTTCCGCATGTTTGGTGTGTCTCCCAGGTGGCTTGTGACAAACTTTAAACAACACTTTTTATGGATATCTTTAAGAAATGGCTTTCTTCTTGCCACTCTTCCATAATGGCCAGATTTGTGCAATATACGACTGATTGTTGTCCTATGGACAGAGTCTCCCACCTCAGCTGTAGATCTCTGCAGTTCATCCAGAGTGATCATGGGCCTCTTGGCTGCATCTCTGATCAGTCTTCTCCTTGTATGAGCTAAAAGTTTAGAGGGACGGCCAGGTCTTGGTAGATTTGCAGTGGTCTGATACTCCTTCCATTTCAATATTATCGCTTGCACAGTGCTCCTTGGGATGTTTAAAGCTTGGGAAATCTTTTTGTATCCAAATCCGGCTTTAAACGTCTTCACAACAGTATCTCGGACCTGCCTGGTGTGTTCCTTGTTCTTCATGATGCTCTCTGCGCTTTTGACGGACCTCTGAGACTATCACAGTGCAGGTGCATTTATACGGAGACTTGATTACACACAGGTGGATTGTATTTATCATCATTAGTCATTTCGGTCAACATTGGATCATTCAGAGATCCTCACTGAACTTCTGGAGAGAGTTTGCTGCACTGAAAGTAAAGGGGCTGAATAATTTTGCACGCCCAATTTTTCAGTTTTGGATTTGTTAAAAAAGTTTGAAATATCCAATAAATGTCGTTCCACTTCATGATTGTGTCCCACTTGTTGTTGATTCTTCACAAAAAAATACAGTTTTATATCTTTATGTTTGAAGCCTGAAATGTGGCAAAAGGTCGCAAAGTTCAAGGGGGCCGAATACTTTCGCAAGGCACTGTATATATTTTAAACGGACATATTACATTTACATCAGTAATCAGACCTTTTACTCAGTACTTTGTTGAAGCACCTTAGGCAGCGATTACAGCCTTGAGGCTGGGGTATGAATTTACAAGCTTGGCACACCTGTATTTGGGAGGTTTCTCCCATTCATCTCTGCAGATCCTCTCAACCTCTGTCAGGTTGGATGTGGAGCGTCTCTCCAGAGATGTTTGATCCGGTTCAAGTCCAGGCTCTTGCTGGGCCAATCAAGGACATTCAGAGACTTGTCCTGAAGCCCCTCCTGCATTGTCTTGGCTGGGTGCTTAGGGTCGTTGTCCTGTTGGAAGGTGAACCGTAAGCCCAGTCTGAGGTCCTGAGAGCTCTGGAGCAGGTTTTCATCAAGGATCTCTCTGTACTTTGCCCCGTCCATCCTTGCCTCAATCCTAACTAGTCTTCCAGTCGCTGCCGCTAAAAATCATCCCTACAGTATGATGCTGCCACCATCATGCTTCACCGTAGGGATGGTGCCAGGTTTCCTCCAGATGTGACGCTTGGCATTTAGGCCAAAGAGTTCAATCTTGGTTTCATCAGACCAGAGAATCTTGTCTTTAGGTGCCTTTTGGCAAACTCCAAGCGGGCTGTCATGTGCCTTCTACTGAGGAGTGGCTTCCGTCTGGCCACCCAACCATAAAGGCCTGATTGGTGGAGTGCTGCAGAAATAGTTGTCCTTCTGGAAGGTTCTCCCATCTCCACAGAGGAACTCTGGAGCTCTGTCAGAGTGACCATCAGGTTCTTGGTCACCTCCCTGACCAAGGCCCTTCACCGATTGCTCAGTTTGTCAGGGCGGCCAGCTCTAGGAAGAGTCTTGGTGGTTCCAAACTTCTTCCATTTAAGAATAATGGAGGCCAGCTGTGTTCTTGGGGACCTTAAATGCTACAGAAATGTTTTGGTACCCTTCCCCAGATCTGTGCCTCGACACAATCCTGTCTCTGAGCTCTACGGACAATTCCTTTGACCTCATGGCTTGGTTTTTGCTCTGACATGCAGTGTCAACTGTGGGACCTTATATAGACAGGTGTGAGGGCCTTTCCAAATCATGTCCAATCAATTGACTTTACCACAGTTGGACTCCAATCAAGTTGTAGAAACATCTCAAGGATGATCAACGGAAACAAGATGCACCTGAGCTCAATTTCGAGTCTCATAGCAAAGAGTCTGAATACTTATGTAAAGAAGGTATTTCAGTTGAATTTGTTATAACATTTGCAAAAATGTTCTAAAAACCTGTTTACGCTTTGTCATTATGGGGTATTGTGTTTAGATTATTTTCAATGACGGCCTAGTAACAGTGGGTTAACTCCCTGTTCAGGGGCAGAAAGACAGATTTTTACCTTGTCAGCTCGGGGATTTGAACTTGCAACCTTCCGGTTACTAGTCCAACACTCTAACCACTAGGCTACCCTGCTGCCCCTCCACTCTAACCACTAGTCTACCTGCTGGTTACTGACCCAACTCTCTAACCACTAGACTACCCTGCCGCCCCATTGTGTTTAGATTGGTAAGGATTTTTTTTTATGAATCCATTTTAGAATAAGGCTTTATAACGTAGCAAAATGTAGAAAAAGTCAAGGGGTCTGGAATACCTTCTGAAGGCACTGTATATGTGATCATCTGGACCACTAGATGGAACTTCACTCTCAGTCAATTCAATTGAATTCAAAGGGCTTTACTGTCATGGGAAACACATGTTTACATTGCCAAAGCAAGTGAAATAGATAAACAAAACAATCAAAAATGAACAATAAACATTACACTCACAAAATTTCAAAATGTCATATTATAATGTCTATATAGAGTGTTGTAACGATGTGCAAATAGTTAAAAGTACAAAAGGGGAAAATAAATAAACATAAATATGGGTTGTATTTACAATGGTGTTTGTTCTTCACTGGTTTGACCTTTTCTCGTGGCAACACCCTCATCCTGCAGTTCACTTCATATCAAGCATCTCAGAGCAGGAGTACTGATCTAGAATCAGATCCCTCGTTGTCTCTGTGATCTTACTCATAACACTCTAAAAAAGGTTAAACTGATCCCAGATCAGCAGTCCTACTTTGACACAGTACATACGGCTCCTGGTCCCCTCGTCCATGTAATGTTATTCATTACAATCTAAAAGGTTAAACTGATCCCAGATCAGCAGTCCTACTTTGACACAGTACATACGGCTCCTGGTCCCCTCGTCCATGTAATGTTATTCACTACAATCTAAAAGGTTAAACTGATCCCAGATCAGCAGTCCTACTTTGACACAGTACATACTGGTCCCCTCGTCCATGTAATGTTATTCATTACAATCTAAAAGGTTAAACTGATCCCAGATCAGCAGTCCTACTTTGATACAGTACATACTGGTCCCCTCGTCCATGTAATGTTATTCACTACAATCTAAAAGGTTAAACTGATCCCAGATCAGCAGTCCTACTTTGACACAGTACATACGGCCCCAGACTTCCCTTCAGTCGACACCGCAGGACTGAACAGAGATTGACGTTCCACTGATGTGTGAATGTCTCTTATTGAAGTATTAGAGGAGACGGGAGGAGATAACATGGACTCTCAGTCCCTCCCTAAATACACACTACTGTTACTGAGGGAGGAGATAACATGGACTCGCCTGGACTCTCAGTCCCTCTCTAAATACACACTACTGTTACTGATCATAGACACTACTGTTACTGATCATAGACACTACTGTTACTGATCATAGACACTACTGTTACTGAGGGAGGAGATAACATGGACTCTCCTGGACTCTCAGTCCCTCTCTAAATACACACTACTGTTACTGATCATAGACACTACTATTACTGATCATAGACACTACTGTTACTGATCATAGACACTACTGTTACTGATCATAGACACTACTGTTACTGATCATAGACACTACTGTTACTGAGGGAGGAGATAACATGGACTCTCCTGGACTCTCAGTCCCTCTCTAAATACACACTACTGTTACTGAACATAGACACTACTGTTACTGATCATAGACACTACTGTTACTGATCATAGACACTACTATTACTGATCATAGACACTACTATTACTGATCCTAGACACTACTATTACTGATCATAGACACTACTGTTACTGATCATAGACACTACTGTTACTTATCATAGACACTACTATTACTGATCATAGACACTACTGTTACTGATCATAGACACTACTATTACTGATCATAGACACTACTATTACTGATCATAGACACTACTATTACTGATCCTAGACACTACTGTTACTGATCCTAGACACTACTGTTACTGAACATAGACACTACTGTTACTGATCCTAGACACTACTATTACTGATCATAGACACTACTATTACTGATCATAGACACTACTGTTACTGATCATAGACACTACTGTTACTGATCATAGACACTACTGTTACTTATCATAGACACTACTGTTACTGATCATAGCCACTACTGTTACTGATCATAGACACTACTATTACTGATCATAGACACTACTGTTACTGATCATAGACACTACTGTTACTGATCATAGACACTACTGTTACTGATCATAGACACTACTGTTACTGATCATAGACACTACTGTTACTGATCATAGACACTACTGTTACTGATCATAGACACTACTGTTACTGATCATAGACACTACTGTTACTGTAACCAACTGATCATAGACACTACTGTTACTGATCATAGCCACTACTGTTACTGATCATAGACACTACTATTACTGTAACCAACTGATCATAGACACTACTGTTACTGATCATAGACACTACTGTTACTGAACATAGACACTACTATTACTGATCATAGACACTACTGTTACTGATCATAGACACTACTATTACTGATCATAGACACTACTATTACTGATCCTAGACACTACTGTTACTGAACATAGACACTACTGTTACTGATCCTAGACACTACTATTACTGTAACCAACTGATCATAGACACTACTGTTACTGATCATAGACACTACTATTACTGATCATAGACACTACTATTACTGATCATAGACACTACTGTTACTGAACATAGACACTACTATTACTGATCATAGACACTACTATTACTGATCATAGACACTACTGTTACTGATCATAGCCACTACTGTTACTGATCATAGACACTACTATTACTGATCATAGACACTACTGTTACTGTAACCAACTGATCATAGACACTACTGTTACTGATCATAGCCACTACTGTTACTGATCATAGACACTACTATTACTGATCATAGACACTACTGTTACTGATCATAGACACTACTATTACTGATCATAGACACTACTGTTACTGATCATAGACACTACTGTTACTGTAACCAACTGATCATAGACACTACTGTTACTGATCATAGACACTACTGTTACTGATCATAGACACTACTGTTACTGATCATAGACACTACTATTACTGATCATAGACACTACTGTTACTGTAACCAACTGATCATAGACACTACTGTTACTGATCATAGCCACTACTGTTACTGATCATAGACACTACTGTTACTGATCATAGACACTACTGTTACTGATCATAGACACTACTGTTACTGATCATAGACACTACTGTTACTGATCATAGACACTACTGTTACTGATCATAGACACTACTGTTACTGATCATAGACACTACTATTACTGATCATAGACACTACTATTACTGATCATAGACACTACTGTTACTGATCATAGACACTACTGTTACTTATCATAGCCACTACTGTTACTGATCATAGACACTACTATTACTGATCATAGACACTACTGTTACTGTAACCAACTGATCATAGACAATCCTGTTACTGATCCTAGACACTACTGTTACTGTAACCAACTGATCATAGACAATCCTGTTACTGATCATAGACACTACTATTACTGATCATAGACACTACTATTACTGATCATAGACACTACTATTACTGATCATAGACACTACTATTACTGATCATAGACACTACTGTTACTGTAACCAACTGATCATAGACACTACTGTTACTGATCATAGACACTACTATTACTGATCATAGACACTACTATTACTGATCATAGACACTACTATTACTGATCATAGACACTACTATTACTGATCATAGACACTACTGTTACTGATCATAGACACTACTATTACTGATCATAGACACTACTGTTACTGATCATAGACACTACTATTACTGATCATAGACACTACTGTTACTGATCATAGACACTACTATTACTGATCATAGACACTACTGTTACTGATCATAGACACTACTGTTACTGATCATAGACACTACTGTTACTGATCATAGACACTACTGTTACTGATCATAGACACTACTATTACTGATCATAGACACTACTATTACTGTAACCAACTGATCATAGACACTACTATTACTGATCATAGACACTACTGTTACTGATCATAGACACTACTATTACTGATCATAGACACTACTATTACTGATCATAGACACTACTATTACTGATCATAGACACTACTATTACTGATCATAGACACTACTGTTACTGATCATAGACACTACTATTACTGATCATAGACACTACTGTTACTGATCATAGACACTACTATTACTGATCATAGACACTACTGTTACTGATCATAGACACTACTATTACTGATCATAGACACTACTGTTACTGATCATAGACACTACTGTTACTGATCATAGACACTACTATTACTGATCATAGACACTACTATTACTGATCATAGACACTACTGTTACTGATCATAGACACTACTGTTACTGATCCTAGACACTACTGTTACTGATCATAGACACTACTATTACTGATCCTAGACACTACTGTTACTGATCATAGACACTACTATTACTGATCATAGACACTACTATTACTGAACATAGACACTACTATTACTGATCATAGACACTACTATTACTGATCATAGACACTACTGTTACTGATCAGACACTACTGTTACTGATCATAGACACTACTGTTACTGATCCTAGACACTACTGTTACTGATCATAGACACTACTGTTACTGTAACCAACTGATCATAGACACTACTGTTACTGATCATAGACACTACTATTACTGATCATAGACACTACTGTTACTGATCATAGACACTACTGTTACTGATCATAGACACTACTGTTACTGATCATAGACACTACTGTTACTGATCATAGACACTACTGTTACTGATCATAGACACTACTATTACTGATCCTAGACACTACTGTTACTGATCATAGACACTACTGTTACTGATCATAGACACTACTATTACTGATCATAGACACTACTGTTACTGTAACCAACTGATCATAGACAATCCTGTTACTGATCATAGACACTACTATTACTGATCATAGACACTACTATTACTGATCATAGACACTACTGTTACTGTAACCAACTGATCATAGACAATCCTGTTACTGATCATAGACAATCCTGTTAGTGATCATAGACACTACTATTACTGATCATAGACACTACTATTACTGATCATAGACACTACTGTTACTGATCATAGACACTACTGTTACTGATCCTAGACACTACTATTACTGATCATAGACACTACTATTACTGATCATAGACAATCCTGTAACCTACAGATCGTTTGTAAAGAACAACTCCGATGACATGTTCCAAACATAAACCAATAGGAGAAGCCCAGTGCATCCTTACTGCACAGTCGTTAGTTGGTGTTGTTAGTAAATGGATATTAGGACAGAACAACGGATCCCTCACCCAGGAACTGGACAGACAAGAGGCAGGCCTCGGTCAGCAGGGTCCACTGGATAATGGCCTTCTCTGCTGTGTACAGACCTTTCCACATGATCAATGAGACACCTGGTGGGGGGGGGGAGAAAAGAAAAGAGAGAGAGAGAGAGAGAGAGAGAGAGAGAGAGAGAGAGAGAGAGAGAGGGAGAGAGAGGAGAGAGAGAGAAGAGAGAGAGAGAAGAGAGAGAGAGAAGAGAGAGAGAAGAGACAGAGAGGAGAGAAGAGACAGAGAGAAGAGACAGAGAGAAGAGACAGAGAGAAGAGACAGAGAGAGACAGAGAGAGAGACAGAGAGAGAGACAGAGAGAGAGACAGAGAGAGAGAGAGGAGAGAGAGAGAGAGAGAGGAGAGAGAGAGAGACAGAGAGAGAGAGAGAGAAAGAGAGAGAGATGAGAGAGAGAGAGAGAGAGAGAGAGAGAGAGAGAGAGAGAGAGAGAGAGAGAGAGAGAGAGAGAGAGAGAGAGAGGAGAGACAGAGAGAGACAGAGACAGAGATGTTTAGCATTAGGGTGAGGACTACAGTCGTCTAGTGTGTAGCCAGCCTTCTAAAACCCTGTTGTCTCGATCATTCCACTACCGGAAGTACTGTGAGAGGTCTGGGTTTCCGAGGTCAGGTCCACATCGGTTCACATCAGAACGGATCCAGACAACCAGATCTCTCAGATACTAATTCCTTCCTTCCTGGAAGTGGCTGGATTTTAACACTGTACTAGAGTAGGGCGGACATCCTGTCCATCAGGAAGTAGTGAGCCCTTCTGATGACCCCAGCCTACACAGAGCCTTGGATAGATACAGTATAATACTATATTTAGAACTATATAGTACATCTGTGGCTCTGCTCCAACCAAGGCTGTTACTGAACAGACAGTAGAGGAACTGTGTCGATGTTCCAAAAGGCACCCTATTCCCTATTAGTGCGCACTACTTTCAACCAGAGCTCTATGGAACCTGGACAAAAGTAGTGCACTATAAAACATGGAATAGGGTGCCATTTGGGACGAACACTGTATCTTCACCCCTTGTTTCCTACAGCTTTCCGCTGTTAAGGGATTATCCTCTCTTCCTTCCTGTCTTTCTCAGTCGGGTTCCGCCTTCCATCCATCCATCCCTCTATCTCTCTCTCCCTCAGAGGGGGACTGTACAGTCACGCCTTGCTGTACTCAAATGCACTCACTCATCATGTAATACTGTAAAACATGGCAGACTGAATTACAAACCTCTTCATACCCTGTGACAAAAACTATTAAAGTAGTCATGATTATTACCATCTTATTTAGCTAGGTAAGCCCTCAGCTGGTTCTACCTGTTATTTAGCTAGGTAAGCCCTCAGCTGGTTCTACCTGTTATTTAGCTAGGTAAACCCTCAGCTGGTTCTGGTCTTACCTGTTATTTAGCTAGGTAAACCCTCAGCTGGTTCTACCTGTTATTTAGCTAGGTAAACCCTCAGCTGGTTCTGGTCATACCTGTTATTTAGCTAGGTAAACCCTCAGCTGGTTCTACCTGTTATTTAGCTAGGTAAACCCTCAGCTGGTTCTGGTCCTACCTGTTATTTAGCTAGGTAAGCCCTCAGCTGGTTCTGGTTCTACCTGTTATTTAGCTAGGTAAACCCTCAGCTGGTTCTGGTCCTACCTGTTATTTAGCTAGGTAAGCCCTCAGCTGGTTCTGGTCCTACCTGTTATTTAGCTAGGTAAGCCCTAAACTGGTTCTGATCCTACCTGTTATTTAGCTAGGTAAGCCCTCAGCTGGTTCTGGTCCTACCTGTTATTTAGCTAGGTAAGCCCTAAACTGGTTCTGATCCTACCTGTTATTTAGCTAGGTAAGCCCTCAGCTGGTTCTGGTCCTACCTGTTATTTAGCTAGGTAAGCCCTCAGCTGGTTCTGGTCCTACCTGGTATTTAGCTAGGTAAGCCCTCAGCTGGGTCTGGTCCTACCTGTTATTTAGCTAGGTAAACCCTCAGCTGGTTCTGGTCCTACCTGTTATTTAGCTAGGTAAGCCCTAAACTGGTTCTGGTCCTACCTGTTATTTTAGCTTTGTAAACCCCCAGCTGGTCCTCCCTGGTATTTAGCTAGGTAAACCCTCAGCTGGTTCTGGTCCTACCTGGAATTTCGCTAGGTAAGCCCTAAACTGGTTCTGGTCCTACCTGTTATTTAGCTAGGTAAGCCCTAAACTGGTTCTGGTCCTACCTGGAATTTCGCTAGGTAAGCCCTAAACTGGTTCTGGTCCTACCTGTTATTTAGCTAGGTAAGCCCTAAACTGGTTCTGGTCCTACCTGTTATTTTAGCTTTGTAAACCCCCAGCTGGTCCTCCCTGTTATTTAGCTAGGTAAACCCTCAGCTGGTTCTGGTCCTACCTGTTATTTAGCTAGGTAAGCCCTAAACTGGTTCTGGTCCTACCTGTTATTTTAGCTTTGTAAACCCCCAGCTGGTCCTCCCTGGTATTTAGCTAGGTAAACCCTCAGCTGGTTCTGGTCCTACCTGGAATTTCGCTAGGTAAGCCCTAAACTGGTTCTGGTCCTACCTGTTATTTAGCTAGGTAAGCCCTAAACTGGTTCTGGTCCTACCTGGAATTTCGCTAGGTAAGCCCTAAACTGGTTCTGGTCCTACCTGGTATTTAGCTAGGTACACCCTCAGCTGGTTCTGGTCCTACCTGGAATTTCGCTAGGTAAGCCCTAAACTGGTTCTGGTCCTACCTGGTATTTAGCTAGGTAAGCCCTCAGCTGGTTCTGGTCCTACCTGGTATTTAGCTAGGTAAGCCCTAAACTGGTTCTGGTCCTACCTGTTATTTAGCTAGGTAAGCCCTAAACTGGTTCTGGTCCTACCTGTTATTTAGCTAGGTAAACCCTAAACTGGTTCTGGTCCTACCTGGTATTTAGCTAGGTAAACCCTAAACTGGTTCTGGTCCTACCTGTTATTTAGCTAGGTAAACCCTCAGCTGGTTCTGGTTCTACCTGGTATTTAGCTAGGTAAACCCTAAACTGGTTCTGGTCTTACCTGTTCCATCTAAAAGGCGACACAAAGTGAGATTCCATGACATAATGTGTTCTCATTGTGATCTGGAGATGAACATGTTTGATGTATAATTGAATAAGGTTATATAGCAGGGGGTCTTTTCAGCCCAGTTAAATAGATGCGTTTCTTTACCGGCAGGAAAACCCCCTCTAGACATCTGGACGTTGTCCTCTTATCATACCTGGTCCTTCTTTCTGGGCCAACAAGTCACTCAACACGAACTACAGGATCCAGAATGCATTGCTTCATGTCCTCACTTTAACACTGTTCATCAACGACAAGTGTACTCTACCCTAGAGGAGTTAGTCAGGAACTCGACAGGACCATTAAATATTAAGAAGTACAGATGTTGAATCATTAATAGCTGGTGAGACGGAGCGGTTTCCTTGGCAGAGAAGTGACAGTAGACAGGCCTTACTGAGTAGTGCTCCTTCATAGTCTGATACTGTCACAGTAGACAGCCCTTACTGAGTAGTGCTCCTCCTCCCTAGAGTCTGATACTGTCACAGTAGACAGCCCTTACTGAGTAGTGCTCCTCCTCCCTAGAATCTGAGACTGTCACAGTAGACAGCCCTTACTGAGTAGTGCTCCTCCTCCCTAGAATCTGAGACTGTCACAGTAGACATCCCTTACTGAGTAGTGCTCCTCCTCCCTAGAATCTGAGACTGTCACAGTAGACAGCCCTTACTGAGTAGTGCTCCTCCTCCCTAGAGTCTGATACTGTCACAGTAGACAGCCCTTACTGAGTAGTGCTCCTCCTCCCTAGAATCTGATACTGTAACAGTAGACAGCCCTTACTGAGTAGTGCTCCTCCTCCCTAGAATCTGATACTGTAACAGTAGACAGCCCTTACTGAGTAGTGCTCCTCCTCCCTAGAATCTGAGACTGTCACAGTAGACAGCCCTTACTGAGTAGTGCTCCTCCTCCATAGAGTCTGATACTGTCACAGTAGACAGCCCTTACTGAGTAGTGCTCCTCCTCCATAGAGCCTGATACTGTAACAGTAGACAGCCCTTACTGAGTAGTGCTCCTCCTCCCTAGAGTCTGATACTGTCACAGTAGACAGCCCTTACTGAGTAGTGCTCCTCCTCCATAGAGCCTGATACTGTCACAGTAGACAGCCCTTACTGAGTAGTGCTCCTCCTCCCTAGAGTCTGATACTGTCACAGTAGACAGCCCCTACTGAGTAGTGCTCCTCCTCCATAGAGTCTGATACTGTCACAGTAGACAGCCCTTACTGAGTAGTGCTCCTCCTCCCTAGAGTCTGATACTGTCACAGTAGACAGCCCTTACTGAGTAGTGCTCCTCCTCCCTAGAATCTGATACTGTAACAGTAGACAGCCCTTACTGAGTAGTGCTCCTCCTCCATAGAGTCTGATACTGTCACAGTAGACAGCCCTTACTGAGTAGTGCTCCTCCTCCATAGAGCCTGATACTGTAACAGTAGACAGCCCTTACTGAGTAGTGCTCCTCCTCCCTAGAGTCTGATACTGTCACAGTAGACAGCCCTTACTGAGTAGTGCTCCTCCTCCATAGAGCCTGATACTGTCACAGTAGACAGCCCTTACTGAGTAGTGCTCCTCCTCCCTAGAGTCTGATACTGTAACAGTAGACATCCCTTACTGAGTAGTGCTCCTCCTCCATAGAGCCTGATACTGTCACAGTAGACAGCCCTTACTGAGTAGTGCTCCTCCTCCATAGAGTCTGATACTGTCACAGTAGACAGCCCTTACTGAGTAGTGCTCCTCCTCCCTAGAGTCTGATACTGTCACAGTAGACAGCCCTTACTGAGTAGTGCTCCTCCTCCCTAGTCTGATACTGTCACAGTAGACAGCCCTTACTGAGTAGTGCTCCTCCTCCCTAGAGTCTGATACTGTCACAGTAGACAGCCCTTACTGAGTAGTGCTCCTCCTCCATAGTCTGATACTGTCACAGTAGACAGCCCTTATTGAGTAGTGCTCCTCCTCCATAGAGCCTGATACTGTAACAGTAGACAGCCCTTATTGAGTAGTGCTCCTCCTCCATAGAGCCTGATACTGTAACAGTAGACAGACCTTACTGAGTAGTGCTCCTCCTCCCTAGAGTTGGATACTGTCACAGTAGACAGCCCTTACTGAGTAGTGCTCCTCCTCCCTAGAGTCTGATACTGTCACAGTAGACAGCCCTTACTGAGTAGTGCTCCTCCTCCCTAGAGTCTGATACTGTCACAGTAGACAGCCCTTACTGAGTAGTGCTCCTCCTCCCTAGTCTGATACTGTCACAGTAGACAGCCCTTACTGAGTAGTGCTCCTCCATAGAGTCTGATGGAGATCCTGGTGGTCCTGAGCTCAAACACAAACTCATAGAGCTGACTGGGGAACACTAGAGCCTGTAGAGACAGACAGGGAGGAAGAGAGAGAGAAAGAAAGAGAGAGAGGGGAAAGAGGTGGGAGAGAGGGAGGGAGGGAGAGAGAGAGGGGACAGAGGAGGGAGAGAGAGAGAGGGGACAGAGGAGGGAGAGAGAGAGAGGGGACAGAGGTGGGAGAGAGAGAGCGAGAGGGGAAAGAGGTAGGAGAGGAAGAGAGGTGGGAGAGAGGGAGGGAGGGAGAGAGAGAGGGGACAGAGGAGGGGGAGAGAGAGAGGGGACAGAGGAGGGAGAGAGAGAGAGAGGGGACAGAGGTGGGAGAGAGAGGGAGGAGAGAGGAAGAGAGAGAGAGGTGGGAGAGAGAAGAAGAGCTCAGTGTTACAGATGCTGTAAAATAATAATAACAACATTGTATAATAAGGCTTTTGATAGACCCAGAGACACTTGACAACCCATCCAGCAGTAGTGTCTTCTGTCCTGGTTCTGGGTTCACCGGGGTTACAGGCTTTTCCCCCCCAACCAGGTAACAACACTCCTGATTCAACTAATCAACAAGACCTTGATGAGTCAAATCAGATGTTGTTGTTGTTAGTGTGGGGCTGGAGAACAAGCCTGCACACCCGGTCCATTCCCCAGGACCAAGATGGAACCATGAGGTCAAAGGAATTGGACTGGGAGATTTCTATACAGTACAGCAGAGGTTGACTAATGTACACTACTTACCAGTAAGGCTATGGTTTAGTCCAGTTGACTAGTGTACACTACTTACCAGTAAGGCTATGGTTTAGTCCAGTTGACTAGTGTACACTACTTACCAGTAAGGCTATGGTTTAGTCCAGTTGACTAATGTACACTACTTACCAGTAAGGCTATGGTTTAGTCCAGTTGACTAGTGTACACTACTTACCAGTAAGGCTATGGTTTAGTCCAGTTGACTAATGTACACTACTAAGGCTATGGTTTAGTCCAGTTGACTAGTGTACACTACTTACCAGTAAGGCTATGGTTTAGTCCAGTTGACTAGTGTACACTACTTACTATTAAGGCTATGGTTTAGTCCTGTCATGTACTGTCATGTTGTGTCTTGTCTCTGTCCTTTCCCTTCACCCTGTCTCCCTCTGCTGGTCGTTGTTAGGTTACCTTTTCTCCCCCGCTTTCCCCCAGCTGTTCCTTGTCTCCTCTAACTACCCATTCACCCCGTTTCCCACCTGTTCCCTTTTTCCCTCTGATTAGGTCCCTATATCTCTCTCTGTTTCTGTTCCTGTCCTTGTCGGATTCTTGTTTGTTGTGTTTCATGCCTGAGCCAGACTATCGTCATGTTTGCTGTAACCTTGTCCTGTCCTGTCGGAATCTGCCGGTCTATCTGAGCCTACCTATGTTTGGTTATTAAAGAAGCTCTGTTTAAGTTAGTTCGCTTTTGGGTCCTCATTCACTCACCATAACAGAAGAATCCGACCAAGAATGGACCCAGCGACTTCGGATCCTCTCCACTCAGCCGTCGGGATCCAGGGAGCGATGCTAGGCAGACACGAGCAGGAAGTGTCTGCTGCTCGACATGCCGTTGAGACCCTGGCCACCCAAGTCTCCAACCTCACAGAACAGGTTCACCATCTCCGCCTCGATCCACCGGCCACTTCCAGGGCTTTCGAATCTCCGGAGCCCAGAATCAATAACCCGCCGTGTTACTCTGGGGAGCCCACTGAATGCCGCTCGTTCCTCACCCAGTGTGATATTGTGTTTTCTCTCCAGCCCAACACTTACTCCAGGAGCACTGCTCGTGTCGCCTACGTCATATCTCTCCTTATTGGACGGGCTCGTGAGTGGGGCACGGCAATCTGGGAGGCAAGGGCTGAGTGTACTAACCAGTATCAAGACTTTAAGGAGGAGATGATACGGGTTTTTGATCGATCTGTTTTTGGGGAGGAGGCTTCCAGGGCCCTGTCTTCCCTATGTCAAGGCAATCGATCCATAACAGACTACTCTATTGAGTTTCGCACTCTTGCTGTCTCCAGTGGCTGGAACGAGCCGGCCTTGCTCGCTCGTCTTCTGGAGGGTTTCCGCGCAGAGGTAAAGGATGAGATTCTCTCCCGGGAGGTTCCTTCCAGCGTGGATTCCTTGATTGAACTCGCTATTCGCATTGAGCGACGGGTTGATCTTCGTCACCGAGCTCGTGGAAAGGAGCTCGCGCTCTCCGTCGCCTCCCTCTCCGCATCACTACCATCTTCCTCTGCCGGCTCGGGTGCTGAGCCCATGCAGCTGGGAGGTATCCGCATCTCGACTAAGGAGAGGGAACGGAGAATCACCAACCGCCTCTGTCTCTATTGCGGTTACGCTGGTCATTTTGTCACTTCATGTCCAGTAAAAGGCCAGAGCTCGTCAGTAAGCGGAGGGCTACTGGTGAGCGCTACTACTCCTGTCTCTCCTTCAAGATCCTGCACTACCTTGTCGGTCCATCTACGCTGGACCGGTTCGTCAGCTTCCTGCAGTGCCTTAATAGACTCTGGGGCGGAGGGCTGTTTTATGGACGAGACCTGGGCTCGGGAACATGACATTCCTCTCAGACAGTTAAAGGAGCCCACGGCCTTGTTCGCCCTGGATGGTAGTCCTCTCCCCAGGATTCAGCGTGAGACGCTACCTTTAACCCTCACTGTTTCTGGTAATCATAGTGAAACCATTTCTTTTTTAATTTTTCGTTCACCTTTTACACCTGTTGTTTTGGGCCATCCCTGGCTAGTTTGTCATAATCCTTCCATTAATTGGTCTAGTAATTCTATCCTCTCCTGGAACGTCTCTTGTCATGTGAAATGTTTAATGTCTGCTATCCCTCCTGTTTCCTCTGTCTCTTCTTCACAGGAGGAGCCTGGTGATTTGACAGGGGTGCCGGAGGAATATCACGATCTGCGCACGGTGTTCAGTCGGTCCAGGGCCACCTCTCTTCCTCCACACCGGTCGTATGATTGTAGTATTGATCTCCTTCCGGGAACCACCCCCCCCCCGGGGTAGACTATACTCTCTGTCGGCTCCCGAACGTAAGGCTCTCGAAGATTATTTGTCTGTAGCTCTTGACGCCGGTACCATAGTCCCCTCCTCCTCTCCCGCCGGAGCGGGGGTTTTTTTTGTCAAGAAGAAGGACGGGTCTCTGCGCCCCTGCATAGATTATCGAGGGCTGAATGACATAACAGTGAAGAATCGTTATCCGCTTCCTCTTATGTCTTCAGCCTTCGAGATCCTGCAGGGAGCCAGGTTTTTCACTAAGTTGGACCTTCGTAACGCTTACCATCTCGTGCGCATCAGGGAGGGGGACGAGTGGAAGACGGCGTTTAACACTCCGTTAGGGCACTTTGAATACCGGGTTCTTCCTTTCGGCCTCGCTAACGCTCCAGCTGTCTTTCAGGCATTAGTCAATGATGTCCTGAGAGACATGCTGAACATCTTTGTTTTCGTTTACCTTGACGATATCCTGATTTTTTCACCGTCACTCCAGATTCATGTTCAGCACGTTCGACGTGTCCTCCAGCGCCTTTTAGAGAATTGTCTTTTTGTGAAGGCTGAGAAGTGCACTTTTCATGCCTCCTCCGTCACATTTCTCGGTTCTGTTATTTCCGCTGAAGGCATTAAGATGGATCCCGCTAAGGTCCAAGCTGTCATTGATTGGCCCGTCCCTAAGTCACGCGTCGAGCTGCAGCGCTTTCTCGGCTTCGCGAACTTCTATCGTCGTTTCATCCGTAATTTCGGTCAGGTGGCAGCTCCTCTCACAGCCCTTACTTCTGTCAAGACGTGCTTTAAGTGGTCCGTTTCCGCCCAGGGAGCTTTTGATCTCCTCAAGAATCGTTTTACATCCGCTCCTATCCTTGTTACACCTGACGTCTCTAGACAGTTCGTTGTCGAGGTTGACGCGTCAGAGGTGGGCGTGGGAGCCATCCTTTCTCAGCGCTCCCTCTCTGACGACAAGGTCCACCCATGCGCGTATTTTTCTCATCGCCTGTCGCCGTCGGAACGTAACTATGATGTGGGTAACCGCGAACTGCTCGCCATCCGGTTAGCCCTAGGCGAATGGCGACAGTGGTTGGAGGGGGCGACCGTTCCTTTTGTCGTTTGGACTGACCATAGGAACCTTGAGTACATCCGTTCTGCCAAACGACTTAATGCGCGTCAGGCGCGTTGGGCGCTGTTTTTCGCTCGTTTCGAGTTCGTGATTTCTTATCGTCCGGGCTCTAAGAACACCAAGCCTGATGCTTTGTCTCGTCTCTTCAGTTCTTCAGTAGCCTCCACTGACCCCGAGGGGATTCTCCCTGAGGGGCGTGTTGTCGGGTTGACTGTCTGGGGAATTGAGAGGCAGGTAAAACAAGCGCTCACTCACACTCCGTCGCCGCGCGCTTGTCCTAGGAACCTTCTTTTCGTTCCCGTTCCTACTCGTCTGGCCGTTCTTCAGTGGGCTCACTCTGCCAAGTTAGCCGGCCACCCTGGCGTTCGGGGTACGCTTGCTTCCATTCGCCAGCGTTTTTGGTGGCCCACCCGGGAGCATGACACGCGTCGTTTCGTGGCTGCTTGTTCGGTCTGCGCGCAGACTAAGTCCGGTAACTCTCCTCCTGCCGGCCGTCTCAGGCCGCTTCCTATTCCCTCTCGACCGTGGTCTCACATCGCCTTAGATTTTGTCACCGGACTGCCTTCGTCAGCGGGGAAGACTGTTATTCTTACGGTTGTCGATAGGTTCTCTAAGGCGGCTCATTTCATTCCCCTTGCTAAGCTTCCTTCTGCTAAAGAGACGGCACAAATCATCATCGAGAATGTTTTCAGAATTCATGGCCTTCCGTCAGACGTCGTTTCGGACAGAGGTCCGCAATTCACGTCTCAATTTTGGAGGGAGTTTTGCCGTTTGATTGGGGCTTCCGTCAGTCTCTCTTCCGGCTTTCACCCCCAGTCTAACGGTCAAGCAGAACGGGCCAATCAGACTATTGGTCGCATCTTACGCAGTCTTTCTTTTCGTAACCCTGCGTCTTGGTCAGAACAGCTCCCCTGGGCAGAATACGCCCACAACTCGCTTCCTTCGTCTGCGACCGGGCTATCTCCTTTTCAGAGTAGCCTCGGGTACCAGCCTCCGCTGTTCTCATCTCAGTTCGCCGAGTCCAGCGTCCCCTCCGCTCAGGCTTTTGTCCAACGTTGCGAGCGCACCTGGAAGAGGGTCAGGTCTGCACTTTGCCGTTATAGGACGCAGACTGTGAGGGCTGCTAATAAGCGTAGAACTAAGAGTCCTAGATATTGTCGCGGTCAGAGAGTTTGGCACTCCACTCAGAACCTTCCCCTTAAGACGGCTTCTCGCAAGTTGACCCCGCGGTTCATTGGTCCGTTCCGTATTTCTCGGGTCATTAATCCTGTCGCAGTTCGACTTCTTCTTCCGCGATACCTTCGTCGCGTCCACCCGGTCTTCCATGTCTCCTGCATCAAGCCCGTCCTTCGCGCCCCCGCTCGTCTTCCCCCCCCCCCCCCCATCCTTGTCGAGGGCGCACCCATCTACAGGGTCCGTAGAATTTTGGACATGCGTCCTCGGGGCCGTGGTCACCAGTACCTCGTAGATTGGGAGGGGTACGGTCCTGAGGAGAGGAGTTGGGTTCCCTCTCGGGACGTGCTGGACCGTGCGCTGATCGAGGATTTCCTCCGTTGCCGCCAGGTTTCCTCCTCGAGTGCGCCAGGAGGCGCTCGGTGAGTGGGGGGGTACTGTCATGTACTGTCATGTTGTGTCTTGTCTCTGTCCTTTCCCTTCACCCTGTCTCCCTCTGCTGGTCGTTGTTAGGTTACCTTTTCTCCCCCGCTTTCCCCCAGCTGTTCCTTGTCTCCTCTAACTACCCATTCACCCCGTTTCCCACCTGTTCCCTTTTTCCCTCTGATTAGGTCCCTATATCTCTCTCTGTTTCTGTTCCTGTCCTTGTCGGATTCTTGTTTGTTGTGTTTCATGCCTGAGCCAGACTATCGTCATGTTTGCTGTAACCTTGTCCTGTCCTGTCGGAATCTGCCGGTCTATCTGAGCCTACCTATGTTTGGTTATTAAAGAAGCTCTGTTTAAGTTAGTTCGCTTTTGGGTCCTCATTCACTCACCATAACAGTCCAGTTGACTAGTGTACACTACTAAGGCTATGGTTTAGTCCAGTTGACTAGTGTACACTACTTACTATTAAGGCTATGGTTTAGTCCAGTTGACTAATGTACACTACTTACTATTAAGGCTATGGTTTAGTCCAGTTGACTAATGTACACTACTAAGGCTATGGTTTAGTCCAGTTGACTAATGTACAGTACTTACCAGTAAGGCTATGGTTTAGTCCAGTTGACTAGTGTACACTACTAAGGCTATGGTTTAGTCCAGTTGACTAGTGTACACTACTTACTATTAAGGCTATGGTTTAGTCCAGTTGACTAATGTACACCACTTACCAGTAAGGCTATGGTTTAGTCCAGTTGACTAATGTACACTACTTACCATTAAGGCTATGGTTTAGTCCAGTTGACTAATGTACACTACTTACCAGTAAGGCTATGGTTTAGTCCAGTTGACTAGTGTACACTACTTACTATTAAGGCTATGGTTTAGTCCAGTTGACTAATGTACACCACTTACCAGTAAGGCTATGGTTTAGTCCAGTTGACTAATGTACAGTACTTACCATTAAGGCTATGGTTTAGTCCAGTTGACTAATGTACACTACTTACCATTAAGGCTATGGTTTAGTCCAGTTGACTAATGTACACTACTTACCAGTAAGGCTATGGTTTAGTCCAGTTGACTAGTGTACACTACTTACTATTAAGGCTATGGTTGTGAACAGAACAGCAGACATGAGAATCCATATCCTAGACAGAAAACACAGAAGAAAGACATAAATACATTGTATTGATCAGAAACACAGGAGAGGAATAAACACAGATATTGATCATCAGAAACACACTAGACAGAGCTCAGAGAACAATGGGAATCCATTGGGCTATTCAGGACGCAGACAGAGAGAGACTGATCCAGCTGCATGTACTTCATCCTGTATTCTCCCACAGTACAACTATCATATCAAATAGGTAACAGGAAGTAACTGCTGAATATTCTGTCTGTTGATGGTTCTATAAAGATACTATATTCTGTTGATGGTTGTATGAGGATCCTATATTCTGTTGATGGTTGTATGAGGATCCTATATTCTGTTGATGGTTCTATAAGGATCCTATATTCTGTTGATGGTTCTATAAGGATCCTATATTCTGTTGATGGTTCTATAAGGATCCTATATTCTGTTGATGGTTGTATGAGGATCCTATATTCTGTTGATGGTTGTATGAGGATCCTATATTCTGTTGATGGTTCTATAAGGATCCTATATTCTGTTGATGGTTGTATGAGGATCCTATATTCTGTTGATGGTTCTATAAGGATCCTATATTCTGTTGATGGTTCTATAAGGATCCTATATTCTGTTGATGGTTCTATAAGGATCCTATATTCTGTCTGATGGTTCTATAAGGATCCTATATTCTGTTGATGGTTGTATGAGGATCCTATATTCTGTTGATGAGGATCCTATATTCTGTTGATGGTTGTATGAGGATCCTATATTCTGTTGATGGTTGTATAAGGATCCTATATTCTGTTGATGGTTCTATAAGGATCCTATATTCTGTTGATGAGGATCCTATATTCTGTTGATGGTTCTATAAGGATCCTATATTCTGTTGATGAGGATCCTATATTCTGTTGATGGTTCTATAAGGATCCTATATTCTGTTGATGGTTGTATGAGGATCCTATATTCTGTTGATGGTTGTATGAGGATCCTATATTCTCTTGATGGTTGTATGAGGATCCTATATTCTGTTGATGGTTGTATAAGGATCCTATATTCTGTTGATGGTTGTATGAGGATCCTATATTCTGTCTGATGGTTCTATAAGGATCCTATATTCTGTTGATGGTTGTATAAGGATCCTATATTCTGTTGATGGTTGTATGAGGATCCTATATTCTGTTGATGGTTCTATAAGGATCCTATATTCTGTTGATGGTTCTATAAGGATCCTATATTCTGTTGATGGTTCTATAAGGATCCTATATTCTGTTGATGGTTGTATGAGGATCCTATATTCTGTTGATGGTTGTATGAGGATCCTATATTCTGTTGATGGTTGTATGAGGATCCTATATTCTGTTGATGGTTGTATGAGGATCCTATATTCTGTTGATGGTTGTATGAGGATCCTATATTCTGTTGATGGTTGTATGAGGATCCTATATTCTGTCTGATGGTTCTATAAGGATCCTATATTCTGTTGATGGTTGTATAAGGATCCTATATTCTGTCTGATGGTTGTATGAGGATCCTATATTCTGTTGATGGTTCTATAAGGATCCTATATTCTGTTGATGGTTCTATAAGGATCCTATATTCTGTTGATGGTTCTATAAGGATCCTATATTCTGTTGATGGTTGTATGAGGATCCTATATTCTGTTGATGGTTGTATAAGGATCCTATATTCTGTTGATGGTTGTATGAGGATCCTCTATTCTGTTGATGGTTCTATAAGGATCCTATATTCTGTTGATGGTTCTATAAGGATCCTATATTCTGTTGATGGTTCTATAAGGATCCTCTATATTCTGTTAATGGTTGTATGAGGATCCTATATTCTGTTGATGGTTGTATGAGGATCCTCTATATTCTGTTAATGGTTGTATGAGGATCCTATATTCTGTTAATGGTTGTATGAGGATCCTATATTCTGTTGATGGTTGTATGAGGATCCTATATTCTGTTGATGGTTGTATGAGGATCCTATATTCTGTTGATGGTTGTATGAGGATCCTATATTCTGTTGATGGTTGTATAAGGATCCTATATTCTGTTGATGGTTCTATAAGGATCCTATATTCTGTTGATGGTTGTATAAGGATCCTATTCTCTTCACACTACAACAACCATATGAAAGGGCCTACTGGTGGTAGAGAATGTAAGCCTACCAAATGGCACACCTCTTCCCTTATCAAGTACACTACTTTTGAACAGGGTTCTTGTAAAAAAATAAATAATAGTAGTGCACTATATAGGGAATAGGGTGCCATTTGGGACACATAGGAAGGAACTAAATGACAGAGTACATCTAATGTCTGCTACCTGTCTGTATAATGAATCTTCTGTAAAGATCACAACACCTTTTTATGTCTGGCTGCTGAGAGCAGTAAACACTGGCAGCATCCCAAACGGAAACCTATACCCTACATAGTCCCTTTGGGCCCAGGTCTAAAGGAGTGCACTATATATGGACTAGGGTGGCATCGGGCCTGGAGTCAGTGGACATTCATTTTCCTTTCATGTCCTGCTTCTCCATCACTCCCACTTTGATGTGTACACTTTCCATTACCTTAGTAAGGGAGAGGGGGGGGGGGGGGGGGGTACGGCCGGCGAGACATTTATAAAAATGTATTAAATATGATTATATTTGAGTTAAGATTTTTGGCCTAAAATGACTCATTCCATGATATACAAACATCCCCCACTAGATGGCGCTGTAGCCTGGTAACGTGCACTGTATTTCAGCCTACAGTCGGATTCAGAATGCGCTCAGTCATCGTGGCCACTTCATTGCTTGACGACTTTTGATGTGAAAAATAAGTGCCGCGAAAATTGGGACTCTGAATGTTGTATATTTAAAGAAAAATGGACAGCAACATTTACATCTTTTTTTTTATTACTAATATTGGACATAAGGCGGTATTGTCTGATATGCCAAGAAAGTGTTGCCATTTTTAAGGAATATAATCTCAAATCGTCATTTTTCAAGCAAGCATGCTAACTACGCTAGCTATCTGTCCTCTCAGGAACTAGCCAGGAAATAGCCAAAACTTAAAAGCCCAACTAAATCCGTTTACAAAAACGGTACTCTACTCCAGCCTCCGTAACTAAGGCAACCTACGTAGCGGCACATACAAATATAGTACAGCAAACCTTTTACTGAAGGGGAGTCTGTGGTGGAGACTGCTGGTATAATTTTGTCCTGAGAAAAAAAGCCAATTTGAGAAAATTAGCTTATCACTCAGAACCATCACCAGGCGCGTGTGGCAGTGATAGGGGAGGAGCTCATCTCCGAGTTGAAGAAAGAAAGAAAGAAAAGCAGATGGCTTTGATGAGATATGTATGAGAGTAGTGACATCAGAGACACCGCTCCACTTTACACGTTCCTCAGAGGAATTAAAAGAGAACTTTTGAGGTAACAAGAGGAACTTCTTGTGATGGAATCAATGATGGGAACAACCAGGGGGCTCTGACTTTTATGACAGGGTATCTTGTCTGCATGGGGGGGGGGGGGGGGGGGGGGGGCGGATGAATCTACCGTGGAGAAAACTGACAAACGTCACAACAGATGGATCACCAAATCTAACCGGTAAAAACATTGGGCTACTAAAAAGATTATAAAAGACAAAGTAAAAGAAGAAATATTGATATACACTGCTCAAAAAAATAAAGGGAACACTTAAACAACACAATGTAACTCCAAGTCAATCACACTTCTGTCAAATCAAACTGTCCACTTAGGAACCAACACTGATTGACAGTACATTTCACATGCTGTTGTGCAAATGGAATAGACAACAGGTGGAAATTATAGGCAATTAGCAAGACACCCCCAATAAAGGAGTGGTTCTGCAGGTGGTGACCACAGACCACTTCTCAGTTCCTACGCTTCCTGGCTGATGTTTTGGTCACTTTTGAATGCTGGCGGTGCTTTGACTCTAGTGGTAGCATGAGACGGAGTCAACAACCCACACAAGTGGCTCAGGTAGTGCAGCTCATCCAGGATGGCACATCAATGCGAGATGTGGCAAGAAGGTTTGCTGTGTCTGTCAGCGTAGTGTCCAGAGCATGGAGGCGCTACCAGGAGACAGGCCAGTACATCAGGAGACGTGGAGGAGGCCGTAGGAGGGCAACAACCCAGCAGCAGGACCGCTACCTCCGCCTTTGTGCAAGGAGGAGCAGGAAGAGCACTGCCAGAGCCCTGCAAAATGACATCCAGCAGGCCACAAATGTGCATGTGTCTGCTCAAACGGTCAGAAACAGACTCCATGAGGGTGGTATGAGGGCCCGACATCCACAGGTTGGGGGTTGTGCTTACAGCCCAACACCGTGCAGGACATTTGGCATTTGCCAGAGTACACCAAGATTGGCAAATTCGCCACTGGTGCCCTGTGCTCTTCACAGATGAAAGCAGGTTCACACTGAGCACGTGACAGACGTGACAGAGTCTGGAGACGCCGTGGAGAACGTTCAGCTGCCTGCAACATCCTCCAGCATGACCGGTTTGGCAGTGGGTCAGTCATGGTGTGGGGTGGCATTTCTTTGGGGGGCGGCACAGCTCTCCATGTGCTCGCCAGAGGTAGCCTGACTGCCAGTAGGTACCGAGATGAGATCCTCAGAACCCTTGTGAGACCATATGCTGGTGCGGTTGGCCCTGGGTTCCTTCTAATGCAAGACAATGCTAGACCTCATGTGGCTGGAGTGTGTCAGCAGTTCCTGCAAGAGGAAGGCATTGATGCTATGGACTGGCCCGCCCGTTCCCCAGACCTGAATCCAATTGAACACATCTGGGATATCATGTCTCGCTCCATCCACCAACGCCACGTTGCACCACAGACTGTCCAGGAGTTGGCGGATGCTTTAGTCCAGGTCTGGGAGGAGATCCCTCAGGAGACCATCCGCCACCTCATCAGGAGCATGCCCAGGCATTGTAGGGAGGTCATACAGGCACGTGGAGGCCACACACACTACTGAGCCTCATTTTGACTTGTTTTAAGGACATTAAATAGCCAGAAATCTTGCTTGTTTGTAGGTGACCTAATACTTATTTTCCACCATAATTTGCAAATAAATTCATAAAAAATCCTACAATGTGATTTTCTGAATTTTTTTTCTCATTTTGTCTGTCATAGTTGAAGTGTACCTATGATGAAAATTACAGGCCTCTCATCTTTTTAAGTGGGAGAACTTGCACAATTGGTGGCTGACTAAATACTTTTTTGCCCCACTGTATATACATATAGTATGTGGCCCTTCAATTGGCTTCAAAAAGTCAACGTGGCCCTTGAGCCAAAAGGTTTGCCCACCCTGCCTTAACTAAACCACTATACCACTTCATTACCTTAGACTATACCACTATACCACTATATTACCTTAGACTATACCACTTCATTACCTTAGACTATACCACTATACACCTCATTACCTTAGACTATACCACTATACCACTTCATTACCTTAGACTATACCACTTCATTACCTTAGACTATACCACTTCATTACCTTAGACTATACCACTATACCACTTCATTACCTTAGACTATACCACTACATTACATTAGACTAAACCACTATACCACTTCATTACCTTAGACTATACCACTATACCACTTCATTACCTTAGACTATACCACTATATTACCTTAGACTATACCACTTCATTACCTTAGACTATACCACTATACACCTCATTATCTTAGACTAAACCACTATACCACTTCATTACCTTAGACTATACCACTATACCACTACATTACATTAGACTAAACCACTATACCACTTCATTACCTTAGACTATAACACTATACCACTTCATTACCTTAGACTATGACACTTCATTACCTTACACTATACCACTATACCACTTCATTACCTTAGACTATACCACTACATTACATTAGACTAAACCACTATACCACTTCATTACCTTAGACTATACCACTATACCACTTCATTACCTTAGACTATACCACTATACCACTTCATTACCTTAGACTATACCACTATACCACTTCATTACCTTAGACTATACCACTATACACTTCATTACCTTAGACTATACCACTATACCACTTCATCACCTTAGACTAAACCACTATACCACTATACCACTTCATTACCTTAGACTATACCACTATACACTTCATTACCTTAGACTATACCACTATACCACTATACCACTTCATTACCTTAGACTATACCACTATACACTTCATTACCTTAGACTATACCACTATACCACTTCATTACCTTAGACTATACCACTACATTATCTTAGACTAAACCACTATACCACTTCATTACCTTAGACTATACCACTACATTATCTTAGACTAAACCACTATACCACTTCATTACCTTAGACTATACCACTATACCACTACATTACATTAGACTAAACCACTATACCACTTCATTACCTTAGACTATACCACTATACACTTCATTACCTTAGACTATACCACTATACCACTATACCATTTCATTACCTTAGACTATACCACTATACACTTCATTACCTTAGACTATACCACTATACCACTATACCACTTCATTACCTTAGACTATACCACTATACCACTATACCACTTCATTACCTTAGACTATACCACTATACACTTCATTACCTTAGACTATACCACTATACCACCTCATTACCTTAGACTATACCACTATACACTTCATTACCTTAGACTATACCACTATACCACTATACCATTTCATTACCTTAGACTATACCACTATACACTTCATTACCTTAGACTATACCACTATACCACTATACCACTTCATTACCTTAGACTATACCACTATACCACTATACCACTTCATTACCTTAGACTATACCACTATACACTTCATTACCTTAGACTATACCACTATACCACCTCATTACCTTAGACTATACCACTTCATTACCTTAGACTATACCACTTCATTACCTTAGACTATACCACTTCATTACCTTAGACTATACCACTATACACTTCATTACCTTAGACTATACCACTATACCACTTCATTACCTTAGACTATACCACTATACACTTCATTACCTTAGACTAAACCACTATACACTTCATTACCTTAGACTAAACCACTATACCACTTCATTACCTCAGACTATACCACTATACACTTCATTACCTTAGACTAAACCACTATACCACCTCATTACCTTAGACTATACCACTTCATTACCTTAGACTATACCACTTCATTACCTTACACTAAACCACTATACCACTACATTACCTTAGACTATACCACTTCATTACCTTAGACTATACCACTTCATTACCTTAGACTATACCACTTCATTACCTGACTATACCACTATACACTTCATTACCTTAGACTATACCACTATACCACTACATTACCTTAGACTAAACCACTATACCACTTCATTACCTTAGACTAAACCACTATAACACTATACCACTTCATTACCTTAGACTATACCACTACATTACCTTAGGCTATACCACTATACCATTTCATTACCTTAGACTATACCACTATACACTTCATTACCTTAGACTATACCACTATACCACTTCATTACCTTAGACTATACCACTATACCACTATACCACTTCATTACCTTAGACTATACCACTATACACTTCATTACCTTAGACTATACCACTATACCACCTCATTACCTTAGACTATACCACTTCATTACCTTAGACTATACCACTTCATTACCTTAGACTAAACCACTATACCACTTCATTACCTTAGACTATACCACTATACACTTCATTACCTTAGACTAAACCACTATACCACTTCATTACCTTAGACTATACCACTATACACTTCATTACCTTAGACTAAACCACTATACCACCTCATTACCTTAGACTATACCACTATATTACCTTAGACTATACCACTATATTACCTTAGACTACACCACTTCATTACCTTAGACTATACCACTTCATTACCTTAGACTATACCACTTCATTACCTTAGACTATACCACTATACACTTCATTACCTTAGACTATACCACTATACCACTATACCATTTCATTACCTTAGACTATACCACTATACACTTCATTACCTTAGACTATACCACTATACCACTTCATTACCTTAGACTATACCACTATACCACTATACCACTTCATTACCTTAGACTATACCACTATACACTTCATTACCTTAGACTATACCACTATACCACCTCATTACCTTAGACTATACCACTATACACTTCATTACCTTAGACTATACCACTATACCACTATACCATTTCATTACCTTAGACTATACCACTATACACTTCATTACCTTAGACTATACCACTATACCACTATACCACTTCATTACCTTAGACTATACCACTATACCACTATACCACTTCATTACCTTAGACTATACCACTATACACTTCATTACCTTAGACTATACCACTATACCACCTCATTACCTTAGACTATACCACTTCATTACCTTAGACTATACCACTTCATTACCTTAGACTATACCACTTCATTACCTTAGACTATACCACTATACACTTCATTACCTTAGACTATACCACTATACCACTTCATTACCTTAGACTATACCACTATACACTTCATTACCTTAGACTAAACCACTATACACTTCATTACCTTAGACTAAACCACTATACCACTTCATTACCTCAGACTATACCACTATACACTTCATTACCTTAGACTAAACCACTATACCACCTCATTACCTTAGACTATACCACTTCATTACCTTAGACTATACCACTTCATTACCTTAGACTATACCACTTCATTACCTTACACTAAACCACTATACCACTACATTACCTTAGACTATACCACTTCATTACCTTAGACTATACCACTTCATTACCTTAGACTATACCACTTCATTACCTGACTATACCACTATGCACTTCATTACCTTAGACTATACCACTATACCACTACATTACCTTAGACTAAACCACTATACCACTTCATTACCTTAGACTAAACCACTATAACACTATACCACTTCATTACCTTAGACTATACCACTACATTACCTTAGGCTATACCACTATACCACTATACCATTTCATTACCTTAGACTATACCACTATACACTTCATTACCTTAGACTATACCACTATACCACTTCATTACCTTAGACTATACCACTATACCACTATACCACTTCATTACCTTAGACTATACCACTATACACTTCATTACCTTAGACTATACCACTATACCACCTCATTACCTTAGACTATACCACTTCATTACCTTAGACTATACCACTTCATTACCTTAGACTAAACCACTATACCACTTCATTACCTTAGACTATACCACTATACACTTCATTACCTTAGACTAAACCACTATACCACTTCATTACCTTAGACTATACCACTATACACTTCATTACCTTAGACTAAACCACTATACCACCTCATTACCTTAGACTATACCACTATATTACCTTAGACTATACCACTATATTACCTTAGACTACACCACTTCATTACCTTAGACTATACCACTTCATTACCTTAGACTATACCACTTCATTACCTTACACTAAACCACTATACCACTACATTACCTTAGACTACACCACTTCATTACCTTAGACTATACCACTTCATTACCTTAGACTATACCACTTCATTACCTTAGACTATACCACTTCATTACCTGACTATACCACTATACACTTCATTACCTTAGACTAAACCACTATACCACTTCATTACCTTAGACTATACCACTATACCACTTCATTACCTTAGACTATACCACTATACCACTTCATTACCTTAGACTATACCACTTCATTACCTTAGACTATACCACTTCATTACCTGACTATACCACTATACACTTCATTACCTTAGACTATACCACTTCATTACCTGACTATACCACTATACACTTCATTACCTTAGACTAAACCACTATACCACTTCATTACCTTAGACTAAACCACTATAACACTATACCACTTCATTACCTTAGACTATACCACTTCATTACCTTAGACTATACCACTTCATTACCTTAGACTATACCACTTCATTACCTTACACTAAACCACTATACCACTACATTACCTTAGACTACACCACTTCATTACCTTAGACTATACCACTTCATTACCTTAGACTATACCACTACATTACCTTAGGCTATACCACTATAACACTATACCACTTCATTACCTTAGACTATACCACTATGATCAATACACTTCAGGGGGGGGGGGGATCCTAGATCAGGAATCTTACTCTGAGATGTTTGTTATATACAATCTCCGGTCTTACCTGAGGACTAATCACTACAGTAGATCAGGAATCTTACTCTGAGATGTTTGATACATACAATCTCTGTTCTGACCTGAGGACCAATGACTACAGTAGATCAGGAATCTTACTCTGAGATGATTGTTATGTACAATCTCCGGTCTTACCTGAGGACTAATCACTACAGTAGATCAGGAATCTTACTCTGAGATGTTTGATACATACAATCTCTGTTCTGACCTGAGGACCAATGACTACAGTAGATCAGGAATCTTACTCTGAGATGTTTGTTATATACAATCTCCGGTCTTACCTGAGGACTAATCACTACAGTAGATCAGGAATCTTACTCTGAGATGTTTGATACATACAATCTCTGTTCTGACCTGAGGACCAATGACTACAGTAGATCAGGAATCTTACTCTGAGATGTTTGTTATATACAATCTCCGGTCTTACCTGAGGACTAATCACTACAGTAGATCAGGAATCTTACTCTGAGATGTTTGATACATACAATCTCTGTTCTGACCTGAGGACCAATGACTACAGTAGATCAGGAATCTTACTCTGAGATGTTTGTTATATACAATCTCCGGTCTTACCTGAGGACTAATCACTACAGTAGATCAGGAATCTTACTCTGAGATGTTTGTTATATACAATCTCCGGTCTTACCTGAGGACTAATCACTACAGTAGATCAGGAATCTTACTCTGAGATGTTTGTTATATACAATCTCCGGTCTTACCTGAGGCCTATTGGCTCTCGTACGCCAAACCTCATCTGATTTCCGAGCATCTGACTGATCTGTAAGACGAATAGAAAACACAATACATCTTGATTTAATAAACCATTTAAACATTCTACAAGCAAAGGGACTCATGAGCCCAACGTCGAGCACTTGGTGACAACTGTTTCTGCTGAAAGTGCTATTCAAATATACACTGATTGATGGACTTGCCTTTAACACGGCAACAAACAGTAATACCACTGTTATCTCTTCACTATTCAATATCCCTTTCAGCTCACGTCGACAGGGTGGAACCCCAGCTAGTAAGGGTCAGGGTTCAGCTGGAGAGACAGAGACAGTAACAGAGACAGAGTAACACAGGCAGAGTAACACAGGCAGAGAAACACAGGCAGAGAAACACAGGCAGAGTAACACAGGCAGAGTAACACAGGCAGAGTAACACAGGCAGAAAAACAGAAACACATGTAGAGTAACAGAGAAACACAGACAGAGTAACAGAGAAACACAGGCAGAGTCACAGAGTAACACAGGCAGAAAAACATGCAGAGTAACAGAGAAACACAGGCAGAGTAACAGAGAAACACAGGCAGAGTAACAGAGAAACACAGGCAGAGTAACAGAAACACAGGCAGAGAAGCACAGGCAGGGTAACAGAGAAACACAGGCAGAGTAACAGAGAAACACAGGCAGAGTAACAGAGAAACACAGGCAGAGAAACACCGGTATAGTAACACAGGCAGAGTAACAGAGAAACACAGGCAGAGAAACACAGGCAGAGTAACACAGGCAGAGCAACAGAGAAACACAGGCAGAGTAACAGAGAAACACAGGCAGAGAAACACAGGCAGAGTAACAGAGAAACACAGGCAGAGTAACACAGGCAGAGTAACACAGGCAGAGTAACAGAGAAAAACAGGCAGAGTAACAGAGAAACACAGGCAGGGTAACACAGGCAGAGTAACACAGGCAGAGTAACACAGGCAGAGTAACAGAGGAACAAAGGCAGAGTAACAGAGGAACACAGGCAGAGTAACAGAGAAACACAGGCAGAGTAACAGAGAAACACAGGCAGGGTAACAGAGGAACACAGGCAGGGTAACAGAGGAACACAGGCAGGGTAACATAGACACACAGGCAGAGTAACACAGGCAGGGTAACAGCGAAACACAGGCAGAGTAACACAGGCAGTAAGAGAGACAGTAACAGAGTATTGGAACCAGGGACTGTAGTGACGCCTCTTGCACTGAGATGAGGTGCAGTATCCTAGAAAGCTGCGCCACTGGGGAGCCCAGGGTTCTCTCCATCCCTGATACAATCTAATACACCTGGTACAGGTCCCCTCCACCCCTGATACAATCTAATACACCTGGTACAGGTCCCCTCCACCACTGGTACAATATAATACACCTGGTACAGGTCCCCTCCACCACTGGTACAATATAATACACCTGGTACAGGTCCCCTCCACCCCTGATACAATATAATACACCTGGTACAGGTCCCCTCCACCCCTGATACAATCTAATAGACCTGATACAGGTCCCCTCCAACCATGGTACAATCTAATAGACCTGGTACAGGTCCCCTCCACCCCTGGTACAATCTAATAGACCTGGTACAGGTCCCCTCCACCCCTGATACAATCTAATAGACCTGATACAGGTCCCCTCCAACCATGGTACAATCTAATAGACCTGGTACAGGTCCCCTCCACCCCTGATACAATCTAATAGACCTGATACAGGTCCCCTCCACCCCTGGTACAATCTAATAGACCTGATACAGGTCCCCTCCAACCATGATACAATCTAATAGACCTGATACAGGTCCCCTCCACTCCTGATACAGGTCCCCTCCACCCCTGATACAATCTAATAGACCTGATACAGGTCCCCTCCAACCATGATACAATCTAATATACCTGATACAGGTCCCCTCCACTCCTGATACAGGTCCCCTCCACCCCTGATAAAATCTAATATACCTGGTACAGGTCCCCTCCACCCCTGGTACAATCTAATAGACCTGATACAGGTCCCCTCCACCCCTGGTACAATCTAATAGACCTGATACAGGTCCCCTCCACCCCTGGTACAATCTAATAGACCTGATACAGGTCCCCTCCACCCCTGGTACAATCTAATAGACCTGATACTGGTCCCCTCCACCCCTGATACAATCTAATAGACCTGGTACAGGTCCCCTCCACCCCTGGTACAATCTAATAGACCTGGTACAGGTCCCCTCCACCCCTGATACAGGTCCCCTCCAACCATGGTACAATCTAATATACCTGATACAGGTCCCCTCCACCCCTGATACAATCTAATAGACCTGGTACAGGTCCCCGCCAACCATGATACAATCTAATAGACCTGATACAGGTCCCCTCCACCCCTGATACAATCTAATAGACCTGATACAGGTCCCCTCCACCCCTGATACAGGTCCCCTCCACCCCTGGTACAATCTAATAGACCTGATACAGGTCCCATCCACCCATGGTACAATCCAATAGACCTGATACAGGTCCCCTCCACCCATGGTACAATCTAATAGACCTGATACAGGTCCCCTCCACCCATGGTACAATCTAATAGACCTGATACAGGTCCCCTCCACCCATGGTACAATATAATAGACCTGATACAGGTCCCCTCCACCCATGGTACAATCTAATAGACCTGATACAGGTCCCCTCCACCCCTGATACAATCTAATAGACCTGATACAGGTCCCCTCCAAGCATGATACAATGTAATAGACCTGATACAGGTCCCCTCCACCCATGGTACAATCTAATAGACCTGATACAGGTCCCCTCCACCCCTGATACAGGTCCCCTCCACCCCTGGTACAATCTAATAGACCTGGTACAGGTCCCCTCCACCCCTGGTACAATCTAATAGACCTGGTACAGGTCCCCTCCACCCCTGATACAATCTAATAGACCTGATACAGGTCCCCTCCACCCCTGGTACAATCTAATATACCTGATACAGGTCCCCTCCACCCCTGGTACAATCTAATAGACCTGATACAGGTCCCCTCCACCCCTGATACAATCTAATAGACCTGGTACAGGTCCCCTACAACCCTGGTACAATCTAATAGACCTGATACAGGTCCCCTCCACCCCTGATACAATCTAATAGACCTGGTACAGGTCCCCTCCACCCCTGGTACAATCTAATAGACCTGATACAGGTCCCCTCCACCCCTGATACAATCTAATAGACCTGATACAGGTCCCCTCCACCCCTGGTACAATCTAATAGACCTGATACAGGTCCCCTCCACCCATCGTACAATCTAATAGACCTGATACAGGTCCCCTCCACCCCTGGTACAATCTAATAGACCTGATACAGGTCCCCTCCACCCATGGTACAATCTAATAGACCTGATACAGGTCCCCTCCACCCCTGATACAATCTAATAGACCTGATACAGGTCCCCTCCAACCCTGGTACAATCTAATATACCTGATACAGGTCCCCTCCACCCCTGGTACAATCTAATAGACCTGATACAGGTCCCCTCCACCCATCGTACAATCTAATAGACCTGATACAGGTCCCCTCCACCCGTGATACAATCTAATAGACCTGATACAGGTCCCCTCCACCCCTGGTACAATCTAATACACCTGGTACAGGTCCCCTCCACCCCCTGGTACAATCTAATATACCTGGTACAGGTCCCCTACAACCCTGGTACAATCTAATAGACCTGGTACAGGTCCCCTCCACCCCTGGTACAATCTAATAGACCTGGTACAGGTCCCCTCCACCCCTGATACAATCTAATAGACCTGATACAGGTCCCCTCCAACCATGGTACAATCTAATAGACCTGGTACAGGTCCCCTCCACCCATCGTACAATCTAATAGACCTGATACAGGTCCCCTCCACCCGTGATACAATCTAATAGACCTGATACAGGTCCCCTCCACCCCTGGTACAATCTAATACACCTGGTACAGGTCCCCTCCACCCCCTGGTACAATCTAATATACCTGGTACAGGTCCCCTACAACCCTGGTACAATCTAATAGACCTGGTACAGGTCCCCTCCACCCCTGGTACAATCTAATAGACCTGGTACAGGTCCCCTCCACCCCTGATACAATCTAATAGACCTGATACAGGTCCCCTCCAACCATGGTACAATCTAATAGACCTGGTACAGGTCCCCTCCACCCCTGATACAATCTAATAGACCTGGTACAGGTCCCCTCCACCCCTGGTACAATCTAATAGACCTGGTACAGGTCCCCTCCACCCCTGGTACAATCTAATAGACCTGGTACAGGTCCCCTCCACCCCCTGGTACAATCTAATAGACCTGGTACAGGTCCCCTCCACCCCTGGTACAATCTAATAGACCTGGTACAGGTCCCTTCCACCCCTGGTACAATCTAATAGACCTGGTACAGGTCCCCTCCACCCCTGATACAATCTAATAGACCTGATACAGGTCCCCTCCAACCATGGTACAATCTAATAGACCTGGTACAGGTCCCCTCCACCCCTGATACAATCTAATAGACCTGGTACAGGTCCCCTCCACCCCTGGTACAATCTAATAGATCTGGTACAGGTCCCCTCCACCCCTGGTACAATCTAATACACCTGGTACAGGTCCCCTCCACCCCCTGGTACAATCTAATATACCTGGTACAAGGTCCCCTACAACCCTGGTACAATCTAATAGACCTGGTACAGGTCCCCTCCACCCCTGGTACAATCTAATAGACCTGGTACAGGTCCCCTCCACCCCTGGTACAATCTAATAGACCTGATACAGGTCCCCTCCAACCATGGTACAATCTAATAGACCTGGTACAGGTCCCCTCCACCCCTGATACAATCTAATAGACCTGGTACAGGTCCCCTCCACCCCTGGTACAATCTAATAGACCTGGTACAGGTCCCCTCCACCCCTGGTACAATCTAATATACCTGGTACAGGTCCCCTCCACCCCCTGGTACAATCTAATAGACCTGATACAGGTCCCCTCCACCCCTGGTACAATCTAATAGACCTGATACAGGTCCCCTACAACCCTGGTACAATCTAATAGACCTGATACAGGTAACCTCCAACCATGATACAATCTAATACAACTGGTTCCTGCTGTCTTCGTCCCCTGGTCTGCTCTACCCTTTTAAAAAGGGCCCATCTGCAGTTGAAACAGTAACAAAGTGTACTGTTTCGGTAAGAAGAATGAGGGACGGGGCTGGAGAAAAGTACCTCCTGTCAAATGCGTAGCCCGAGCTGTGGATGCAGGGACTAACCTGATCGTTTTGAGTCTATACGACGTTTGTTTACATTAACTTTGTCCACCAACATCGGAGTAAAACAAGCTTGTATTTTGGGTTGAACTTTGGGCTGATGAGGCATTTATAAAAGTTATGTTCTTTTACGAATCAATGGGTACATGTCATTAACAATGGGTACATGTCATTAACAAATGGGTACATGTCATTAACAATGGGTACATGTCATTAACAATGGGTACATGTCATTAACAATGGGTACATGTAATTAACAAATGGGTACATGTCATTAACAAATGGGTACGTGTCATTAACAATGGGTACATGTCATTAACAATGGGCACATGTCATTAACAAATGGGTACGTGTCATTAACAAATGGGTACATGTCATTAACAATGGGTACATGTCATTAACAATGGGCACATGTCATTAACAATGGGTACATGTCATTAACAATGGGCACATGTCATTAACAATGGGTACATGTCATTAACAATGGGCACATGTCATTAACAAATGGGTACATGTCATTAACAAATGGGCACATGTCATTAACAATGGGTACATGTCATTAACAATGGGTACATGTCATTAACAAATGGGTACGTGTCATTAACAATGGGTACATGTCATTAACAATGGGCACATGTCATTAACAATGGGTACATGTCATTAACAATGGGCACATGTCATTAACAAATGGGTACATGTCATTAACAAATGGGTACATGTCATTAACAATGGGTACATGTCATTAACAATGGGCACATGTCATTAACAATGGGTACATGTCATTAACAATGGGCACATGTCATTAACAAATGGGTACATGTCATTAACAAATGGGTACATGTCATTAACAAATGGGTACATGTCATTAACAATGGGTACATGTCATTAACAATGGGTACATGTCATTAACAATGGGTACATGTCATTAACAAATGGGTACGTGTCATTAACAAATGGGTACATGTCATTAACAATGGGTACATGTCATTAACAATGGGCACATGTCATTAACAAATGGGTACATGTCATTAACAAATGGGTACATGTCATTAACAATGGGTACATGTCATTAACAATGGGTACATGTCATTAACAAATGGGTACATGTCATTAACAATGGGCACATGTCATTAACAATGGGTACATGTCATTAACAATGGGCACATGTCATTAACAAATGGGTACATGTCATTAACAAATGGGTACATGTCATTAACAATGGGCACATGTCATTAACAATGGGTACATGTCATTAACAAATGGGTACATGTCATTAACAATGGGCACATGTCATTAACAATGGGCACATGTCATTAACAATGGGTACATGTCATTAACAAATGGGTACATGTCATTAACAATGGGTACATGTCATTAACAATGGGTACATGTCATTAACAATGGGCACATGTCATTAACAATGGGCACATGTCATTAACAATGGGTACATGTCATTAACAAATGGGTACATGTCATTAACAATGGGTACATGTCATTAACAATGGGTACATGTCATTAACAATGGGCACATGTCATTAACAATGGGCACATGTCATTAACAATGGGCACATGTCATTAACAATGGGCACGTGTCATTAACAAATGGGTACATGTCATTAACAATGGGTACATGTCATTAACAATGGGTACATGTCATTAACAAATGGGTACATGTCATTAACAATGGGTACATGTCATTAACAATGGGTACATGTCATTAACAATGGGCACATGTCATTAACAATGGGCACATGTCATTAACAATGGGCACGTGTCATTAACAATGGGCACGTGTCATTAACAAATGGGTACATGTCATTAACAATGGGTACATGTCATTAACAATGGGCACATGTCATTAACAATGGGTACATGTCATTAATGTATACGTTCACAATGGATGTAGCAACACTATTGAAAGTCAGGTCCAAAACCCCCAGCATGCATCTCTATCTGACTGGGCTAAATCACTTCTTTAGTCAATCTTCTCCTCCCATTTCCTCCATAATGTTTATTTCCAGATTTGGTGCCTGATATAACTCTGATATCAGGGATATCAGAGTATTTCTCAAGAGCCACGTGAGGAGATTCAGACACAGTAGACGGAGGGATCCAGGATTGACGTGATATCCTCACAATAGGTTGTGAGGCTGAGACAGAAAATAGTGAACAGGAAGTGGCACAAACAGTAAAAAAAATATCAAACTCTCTTGTGGACATGTTCACACACCCGTTCGTTATATATAAATTTATTTACGATGAGGTTTGCAGCAAAGTATAATACCACATTTGTTTTATTTAATTTAAACGTTTATTTAACTAGGCAAGTCAGTTAAAGAAACAAATTCTTATTTACAATGACGGCTTACACCCCGGCCAAACACGGACGACGCTGGGACAATTGTGTGCCGCCCCTATGGGACTCTCAATCACGGCCCGGTTGTGATACAGCCTTGATACGTGACTTGGAAGGGTGAGAAAAATGAAATGGTGTGTGTTGAAAAGGGCCCCATCTCTCACAAAATAGAAGGAAACACAATAGAGGTTTTGGCCTGAAATAAGAGCCAAGAACATCTCCAGCTCTCAGACAGAGAGAAGAACTACAGCATGTCAAAAGCCATGTGTCCCCAAAGTCAAATACATGTATTGTAGGCCTATCTGGGTGACTAACTATATTGTAGGCCTATCTGGGTGACTAACTATATTGTAGGCCTATCTGGGTGACTGAATATATTGTAGGCCTATCTGGGTGACTAACTATATTGTAGGCCTATGTGGGTGACTAAATATATTGTAGGCCTATCTGGGTGACTAAATATATTCCAGGCCTATCTGGGTGACTGAATATATTGTAGACCTATCTGGGTGACTAAATATATTCCAGGCCTATCTGGGTGACTGAATGTACTGTAGGCCTATCTGGGTGACTGAATATATTGTAGACCTATCTGGGTGACTAAATATATTCCAGGCCTATCTGGGTGACTGAATATATTGTAGACCTATCTGGGTGACTGAATGTACTATAGGCCTATCTGGGTGACTGAATGTACTGTAGGCCTATGTGGGTGACTGAATGTATTGTAGGCCTATCTGGGTGACTGAATGTATTGTAGACCTATTGTAGACCTATCTGGGTGACTGAATATATTGTAGACCTATCTGGGTGACTGAATGTATTGTAGACCTATTGTAGACCTATCTGGGTGACTGAATATATTGTAGACCTATCTGGGTGACTGAATGTATTGTAGACCTATCTGAGTGACTGAATGTATTGTAGACCTATCTGGGTGACTGAATGTATTGTAGACCTATTGTAGACCTATCTGGGTGACTGAATATATTGTAGACCTATCTGGGTGACTGAATGTATTGTAGACCTATCTGGGTGACTGAATGTATTGTAGACCTATCTGGGTGACTGAATGTATTGTAGACCTATCTGGGTGACTGAATGTATTGTAGACCTATCTGTGTGACTGAATGTATTGCAGGCCTATCTGGGTGACTGAATGTATTGCAGGCCTATCTGGGTGACTGAATGTATTGTAGACCTATCTGGGTGACTGATGGATTCTGACAAGTGAAACAGACTGTCTGGAAAACAACGTCACGTTTTCAGCCCGTATGATTGAGAGCAGAGAGTTGACTGTGACAGGCAACACGGTTGCCTTGGCTACCTGGGTCTTTAACACTCAGGGGTTCTATGTTCCTCTGGAGCGAAGGAGGCGCACGTGGTCGAACGCACGTTAGTTTGCAATTTCATCTTGTAAAAAAAAACTGGCGCACTTGCATTTTCCAGCCTTTAACGCTGGTTCGGAAACCCATCTGTCTAATATCAGCTTCTGCTGAGGTGGGACAGGTACAAATATGAGATATCTCCTGAAGATATATATATATATATTTCAGTCAGCGCAACTAGAGATATTTAAGAACGACTAACGGCGGGTCTTAGCGGTAACCGGGTGTTACGCCAGTCGCAGGCCCACTGCCTTACGTTCCTCACAGATGTTCTATTAAAACATCCCCCCCCCCCCCCCTTTTCATTCATATATTGGGACATTATGTTTGTCCAGCATCTGGGAAAAGGTTTGGAGTCATCGTTGTGCGACGCCCACTGCATGAAAGGTGTCAGTGACCCGTCGGAAGCCTGTTCGCGATCATCAGGTTATTTAAACAGACGTCTTATTGTGTTTAGTTCTTCCTCTGTTTGACCCAACTGTCAAATCTGTCCGTGGTGCTGAATCCACTTGTAAAGGCCTCAACTGAAAGCTTCGTTAAATAGTACCCGCAAAACACCAGTCTCAACGTCAACAGTGAAGAGGCGACTCCGGGGTGCTGGCCTTCTAGGCAGAGTTGCGAAGAAAAAGCCATATCTCAGACTGGCCAATAAAAAGTAAAGATTAGATGGGCAGAAGAACACAGACACTGGACAGAGGAACTCTGCCTAGAAGGCCAGCATCCCGGAGTCACCTCTTCACTGTTGACGTTGAGACTGGACAGAGGAACTCTGCCTAGAAGGCCAGCATCCCGGAGTCACCTCTTCACTGTTGACGTTGAGACTGGACAGAGGAACTCTGCCTAGAAGGCCAGCATCCCAGAGTCGCCTCTTCACTGTTGACGTTGAGACTGGACAGAGGAACTCTGCCTAGAAGGCCAGCATCCCGGAGTCGTCTCTTCACTGTTGACGTTGAGACTGGACAGAAGAACTCTTCCTAGAAGGCCAGCATCCCGGAGTCACCTCTTCACTGTTGACGTTGAGACTGGACAGAGGAACTCTGCCTAGAAGGCCAGCATCCCAGAGTCACCTCTTCACTGTTGACGTTGAGACTGGACAGAGGAACTCTGCCTAGAAGGTCAGCATCCCGGAGTCGTCTCTTCACTGTTGACGTTGAGACTGGTGTTTTGCGGGTACTATTTAACGAAGCTGCCAGTTGAGGACTTGTGAGATGTCTGTTTCTCAAACTAGACACTCTAATGTACTTGTCCTCTTGCTCAGTTGTGCACCGGGGCCTCCCACTCCTCTTTCTATTCTGGTTAGGGCCAGTTTGCGCTGTTCTGTGAAGGGAGTAGTACACAGCGTTGTACGAGATCTTCAGTTCCTTGACAATTTGTCACATGGAATAGCCTTCATTTCCCAGAACAAGAAGAGACTGATGAGTTACAGAAGAAAGTTTTGTTTCTGGCCATTTTGAGCCTGTAATCGAACCCACAAATGCTGATGCTCCAGATACTCAACTAGTCTAAAAAAAAAAGGCCAGTTTTATTTCCTTCTTTAACCAGAACAACAGTTTTCAGCTGTGCTAACATAATTGCTATAAGGGTTTTCTAATGACCAATTAGCCTTTTAAAATGCTAAACTTGGGTTAGCTAACACAACGTGCCATTGGAACACAGGAGTGATGGTTGCTGGTAATGGGTCTCTGTAGATATTATTCATTCATTTTGTATTATTACATTTTTTTATCTGTCGTTTCCAGCTACAATAGTCATTAACAATGTCTACACTGTATTTCTGATCAATTTGATGTTATTTTAAACGGACAACAAATTTGCTTTTCTTTCAAAAACAAGCACATTTTAAAGTGACCCCACATTTTTGGAACGGGTAGTGTATAAATATTTTGGGTTTAAGTTGGTTGAGTGCCTTCTAGTCCTTTCCTAATCGAATGCATTTGCACTGTTGAGGAAGGGCAGTAGGGTATCTCACTGTATCGTTACACCCTCTGTGTTCTGTGTTCTGTGACAAAACAAACTCAGATTGTGTCATAAAGACTTGATCTCCAGAAATATTTCAATAATAATTATATAACGAATCCAAAAATCGCACCATGCTGACAGAGCATGAATATTCCTCCCAAAACTGTGTTCAGCATTTCATTTATTTATTAATACCTGTTGTGGTATTAGAGAGAGAGAGAGAGACAGAGAGACAGAGAGGGAGAGAGGGAGAGATCCAAAGAGAGGCAGAGCAGAGCAGAGGTCAGGATCAGAGCTCCTGCATTTTTCAGCATTTTCTTTAAAAAAGATAGGTTAGGAGTTAGATAAACTTGGATTTTTTGTCAGGAACACATACTGGATTCTACCCTCTTCAACATAACCCCTACTTCAAATCAAAACTTAAAACCTACAACCTCATTTTGGACGGAATTACGGAATCACCTGGAAAGTTCACAACAACCAAGGATTTTTTACCCTATACAGCAAATTCTCTGGAAAACAACAGAAACCTGAAAACACCATCCAACCTGGAACTGAGTGAGTAATGTTTAGTCTGAAACAATATTTTATTTCCAAAAGCCAAGAAGAAAAATACACAACATTACTTTATAAGGACTGAATTCTAACATAATTCTGCCAAGCTTGATACAGCTTCAACTAGCACTGACGTGTCAAGTGAGAGGTGTCAAAGCTCATTAGCCCAACAATGGCAGGAGAGTCACACAGTCTACCCCAACCAAATGGAGAGGCCTTAGAAGCTCCCTCCCGCTGTTCAGAGGTAATTAAAATACAGTACCCTTTGCATGTAAAGAATGATAAGGCAAGAAAAGACCACAAGAAGAAGCTCCTTATGGGAAATCAAGAGACACTTTTTGCTGACTATTACAAAAATGGGAACATCAGCAACCTCATCTTCCACACAAACCATCCCCTGGCATGGCACAGTGCTATATTAGCACACTACCCCTTTGTTACGAGAGGGGGGATTAACGAGGGGTGGAAACTCAGAATACTTGATAACGAGGACTCTGAGTTAAGTAATATAAATATCTATAAATCCGGATCAGTAATGGTACAGAATAACCACAAACAGTTTCAGCTGGACTTTCACCTAATCAAAGAATTAGCCCAGCAGGAGAAGCTCTGCCTTGATAATGATACCCCCACACAGAGCGGGTCAGACCAGACCTCTTCATTATGTAACCCCACAGATGAGCAACCCCCAGTGGAGAGTCAACCTCCCAGCACAGATTACCACTCCCTCATTGAAATGAAGGACAAATTCACCCAGCTGGAGGTAAGACAGGTGGAGCTGGAACAGCAGGTGATTACACTTCAGTCAGCGCAGACCCAGACAACAGTCCAGCACAACAACAGCCCCTTAACCAGACCCGGAGAGCTGGAGGTGGACAGAGACATATCTGCACTTTGGACAGTGGTGAGACAAATACAACAGGAGAAAGAGGAGCAGAACAGAGCACTAGAGGAGAGTATCAGACTGCTGGTGGAGGAGAGGTTGAGGGGGATGGAGGAGAAGTTGATGGGGACGGCGTGTGACAGAGAACAACCCACTAGAGAGGTGGCCACCCCCACAGAGAAGCCAGCAGAACAGCCCACTTCAGCACCCAACAAAAGTCTCGACACCACAGCAGAACAGTCCACACCAGACCCTGAACATAGAGTCGACACCACAGCAGAACAGTCCACACCAGACCCTGACCATAGAGTCGAAATCACAGCAGAACAGACAAATGAAGAACCCCAAGCCCAGAGGCTCTCACCCCCTCTGAGCACCCCCCCTGTCAGCCACCCTGATAGCCCTTTTGACAACCCCCCCACACCCACTGAGGACAAACACAAGACACAGATTGTACTACTTATGGACTCAAATGGGAAATATATAGAAGAAAAAAAACTTTTTCCCAAACACAGTGTGTCTAAACTCTGGTGTCCAAACACCCAGCGTGCCCTCGACCTTCTGTCTGAGGCCAAACTAGGCTCACCCAGCCACATAATAATACACACAGGCACAAACGACCTGAGAGCACTGCAGGAAAGAGTGGCCACAGCACTGAAGAGAGTGATTGAAAAGGCTTCTTCTACTTTCCCCAACGCACAAGTGGTTATCTCCACCCTGCTACCACGAAAAGACTTCCACCCTGCCACAATACAGCGGGTAAATGCAAGTATTTCCCGTGACTGTGCCTCAAAACCAAACGTTTTCCTGGCCCACCACTCCACCCTGGACTTGAACAGCCTCTATGACCAGGTCCACCTCTACAAGGCAGCAGTGCCCACCTTTGCCCGAACTCTAAAGGACATCGCTCTCAAACGTATCCCCAACACTTCACACAGGAGCAACAGATCAATAGACACCCCATCCAGACCAGCGAGACACCCTCCCAGATCTGCAGGACCCCCCCCTGGACCTACACATAGAGGACCCACGCCAAGAGGAATTACATCCAGACCACAGTACACCCAGACACATCCACACCCCCACCCCAACCAATCAACACCCCCCCACGTCAACCATGCCCACACCCCATTTAGGCCCACCCAGGTCAGACCTATGCCACTCCTGCCCACCCCATGCACCCCACCCCCGCAAAGAGGGCCTCAACATGGAAGCCACACATACGCCCAGGTAGTGAGCGGGAAAACAGTCCCAACCCCCACTCTCACACTCGCCGAAGCCAATGGCATGTACCAGATGCTCAGCAGGCTCTGCTCACACTTACTGGCCTGAGGCCAAACCACGACCAACAACATTGGACACTTCATGGAACACAAAGCCTTCACTATATTATCATGGAATATCCAAGGCCTGAGGTCATCTGCCTTTGGCCTAAAGAGCAGAAACCCGGACTTCACCAAAGAAATCGGTAATACAGACATTGTCATCCTGCAAGAAACCTGGTATAGAGGAGACGGACCCACTGGTTGCCCTCTAGGTTACAGAGAGCTGGTAGTCCCATCCACCAAACTACCAGGTGTGAAACAGGGAAGGGACTCAGGGGGTATGCTAATTTGGTATAGAGCAGACCTAACTCACTCCATTAAATTAATCAAAACAGGAACATTTTACATTTGGCTAGAAATTCAAAAAGAAATTATCCTAACAGAGAAAAATGTCCTCCTGTGTGCTACCTATATCCCCCCACTAGAATCCCCATATTTTAATGAAGACAGCTTCTCCATCCTGGAGGGGGAAATCAATCATTTCCAGGCCCAGGGACATGTACTAGTCTGTGGCGACCTAAATGCCAGAACCGGACAAGAACCTGACACCCTAAGCACACAGGGGGACAAACACCTGCCTGGAGGTGACAGCATTCCCTCCCACATATGCCCCCCTAGGCACAACTATGACAACATAACCAACAAAAACGGGTCACAACTCCTGCAGCTCTGTCGCACGCTGGGTATGTACATAGTCAACGGTAGGCTTCGAGGGGACTCCTATGGTAGGTACACCTATAGCTCATCTCTTGGCAGTAGTACTGTAGACTACTTTATCACCGACCTCAACCCAGAGTCTCTCAGAGCGTTCACAGTCAGCCCACTGACACCCCTATCAGACCACAGCAAAATCACAGTCTACTTAAACAGAGCAATAATCAATCATGAGGCATCAAAGCCAAAGGAACTGAGTAACATTAAGAAATGCTATAGATGGAAGGAATGCAGTTTGGAAACCTACCAAAAAACAATTAGGCAACAACAAATTCAATCCCTTTTAGACAATTTCCTGGACAAAACGTTCCGCTGTAATAGTGAAGGTGTAAACTTGGCAGTAGAAAATCTTAACAGTATATTTGACCTCTCAGCTTCCCTATCAAATCTAAAAATCTCAAATAGAAAACCGAAGAAAATTAACAATAATGACAAATGGTTTGATGAAGAATGCAAAAATCTAAGAAAGAAATTGAGAAACCTGTCCAACCAAAAACATAGAGACCCGGAAAACCTGAGTCTACGCCTTCACTATGGTGAATCACTAAAACAATACAGAAATACACTACGGAAAAAGAAGGAACAGCATGTCAGAAATCAGCTCAATGCAATTGAAGAATCCATAGACTCTAACCACTTCTGGGAAAATTGGAAAACACTAAACAAACAACAACAAGAAGAATTATCTATCCAAAATGGAGATGTATGGGTAAACCACTTCTCCAATCTTTTTGGCTCTATAACAAAGAACAAAGAGCAAAAACATATACATGATCAAATAAAGATCTTAGAATCATCTATTAAAGACTACCAGAACCCACTGGATTATCCAATTACATTGAATGAGTTACAGGACAAAATAAAAACCCTCCAACCCAAAAAGGCCTGTGGTGTTGATGGTATCCTCAATGAAATGATCAAATATACAGACAACAAATTCCAATTGGCTATACTAAAACTCTTTAACATCATACTTAGCTCTGGCATCTTCCCCAATATTTGGAACCAAGGACTGATCACCCCAATCCACAAAAGTGGAGACAAATTTGACCCCAATAACTACCGTGGAATATGTGTCAACAGTAACCTTGGGAAAATCCTCTGCATTATTATTAACAGCAGACTCGTACATTTCCTCAATGAAAACAATGTACTGAGCAAATGTCAAATTGGCTTTTTACCAAATTACCGTACAACAGACCATGTATTCACCCTGCACACCCTAATTGACAACCAAACAAACCAAAACAAAGGCAAAGTCTTCTCATGCTTTGTTGATTTCAAAAAAGCCTTCGACTCAATCTGGCATGAGGGTCTGCTATACAAACTGATGGAAAGTGGTGTTGGGGGTAAAACATACGACATTATAAAATCCATGTACACAAACAACAAGTGTGCGGTTAAAATTGGCAAAAAACACACACATTTCTTCACACAGGGTCGTGGGGTTAGACAGGGATGCAGTTTAAGCCCCACCCTCTTCAACATATATATCAACGAATTGGCGCGGGCACTAGAAAAGTCTGCAGCACCCGGCCTCCCCCTGCTAGAATCCGAAGTCAAATGTCTGCTGTTTGCCGATGATCTGGTGCTTCTGTCACCAACCAAGGAGGGCCTACAGCAGCACCTAGATCTTATGCACAGATTCTGTCAGACCTGGGCCCTGACAGTAAATCTCAGTAAGACCAAAATAATGGTGTTCCAAAAAAGGTCCAGTCACCAGGACCACAAATACAAATTCAATCTAGACACTGTTGCCCTAGAGCACACAAAAAACTATACATACCTTGGCCTAAACATCAGCGCCACAGGTAACTTCCACAAAGCTGTGAACGATCTGAGAGACAAGGCAAGAAGGGCATTCTATGCCATCAAAAGAAACATAAATTTCAACATACCAATTAGGATTTGGCTAAAAATACTTGAATCAGTCATAGAGCCCATTGCCCTTTATGGTTGTGAGGTCTGGGGTCCGCTCACCAACCAAGACTTCACAAAATGGGACAAACACCAAATTGAGACTCTGCACGCAGAATTCTGCAAAAATATCCTCCGTGTACAACGTAGAACACCAAATAATGCATGCAGAGCAGAATTAGGCCGATACCCACTAATTATCAAAATCCAGAAAAGAGCCGTTAAATTCTACAACCACCTAAAAGGAAGTGATTCACAAACCTTCCATAACAAAGCCATCACCTACAGAGAGATGAACCTGGAGAAGAGTCCCCTAAGCAAGCTGGTCCTGGGGCTCTGTTCACAAACACAAACACACCCTACAGAGCCCCAGGACAACAGCACAATTAGACCCAACCAAATCATGAGAAAACAAAAAGATAATTACTTGACACATTGGAAAGAATTAACAAAAAAACAGAGCAAACTAGAATGCTATTTGGCCCTAAACAGAGAGTACACAGCGGCAGAATACCTGACCACTGTGACTGACCCAAAATTAAGGAAAGCTTTGACTATGTACAGACTCAGTGAGCATAGCCTTGCTATTGAGAAAGGCCGCCGTAGGCAGACATGGCTCTCAAGAGAAGACAGGCTATGTGCTCACTGCCCACAAAATGAGGTGGAAACTGAGCTGCACTTCCTAACCTCCTGCCCAATGTATGACCATATTAGAGAGACATATTTCCCTCAGATTACACAGATCCACAAAGAATTCGAAAACAAATCCAAATTTGAAAAACTCCCATATCTACTGGGTGAAATTCCACAGTGTGCCATCACAGCAGCAAGATTTGTGACCTGTTGCCACGAGAAAAGGGCAACCAGTGAAGAACACACACCATTGTAAATACAACCCATATTTATGCTTATTTATTTTATCTTGTGTCCTTTAACCATTTGTACATTGTTAAAACACTGTATATATATATATAATATGACATTTGTAATGTCTTTACTGTTTTGAAACCTCTGTATGTGTAATGTTTACTGTTAATTTTTGTTGTTTTTCACTTTATATTTTCACTTTGTATGTTGTCTACCTCACTTGCTTTGGCAATGTTAACACATGTTTCCCATGCCAATAAAGCCCTTGAATTGAAATTGAATTGAATTGAATTGAGAGAAACAGAAAACAGATAGAGAAACACAGAGAGAGATGGAGAGCGAGAGAGAGAGAGAGAGATGGAAATACAGAGAGAAACAGAAAACCGAGAGAAACAGAGAGAGAGAGATGGAGAGAAAGAGAGAAACACAGAGAGAGATGGAGAGAGAGAGAGAGATGGAGATAAACAGAGAGAGAGAAAAACAGAGAGAAACAGAGAGAGAGAAACACAGAGAGAAATGGAGAGAAACACAGAGAGAGTGTATTTACGTGCAGCGATAGAGGTGAGGTGACATGGAGTCAGGTGTTTGAAGCCTGATCAAAGGCCATCTCTGTACACAGAGAGCCATCTGCTGTGTCTGCTGTTGACACTATGAACATGTGTCCATGCTATCAAATTCACTTTCAAAGGCTGTCTCTACAAGCAAGGCCCCTGGATTGAATTCTACACCAAGTCTCCATGTCTGCTATGACTCTAACATGCAGACCACACCGCTCGCGTCGCAAAACACGTTATTCAAATCACTGCACCCACACTGCTCGCGGTGCGTCTGCGCGCTGCAAGTCCGGCCTCTCCCCTCTCCTCATTGGTTTTTAGGAGCATATCTCCACGTGGGTGATTGAAAGATGAACTGAGGTGGGTTGTAGTAATGCACCGTAAAGTTGGTTGCCAACCGCCAAGAAAAGAAAATGTTTGCCTTCAGGAAGTATCCACACCCTTTGACTTATTTCACATTGTGTTACAGCATGAATTCAAAATATAATACTTTCTACAAATATGTATTATACTAATCTACACACAGAAGACCCAGTAATAACAAAGTGAACACGTTTTTTATACATCTTTTGCACATTAATTTTAGAAACACCTTTGGCTTTTAAAGATTAAAGCTGTGAGCCTTTTAGTCTCCTGGCTTGTGCAACATTTGCCCATCATTCTTTTTTTCAAATTCTTCAAGCCAAATGTCAAATTGGTTGTTGATCATCGCTAGACAACCATTTTCAGATCTTATCGTAGATTTTCAAGTAGATTTAAGCGAAAACTGTAACTTGGTCACTCAGGAAAACATTCACTGTCTTCTTGGTAAGCAACTCTCTTTTTTTTTTATCCTGAAAAACTCCCCAGTCCTTAACAAAAAGCATGCCCATTACATGATGCAGCCACCACTATTTTATTCAGAACAAAACGTTGATTTCTTTGCCACATTTTTTTGCAGTATTACTTTAGTAACAGGATGCATGTTTTGGAATATTTTTATTATGTACAGGCTTCCTTCTTTTCACTCAATTTGGTTAGTATTGTGGAGTAACTACAATGTTGTTGATCCATCCTCAGTTTTCTCCTATCACAGCCATTAAACTCTAACTGTTTTAAAGTCACCATTGGCTTCATGTTGAAATACCTGAGCAGTTTCCTTCCTCTCCGGCAACTGAGTTAGGAAGGACGTCTGTAACTCTGTAGTGACTGGGGTGTATTGATACACTGAGTTAGGAAGGACGTCTGTATCTCTGTAGTGACTGGGGTGTATTGATACACTGTCATGTTAAAAACACTATTATTACATAGTGAGTCCCATGTAACTTATTATGTGACTTGTTAAGCATATTTTTACTCCTGAAGTTATTTAGGCATTTAAGCTTTTCATTTTTCTATTAATTCGTAAATATTTCTAAAAACATAATAACACTTTTACATTCTGGGGTATTGTGTGTAGGCCAGTGACCCAACGCCCTGCCAAAAAATCTAAATTTGATCCATTTTAAATTCAGGCTGTAACACTACAAAATGTGGGAAAAGAAAATGGGGTGTGAATACTTTCTGAAGGCCCTGTAGAATCAGCATACTACTGACCTTCGACCTGTGTATCTCTCCGTCATCGTCCTCTCCTCCGACGCCCAGTATCTTCCTGGTCTTCAGCCGGCTCACCAGATCTGTCTGGCTGTGTTTCTTCATCAGAGGGGGTTGGGGTTTGCTGCTCATAGCTGATAGGGGGGGCGGTTACGACCTATGACTCCTAAAAAACACAAAAATCAGAAACTTTGTCCAAAAATGATGCAGAAAAAATTAATCCATGCTTTTGTTACTTCTAGGTCAATGCTCTACTTTCTGGATACCCGGATAAAGCACTAAATAAACTTCAGTTAGTGCTAAATACGGCTGCTAGAATCCTGACTAGAACCAAAAAATGTGATCATATTACTCTAGTGCTAGCCTCCCTACACTGGCTTCCTGTTAAGGCAAGGGCTGATTTCAAGGTTTTACTGCTAACCTACAAAGCATTACATGGGCTTGCTCCTACCTATCTCTCTGATTTGGTCCTGCCGTACATACCTACACGTACACTACGGTCACAAGACGCAGGCTGGAAGCAGGGCTTTCTCCTATAGAGCTCCATTTTTATGGAATGGTCTGCATACCCATGTGAGAGATGCAAACTCGGTCTCAACCTTTAAGTCTACTGAAGACTCATCTCTTCAGTGGGTCATATGATTGAGTGTAGTCTAGCCCAGGAGTGAGAAGGTGAACGGAAAGGCTCTGGAGCAACGAACCACCCTTGCTGTCTCTGCCTGGCCGGTTCCCCTCTCTCAACTGGGATTCTCTGCCTCTAACCCTATTACAGGGGCTGAGTCACTGGCTTACTGGTGCTCTTTCATGCCATCCCTAGGAGGGGTGCGTCACTTGAGTGGTTTGAGTTACTGACGCGATCTTCCTGTCTGGGTTGGCGCCCCCCCCTTGGGTTGTGCCGTGGCGGAGGTCTTTGTGGGCTATACTCAGCCTTGTCTCAGGATGGTAAGTTGGTGGTTGAAGATATCCCTCTAGTGGCGTGGGGGCTGTGCTTTGGCAAAGTGGGTGGGGTTATATCCTTCCTGTTTGGCCCTGTCCGGGGGTATCATCGGATGGGGCCACAGTGTCTCCTGACTCCTCCTGTCTCAGCCTCCAGTATTTATGCTGCAGTAGTTTATGTGTCTGGGGGCTAGGGTCAGTTTGTTATATCTGGAGTACTTCTCCTGTCTTATCCGGTGTTCTGTGTGAATTTAAGTATGCTCTCTCTAATTCTCTCTTTCTTTCATGTCTCAGGACTACCTGGCATGATGACTCCTTGCTGTCCCCAGTCCACCTGGCCGTGCTTCTGATCCAGTTTCAACTGTTCTGCCTGTGGCTATGGAATCCTGACCTGTTCACCGGACGTGCGACCTGCCCCAGACCTGCTGTTTTCAACTCTCTAGAGACAGCAGGAGTGGTAGAAATACGCTTAATGATTGGCTATGAAAAGCCAACTGAGGTGCTGATTTGCTGCACCCTCAACAACTCCTGTGATTATTATTATTGGACCATGCTGGTCATTTATGAACATTTGAACATCTTTGCCATGCTCTGTTGTAATCTCCACCCGGCACAGCCAGAAGAGGACTGGCCACCCCACATAGGAAGAAACCTAGAGAGGAACCAGGCTAGGTTTTAGCCTTTCTAGGGAGTTTTTCCTAGCCAACGTGCTTCAACACCTGCCTTGCTTGCTGTATATATTTTTAAACCAGAATATTCAGTTAATATTGCCTGCTAACATGAATTTCTTATAATTAGGGAAATTGTGTTATGTCTCTTGCGTTCCGTGCAAGCAGTCAGGGTATATGCAGCAGTTTGGGCCGCCTGGTTCGTTGTGAACTGTGTGAACACCTTTTCTTCCTGACAAAGACCGTAATTAATTTGCCATAATTGTATATAATTATGACATAACATTGAAGGTTGTACAATGTAACAGCAATATTTAGACATCGGGATGCCACCCGTTAGATAAAATACGGAACGGTTCCGTATTTCACAGAAAGAATCAATGACCAAAGGCTCGTATTTCTGTGTGTTATTATGGTATAATTAAGTCTATGATTTGATAGAGCAGTCTGACTGAGCGGTGGTAGGCAGCAGCAGGCCTGTAAACATTCATTCAAACAGCACTTTTGTATGTTTGCCAGCAGCTATTCGCAATGCTTCAAGCATTGAGCTGTTTATGACTTCCAGCCTATCAACTCCCGAGATTAGGCTGGTGTAACCGATGTGAAATGGCTAGCTAGTTAGCGGGGTGCACGCTAATAGCGTTTCCAATCAGTGACATCAATCGCTCTGAGACGGAGTAGTTGATCCCCTAGCTCTGCAAGGGCTGCAGCTTTTGTGGGGCGATGGGTAACGATGCTTCAAGGGTGGCTGTTGTCGATGTGTTCCTGGTTCGAGCCCAGGTAGGGCCGAGGAGAGGGACGGAAGCTATACTGTTACACTGGCAATACTAAAGTGCCTATAAGAACATCCAATAGTCAAAGGTTAATGAAATACAAATGGTATAGAGGGAAATAGTCCTATAATTCCTATAATAACTGCAACCTAAAACTTCTTACCTGGGAATATTGAAGAGCTTTCATATTCTGTTCATGTTCATGTTCTGAGCAAGGAACTGAAACGTTAGCTTTCTTACATGGCACATATTGCACTTTTACTTTCTTCTCCAACACTTTGTTTTTGCATTATTTAAACCAAATTGAACATGTTTCATCATTTATTTGAGGCTAAATTGATTTTATTGATGTATTATATTATGTTAAAATAGGTGTTCATTCAGTATTGTTGTAATTGTCATTATTAAAAATAAATAAAAATCGTCCGATTAATCGGTTATCGGCTTTTTTTTGGGTCCTCCAATAATCGGTATCGGCGTTGAAAAATCATAATCGGTCGACCTCTATATAATACTACCATGGATTTATGTGCAGAGAGAAATGGATCAATCTGGAGTGTTTGTCTGTGTAATCCTAAATAGAGCCCAACCCAACTCCACATAAGGCTGTGTGTGTGTCAGTGCTTTCTGTAAAACAGAGCCAGAGAGAGGAGTTGTTTCACGCTTCAGTCTGATCTCTCTCTGTCATCAAACCGTCTCCATACAAAGCAAGTATCAGCCTGTTTCCACTCCTAGAATAACAGAGGACCTACAACACATATCTACAGCTGGAGACATCTCATCTGTCATCAGATTCCCTCTGGAAAGCCAATAACACCGTGTTTACATCAGAACAACAGGTAGCAGCATAACTACCATGGAGTTATTAGGGAAAACAAAGCTTGTATTTACTAAAGTAAAATGTTTACATCAGGACAACAGGTAGCAGCATAACTACCATGGAGTTATTAGGGAAAACAAAGCTCGTATTTACTAAAGTAAATGTTTACATCAGGACAACAGGTAGCAGCATAATGTGGTAGGTGGTAGGCAGCAGGGAGTTATTAGGGAAATCAAAGCACGTATTTACTAGAGTAAAATGTTTACATTTTGATATTTATTTATTTAACTAGGCAAGTTAGTTAAGAACAAATTTCTTATTTTCAATGACGGCCTAGGAACAGTGGGGTTAACTGTCTGATCAGGGGCAGAACGACAGATTTGTACCTTGTCAGCTCGGGGGTTTGAACTTGCAACCTTCCGGTTACTAGTCCAACGCTCTAACCACTAGGCTACCCTGCCGCTCCATCAGGACAACGGGTAGTTATTAGGGAAAACAAAGCTCGTATTTACTAAAGAAAAGTTCTCATTTCAATAATCCATGTTCAGTACCATTACCGATGGGGAAAGTATTTTTGGAGACTGGGGGATGTTTATGAGAGTGGGCCTGAGGTAAATGTTCAGTACTATTACCGATGGGGAAAGTCTTTTTGGAGACTGGGGGATGTTTATGAGAGTGGGCCTGAGGTAAATGTTCAGTACTATTACCGATCGGGAAAGTCTTTTTTTGAGACTGGGGGATGTTTACGAGAGTGGGCCTGAGGTAAATGTTCAGTACTATTACCGATGGGGAAAGTATTTTTGGAGACTGGGGGATGTTTACGAGAGTGGGCCTGAGGTAAATGTTCAGTACTATTACCGATGGGGAAAGTATTTTTGGAGACTGGGGGATGTTTACGAGAGTGGGCCTGAGGTAAATGTTCAGTACTATTACCGATGGGGAAAGTCTTTTTGGAGACTGGGGGATGTTTATGAGAGTGGGCCTGAGGTAAATGTTCAGTACTATTACCGATGGGGAAAGTCTTTTTGGAGACTGGGGGATGTTTACGAGAGTGGGCCTGAGGTAAATGTTCAGTACTATTACCGATGGGGAAAGTCTTTTTGGAGACTGGGGGATGTTTATGAGAGTGGGCCTGAGGTAAATGTTCAGTACTATTACCGATGGGGAAAGTATTTTTGGAGACTGGGGGATGTTTACGAGAGTGGGCCTGAGGTAAATGTTCAGTACTATTACCGATGGGGAAAGTCTTTTTGGAGACTGGGGGATGTTTACGAGAGTGGGCCTGAGGTAAATGTTCAGTACTATTACCGATGGGGAAAGTATTTTTGGAGACTGGGGGATGTTTATGAGAGTGGGCCTGAGGTAAATGTTCAGTACTATTACCGATGGGGAAAGTATTTTTGGAGACTGGGGGATGTTTACGAGAGTGGGCCTGAGGTAAATGTTCAGTACTATTACCGATGGGGAAAGTCTTTTTGGAGACTGGGGGATGTTTACGAGAGTGGGCCTGAGGTAAATGTTCAGTACCATTATCAATGGGGAAAGTCTTTTTGGAGACTGGGGGATGTTTACGAGAGTGGGCCTGAGGTAAATGTTCAGTACCATTATCAATGGGGAAAGTCTTTTTGGAGACTGGGGGATGTTTACGAGAGTGGGCCTGAGGTAAATGGATTGTAAACCAACCTTGAACTGCTTCTCAACGAGACGAAGGAAGGATTTTTAAAAAAGGTTTCAAGTGCATGGAGTTGCTTGAATGGTTATGGAAACTGTTGTAATTCCAAAATGTAATTAGATTGTACCGTGAATGATGAAAGGAGTGTTTCTTCTTTCTTCTAGGAGACGTTTCTAGATTACTCAGAGTAAACCTGCCCTTTAGGCTCTGTGTCTTTTCAACCCTGAACACATACGAGAACAAGCCTCTGGTCACGCTCCAAATACTGGTTCCCCTGCCTGGTTTCATTTAGAACACACACACACACACACACACACACACACACACACACAGAGAGCCCATGCAATATGCATGTCCCTGAATCCACCCAGATCAACGCTGACCTTTCAGCTGAGCGGAAACAGTAGTTGCCATGGTGTCGAGGGCGGTATGTGTGTGTGGCTTGGGAACAGAGGATTTGACACATTAAAGATTAGGCCTAAAAAAAATCTAAATGTTTTTCTCTTCTTAGTATAATTTAGTATAGCTGTTGTTTTAGTATTCGTTTTTCATACAGGAAGACGTCGTTATGGTCCTGATGTTTTCCAGAAGTTCATCTGACCGACTTCAGTCAGACTTCCTGGGTCGGCAGCCGTGTTTAAACAGCAGCAGGAGGTTAATGACCAGATTACTGCCAACCTGTTTACTCCGGGTCAAGGTGCCAATGGCAGTGGGACTGCCCGTTACCAAGCAACCACAACCAAGGAAAAAAAGGGAACGCAGCACTCGTTCCTGTCCTCCGTACCCTCTTTCCTCCCTGACCCCCATGTACCCTATTTCCTCCCTGACCCCCATGTACCCTCTATCCTCCCTGTCCCTCATGTACCCTCTATCCTCCCTGTCCCACCCCCCCGTACCCTCTTTCCTCCCTGCCCCCCCCCCGTACCCTCATTCCTCCCTGCCCCCCCCCGTACCCTCTTTCCTCCCTGATCTCCCCCCCCCCCCCCCCCCCCCAATACACCATGACCCCCTTGTACCCTCTGACCCACCCCCCCCCCCCCCCCCCCCCTCCCCTCTTTGCTGTAGTAACTACTAACACTGGGGTCTTTAGTGAAATGATTGATCCATCAGGGAAATGGCTGTTAGTCCATGGATCATTACACCTAAAGAGGATCCATGTGGACTCTCAGAATGGGACAATATATTGACCTAATGGCTGTGAAGGAGTCCCATATGGCGCCCTATTCCCTATATAGTGCACTAATTTTGACCAGGGCCTAATAGGACTCAGGTCAGAAGTAGTGCACTATATAGGGGCCCAGTTGGGACGTACCATGTACACAGACTGTAAACAGACTGCCATTAGTTGGTTCAGCAGTGTGACGTATAGCCACTACCACCCAGCCATACTGTATGGAAAATAGAAGGCTGCAATAGCTTGTATCCCAAATAGCACCATATCACCTATAAAACTAAACTGCCATTATCCAATGCAGTGCACTATAAAGAGAAAAGGGTGCTATTTGGAACACAGCCACTGGTTTAGTACACAAGCCACTGGTTTAGTACACAGCCACTGGTTTAGTACACAGCCACTGGTTTAGTACACCAGCCACTGGTTTAGTACACCAGCCACTGGTTTAGTACACCAGCCACTGGTTTAGAACAGAAGCATATTAATAATGCCCATCTAAACGCATGTTAGTGTTGAGCCGTCCAACGCACCTTGGCCTCCCGAGTGGCGCAGCGGGTATGAGAGCAGGAACATCTGGATACCACCCCACACACCCACACCTGATTATAAACACTAGCTGCAGGTAGGGAGGTTGGAAGGCAGAGAGGAAGGGAGGTAGGGAGAGAAGGGAAGGAGACAGAGAGGGAGGGGAAGGAGGTAGGGAGGGGAGGGGAGGCAGAAAGGGAGGGGTAGGAGGCAGAGAGGGAGGGGAGGGAGGTAAGGAGGGGAGGGAGGCAGAAAGGGAGGGGAAGGAGGTAGGGGAAGGGGGTGAGGAAGAGGAGGGAAAGAGGGACTGCAGGTGAATCTCCTCTTGAAACAGAGTGAAATCTGGGACCAATGACATCTCATAAACGTATGACTGACTGAAGAGGCATCTTTCTGGGTGAAGTGAATCAAACCCACGACCCTGGCCTTGATGCCTTTATCCATTCAGTCCATGTGACCCCAGACGGAATCAAACCCACGACCCTGACCTGGCTAACGCCTCGCGCTTACCAACAAAGCTACACAGGAGCACTGCTGAATCCAGGGATTGACTACAGTGAGTGTGATAGAAGAGTTGCCACACAGTTCCACACTTCGGCCTAATGGGTTTGGCATATGAATATTTGGTCCATTAATATGATCCATTAACAATGCATTTTCACTGTGAATTTATTTTTTAACAAAACTAATGCATTTTCACTCTGAATGTCTTGCTTAGAAAGTCTCCTGCCCCTCTACCTAACTTAAATCAATGGGTTTTTAGATGGAGAGGCTAGCCAGGGCTCCAGATATACCACTTTATATCACATCTCAGTATGTCATTTTTCATCTCAGTAGGTCTCCTGTATGCTGCATGACGATGTCGCCACTCCTATTTGCCATAGCTTCTTCAATCTATGCCTATTAGAAAGTGTATGCCCTCAGGCCTGGAGGGAAGCTAAAGTTATTCCCCTACCTAAGAATAGTAAAGCCATTTTACTGGCTCAAATAGCCAACAAATCAGCCAGTTACCAACCCTTAGTAAACATTAGGAAAAAACATGGTGCTTGACCAAATACAATGCTATTTTACTGTAAACAAATTGACAACAGACTTTCAGCACGCTTAAAGGGAAGGACATTCAACAAGCACAGCACTTACACAAATCACTGATTGGCTGAGAGAAATTGATGACAAGAAGATTGTGGGGACTGTCTTGTTAGACATTTTACTGTGGCTTATGACATTATGGATCATAGTCTGCTGAAGGAAAGGGGTAAAGAAAGCTTTTGTTCGGGCGCCAGGCAGGTATTAACCATGCCGAAAGGAAAAGAGTAGACTAGAGAGAACCACTACCAGACCCACACACATCAGCAGAAGAGACTGCCTAGAGTGTAGCCTGTTTACCAGATAGCCAGTGGAGAGAAAAAATAATACACACCATTTAAAACCCACATCACAGCACAGGGGTAACCCCAACAAGATTACCTCATACAATAATACTAATACTAATAATGGCAGAGCAATTCAACAGCAACTTCATACAAGAACGAACCCAGTCATCAACATAGGATTTGCAATAATCTGTATTATTTTCTAGTGGATGAGTGCAGAGGGTATGAATGTGGGGGGTGTTCATCGACACAACAAAGGCCTTAAAAATGTCCACAGTCTTCTCGGCCACATGTCATTAGTACACCTCAATACAGTTCACATAACAATACACAACTTGCAAGCAACCTCCCTTTTAACTGAAATGTCCAAATACTTCTGGCAGGGCAATAATAGTCCAGCTCTAATGAACTTCAATAGGAAGTGCATTGGAAAAATAGAGAGTCTGTGGCAGGGTAAAGCACTGGAACGATAGAGGGAAGAGAAAAAGAGAAAGAGAGATCTTAGCTGTGGTCTTCAGGCGTGCAGGTGTACTGTCTGACTGTCCGATGGTTTGTTGGTTTGTATGTTAAAGCTTCGCAACAATGTTGCTACTAATCCATGCGATCCATAACGGGCGCGGTCCCAAACGAAAACAACCACGACCTAGAGCGATTACACCGATGATTGAGTTAAACACTCTATAAACTCCACACGCTGAAAACAAACAAAACTTCTGCAGCACAGCACACACAATCAAACTGTCGCGCCACCAAAGAGCCCCCCCCCCAAAGAGCTGAACGAGCTCTCTTTATTTTCTCCTTCCTTACTGCTCATGCGCTCTTAAAGTGGCAGTGCACGGTGAAGGCTCCGTGCAGATTCCGCCACAAACGTATGTGTCATGGCTTTACACCCTCTGCTATAATGTGGATAAAGAGTTACCGGTCTAACAGAACACAGAGGGTGTTCTTTAATGGAAGCCTCTACAACATAATCCTGGTAGAATCAGGAATTCCCCAGGGCAGCTGTCTAGGCCCCTTAGTTTTTAAAATCTTTACTAATGACTTAGGTAAAGCCAGTGTGTCTATGCATGCAAATTGGTTGCAAGGAAGAAGTTAGTCCTAAATATTTCTAAAAACTAAAAGCGTTGTATTTGGGACAAATCATTCACTAAACCCTAAACCCTAACTCTTGTAATAAATAATGTGGAAATTGAGCAAGTTGAGGTGACTAAACTGCTTGGAGTAACCCTGGATTGTAAACTGTCTTGGTCAAAACATACTGATACAACAGTAACTGAAATGGGGAGAAGTCTGTCCATAATAAAGCGCTGCTCTGCCTTTTATAAACAGCACTATCAACAAGGCAGGTCTTACAGGCTCTAGTTTTGTCACACCTGGACTACTGTTCAGTCAGCTGCTACAAATTGTAAAAAATTACAATTGGCACAGTACTACATAGAGCCATGACTACATGGAACTCTATTCCACAGTACTACATAGAGCCATGACTACATGGAACTCTATTCCACAGTACTACATAGAGCCATGACTACATGGAACTCTATTCCACAGTACTACATAGAGCCATGACTACATGGAACTCTATTCCACAGTACTACATAGAGCCATGACTACATGGAACTCTATTCCACAGTACTACATAGAGCCATGACTACATGGAACTCTATTCCACAGTACTACATAGAGACATGACTACATGGAACTCTATTCCACAGTACCACATAGAGTCATGACTACATGGAACTCTATTCCACAGTACTACATAGAGCCATGACTACATGGAACTCTATTCCACAGTACTACATAGAGACATGACTACATGGAACTCTATTCCACAGTACTACATAGAGCCATGACTACATGGAACTCTATTCCACAGTACCACATAGAGTCATGACTACATGGAACTCTATTCCACAGTACCACATAGAGACATGACTACATGGAACTCTATTCCACAGTACTACATAGAGCCACGACTACATGGAACTCTATTCCACAGTACTACATAGAGACATGACTACATTGAACCTTATTCCACATCATGTAACTGATGCAAGAGGTAGAATCATTTAGAAAACAGATAAAAATACACCTTATGGAACAGCGGGGACTGTGAAGAGACACACACAGACACACATACACATGATAAGACATACACATGGATGTTGTGTTGTAGATATGTGATAGTAGAATAGTGGCCAGAGGGAATACACAATGTGTTGTAGATATGTGATAGTAGAGTAGTGGCCAGAGGGAACACAATGTGTTGTAGATATGTGATAGTAGAGTAGTGGCCAGAGGGAACACAATGTGTTGTAGATATGTGATGGTAGAGTAGTGGCCAGAGGGAACACAATGTGTTGTGAAAAGTCTTATGAAATGTAATGTCAGGTATTATTTTAAAACTGCACAGAACTGCCTTAATGTTGCTGGACCCCAGGAAGAGTAGCTGCTGCCTTGGCATTCAAATGGCATTCGGTTAGTCTGCTCTGCTGGCCATTCAGTCAGTCTGCTCTGCTGGCCATTCAGTTAGTCTGCTCTGCTGGCCATTCAGTCAGTCTGCTCTGCTGGCCATTCGGTTAGTCTGCTCTGCTGGCCATTCGGTTAGTCTGCTCTGCTGGCCATTCGGTCAGTCTGTTCTGCTGGCCATTCAGTCAGTCTGCTCTGCTGGCCATTCGGTTAGTCTGCTCTGCTGGCCATTCAGTTAGTCTGCTCCGTTGGCCATTCAGTTAGTCTGCTCTGCTGGCCATTCAGTTAGTCTGCTCTGCTGGCCATTCGGTCAGTCTGTTCTGCTGGCCATTCGATAGAGTCTGCTCTGCTGGCCATTCGGTCAGTCTGCTCTGCTGGCCATTCGGTCAGTCTGCTCTGCTGGCCATTCGGTCAGTCTGCTCTGCTGGCCATTCGGTCAGTCTGCTCTGCTGGCCATTCGATAGAGTCTGCTCTGCTGGCCATTCAGTTAGTCTGCTCTGCTGGCCATTCGGTCAGTCTGCTCTGCTGGCCATTCAATAGAGTCTGCTCTGCTGGCCATTCGGCCAGTCTGCTCTGCTGGCCATTCGGTCAGTCTGCTCTGCTGGCCATTCGATAGAGTCTGCTCTGCTGGCCATTCAGTTAGTCTGCTCTGCTGGCCATTCGGTCAGTCTGCTCTGCTGGCCATTCGATAGAGTCTGCTCTGCTGGCCATTCAGTTAGTCTGCTCTGCTGGCCATTCGGTCAGTCTGCTCTGCTGGCCATTCGGTCAGTCTGCTCTGCTGGCCATTCGATAGAGTCTGCTCTGCTGGCCATTCAGTTAGTCTGCTCTGCTGGCCATTCAGTTAGTCTGCTCTGCTGGCCATTCAGTCAGTCTGCTCCGCTGGCCATTCGGTCAGTCTGCTCTGCTGGCCATTCGGTCAGTCTGCTCCGCTGGCCATTCGGTCAGTCTGCTCTGCTGGCCATTCAGTTAGTCTGCTCTGCTGGCCATTCGGTCAGTCTGCTCCGCTGGCCATTCGGTCAGTCTGCTCTGCTGGCCATTCGGTCAGTCTGCTCTGCTGGCCATTCGGTCAGTCTGCTCCGGTGGCCATTCGGTCAGTCTGCTCCGGTGGCCATTCGGTCAGTCTGCTCTGCTGGCCATTCGGTCAGTCTGCTCTGCTGGCCATTCAGTTAGTCTGCTCTGCTGGCCATTCGGTCAGTCTGCTCTGCTGGCCATTCGGTCAGTCTGCTCCGCTGGCCATTCGGTCAGTCTGTTCTGCTGGCCATTCGGTCAGTCTGCTCTGCTGGCCATTCGGTCAGTCTGCTCTGCTGGCCATTCGGTCAGTCTGCTCTGCTGGCCATTCGGTCAGTCTGCTCTGCTGGCCATTCAGTTACCTATTCTCTGTCTCACACCAGTGGACAGGGTTAATCCACACACAGTATCAGCACCTTTTCTCTCTCACTAACACTGTCACACTTCACTCTCCTCAGAGAGCCTTCAAAACCGGTCAGAATAACAGGTCTGCCAAGCACCACCATCCTGGCAGACACCTTGTGATTCACCTGACAACATTACCAACACCTCAGAGAAATAGAGAGACAGAGAGAGAGAGGGAGAAGGGGACAGAGACAGAGAGAGGGAGAGGGAGAAAGAGACAGAGACAGAGAGAGGGAGAGAGAGAGAGAGAGAGAGTCAAAGAGAGACTTTACCAGAGAGAGAGAGATAGATATGAAAAGAGAGAGAAATGAAAAAAGAGAAATAAAGAGAGAGACATGGAGAGATAAAGAGAGCGAGACAGAGAGAGGAGAGGGAGAACAAGATCAAGAGAGAGAGAGACAGAAAGTGAAAGAGAGTGCCACGGAGAGAGAGATGCCACACAGCACTACACAGTCACTAAATGACTCTCAACAGGTTTGTCAAGTGGCAGAACTAGCAGCACTTGAATTGATAAGTCCTACTGTCTGTGAATGATAAAGACCTTGGTAAAGGGCAGTGACGACACAACGACTAGCCGAAGCAGAGATCAGAAGTATTTTAGTTGGTCCAATTCTAACCCACATTCACACGGATAGGTCGGTAGTAATGTACACAGAGTGGACAAAATATTAGGAACACCTGCTCTTTCCATGACATAGCTTCACCTGGTCAGTCTATGATCCCTTATTGATGTCTCTTGTTAAATCCACTTCAAAATCAGTGTAGATGAAGGGGAGGAGACAGGTGGTTAAAGAAGGATTTTTAAGTCTTGAGACATTTGAGACATGGATTGTGTATGTGTGCCATTCAGAGGGTGAATGGACAAGACAAAATATTGAGGTGCCTTTGAACAGGGTATGGTGGTAGGTGCCAGGTGCACTGGTTTGTGTCAAGAACTGCAACGATGCTGGGTTTTTCACGCTCAACAGTTTCCTGTGTGTATTGAGAATGGTCCACCAACCAAAGGACATCCAGCCAACTTGACACAACTGTGGGAAGCATTGGAGTCAACATGGGCCAGCATCCCTGTGCAAGGCTTTCAACACCTTGTAGAGTCCCTGTGGAAGGCTTTCAACACCTTGTAGAGTCCCTGTGGAAGGCTTTCAACACCTTGTAGAGACCCTGTGGAAGGCTTTCAACACCTTGTAGAGTCCCTGTGGAAGGCTTTCAACACCTTGTAGAGTCCCTGTGGAAGGCTTTCAACACCTTGTAGAGTCCCTGTGGAAGGCTTTCAACACCTTGTAGAGACCCTGTGGAAGGCTTTCAACACCTTGTAGAGTCCATGCCCCGACAAAGTGAGGCTGTTCTGAGGACAAAAGGGAGGAAGGTGTTCCTAATGTTTTGTACACTCAGTGTTGATGTCCACACTATGAGGTTGGAATAATACCGTGAAGTGTAAAAATGATGAAAATGCCCTTTTAGTTTAAGTGCTGTTTGAGTATGGGATGGAGTTCTGGTCGGCCCGGTAACATCCTCTTTAACCACGATGAGACCAGGCTGTTTGAGTCTGGGATGGAGTTCTGGTCGGCCCGGTAACATCCTCTTTAACCACGATGAGACCAGGCTGTTTGAGTCTGGGATGGAGTTCTGGTCGGCCCGGTAACATCCTCTTTAACCACGATGAGACCAGGCTGTTTGAGTCTGGGATGGAGTTCTGGTCGGCCCGGTAACATCCTCTTTAACCACGATGAGACCAGGCTGTTTGAGTCTGGGATGGAGTTCTGGTCGGCCCGGTAACATCCTCTTTAACCATGATGAGACCAGGCTGTTTGAGTCTGGGATGGAGTTCTGGTCGGCCCGGTAACATCCTCTTTAACCATGATGAGACCAGGCTGTTTGAGTCTGGGATGGAGTTCTGGTCGGCCCGGTAACATCCTCTTTAACCACGATGAGACCAGGCTGTTTGAGTCTGGGATGGAGTTCTGGTCGGCCCGGTAACATCCTCTTTAACCACGATGAGACCAGGCTGTTTGAGTCTGGGATGGAGTTCTGGTCGGCCCGGTAACATCCTCTTTAACCATGATGAGACCAGGCTGTTTGAGTCTGGGATGGAGTTCTGGTCGGCCCGGTAACATCCTCTTTAACCACGATGAGACCAGGCTGTTTGAGTCTGGGATGGAGTTCTGGTCGGCCCGGTAACATCCTCTTTAACCACGATGAGACCAGGCTGATGGAGTTCTGGTCGGCCCGGTAACATCCTCTTTAACCATGATGAGACCAGGCAGATGGAGTTCTGGTCAGCCCGGTAACATCCTCTTTAACCATGATGAGACCAGGCTGATGGAGTTCTGGTCGGCCCGGTAACATCCTCTTTAACCACGATGAGACCATGCTGTTTGAGTCTGGGATGGAGTTCTGGTCTGCCCGGTAACATCCTCTTTAACCACGATGAGACCAGGCTGATGGAGTTCTGGTCGGCCCGGTAACATCCTCTTTAACCACGATGAGACCAGGCTGTTTGAGTCTGGGATGGAGTTCTGGTCGGCCCGGTAACATCCTCTTTAACCACGATGAGACCAGGCTGTTTGAGTCTGGGATGGAGTTCTGGTCGGCCCGGTAACATCCTCTTTAACCACGATGAGACCAGGCTGTTTGAGTCTGGGATGGAGTTCTGGTCGGCCCGGTAACATCCACTTTAACCACGATGAGACCAGGCTGTTTGAGTCTGGGATGGAGTTCTGGTCGGCCCGGTAACATCCTCTTTAACCACGATGAGACCAGGCTGTTTGAGTCTGGGATGGAGTTCTGGTCGGCCCGGTAACATCCTCTTTAACCATGATGAGACCAGGCTGATGGAGTTCTGGTCGGCCCGGTAACATCCTCTTTAACCACGGTGAGACCAGGCTGATGGAGTTCTGGTCGGCCCGGTAACATCCTCTTTAACCACGATGAGACCAGGCTGATGGAGTTCTGGTCGGCCCGGTAACATCCTCTTTAACCATGATGAGACCAGGCTGACGGAGTTCTGGTCGGCCCGGTAACATCCTCTTTAACCACGATGAGACCAGGCTGTTTGAGTCTGGGATCGAGTTCTGGTCGGCCCGGTAACATCCTCTTTAACCATGATGAGACCAGGCTGATGGAGTTCTGGTCGGCCCGGTAACATCCTCTTTAACCACGATGAGACCAGGCTGTTTGAGTCTGGGATGGAGTTCTGGTCGGCCCGGTAACATCCTCTTTAACCACGATGAGACCAGGCTGTTTGAGTCTGGGATGGAGTTCTGGTCGGCCCGGTAACATCCTCTTTAACCACGATGAGACCATGCTGTTTGAGTCTGGGATGGAGTTCTGGTCTGCCCGGTAACATCCTCTTTAACCACGATGAGACCAGGCTGATGGAGTTCTGGTCGGCCCGGTAACATCCTCTTTAACCACGATGAGACCATGCTGTTTGAGTCTGGGATGGAGTTCTGGTCGGCCCGGTAACATCCTCTTTAACCACGATGAGACCACGCTGTTTGAGTCTGGGATGGAGTTCTGGTCGGCCCGGTAACATCCTCTTTAACCATGATGAGACCAGGCTGATGGAGTTCTGGTCGGCCCGGTAACATCCTCTTTAACCACGATGAGACCAGGCTGTTTGAGTCTGGGATGGAGTTCTGGTCGGCCCGGTAACATCCTCTTTAACCATGATGAGACCAGGCTGATGGAGTTCTGGTCGGCCCGGTAACATCCTCTTTAACCACGATGAGACCATGCTGTTTGAGTCTGGGATGGAGTTCTGGTCGGCCCGGTAACATCCTCTTTAACCACGATGAGACCAGGCTGTTTGAGTCTGGGATGGAGTTCTGGTCGGCCCGGTAACATCCTCTTTAACCACGATGAGACCAGGCTGTTTGAGTCTGGGATGGAGTTCTGGTCGGCCCGGTAACATCCTCTTTAACCATGATGAGACCAGGCAGATGGAGTTCTGGTCAGCCCGGTAACATCCTCTTTAACCATGATGAGACCATGCTGATGGAGTTCTGGTCGGCCCGGTAACATCCTCTTTAACCATGATGAGACCAGGCTGATGGAGTTCTGGTCGGCCCGGTAACATCCTCTTTAACCACGATGAGACCAGGCTGTTTGAGTCTGGGATGGAGTTCTGGTCGGCCCGGTAACATCCTCTTTAACCATGATGAGACCAGGCTGATGGAGTTCTGGTCGGCCCGGTAACATCCTCTTTAACCACGATGAGACCAGGCTGTTTGAGTCTGGGATGGAGTTCTGGTCGGCCCGGTAACATCCTCTTTAACCATGATGAGACCAGGCTGATGGAGTTCTGGTCGGCCCGGTAACATCCTCTTTAACCACGGTGAGACCAGGCTGATGGAGTTCTGGTCGGCCCGGTAACATCCTCTTTAACCAAGATGAGACCAGGCTGTTTGAGTCTGGGATGGAGTTCTGGTCGGCCCGGTAACATCCTCTTTAACCACGATGAGACCAGGCTGTTTGAGTCTGGGATGGAGTTCTGGTCGGCCCGGTAACATCCTCTTTAACCATGATGAGACCAGGCTGTTTGAGTCTGGGATGGAGTTCTGGTCAGCCCGGTAACATCCTCTTTTACCACGATGAGACCAGGCTGTTTGAGTCTGGGATGGAGTTCTGGTCGGCCCGGTAACATCCTCTTTAACCATGATGAGACCAGGCTGATGGAGTTCTGGTCGGCCCGGTAACATCCTCTTTAACCACGGTGAGACCAGGCTGATGGAGTTCTGGTCGGCCCGGTAACATCCTCTTTAACCACGATGAGACCAGGCTGATGGAGTTCTGGTCGGCCCGGTAACATCCTCTTTAACCATGATGAGACCAGGCTGACGGAGTTCTGGTCGGCCCGGTAACATCCTCTTTAACCACGATGAGACCAGGCTGTTTGAGTCTGGGATCGAGTTCTGGTCGGCCCGGTAACATCCTCTTTAACCATGATGAGACCAGGCTGATGGAGTTCTGGTCGGCCCGGTAACATCCTCTTTAACCATGATGAGACCAGGCTGTTTGAGTCTGGGATGGAGTTCTGGTCGGCCCGGTAACATCCTCTTTAACCATGATGAGACCAGGCTGACGGAGTTCTGGTCGGCCCGGTAACATCCTCTTTAACCACGATGAGACCAGGCTGTTTGAGTCTGGGATCGAGTTCTGGTCGGCCCGGTAACATCCTCTTTAACCATGATGAGACCAGGCTGATGGAGTTCTGGTCGGCCCGGTAACATCCTCTTTAACCATGATGAGACCAGGCTGTTTGAGTCTGGGATGGAGTTCTGGTCGGCCCGGTAACATCCTCTTTAACCATGATGAGACCATGCTGATGGAGTTCTGGTCGGCTCGGTAACATCCTCTTTAACCACGGTGAGACCAGGCTGATGGAGTTCTGGTCGGCCCGGTAACATCCTCTTTAACCACGGTGAGACCAGGCTGATGGAGTTCTGGTCGGCTCGGTAACATCCTCTTTAACCACGGTGAGACCAGGCTGATGGAGTTCTGGTCGGCCCGGTAACATCCTCTTTAACCACGGTGAGACCAGGCTGATGGAGTTCTGGTCGGCCCGGTAACATCCTCTTTAACCACGATGAGACCAGGCTGTTTGAGTCTGGGATGGAGTTCTGGTCGGCCCGGTAACATCCTCTTTAACCATGATGAGACCAGGCTGATGGAGTTCTGGTCGGCCCGGTAACATCCTCTTTAACCACGGTGAGACCAGGCTGATGGAGTTCTGGTCGGCCCGGTAACATCCTCTTTAACCATGATGAGACCACGCTGTTTGAGTCTGGGATGGAGTTCTGGTCGGCCCGGTAACATCCTCTTTAACCACGATGAGACCAGGCTGATGGAGTTCTGGTCGGCCCGGTAACATCCTCTTTAACCATGATGAGACCAGGCTGTTTGAGTCTGGGATGGAGTTCTGGTCGGCCCGGTAACATTCTCTTTAACCACGATGAGACCAGGCTGATGGAGTTCTGGTCGGCCCGGTAACATCCTCTTTAACCATGATGAGACCAGGCTGTTTGAGTCTGGGATGGAGTTCTGGTCGGCCCGGTAACATTCTCTTTAACCACGATGAGACCAGGCTGATGGAGTTCTGGTCGGCCCGGTAACATCCTCTTTAACCATGATGAGACCAGGCTGATGGAGTTCTGGTCGGCCCGGTAACATCCTCTTTAACCGTGATGAGACCAGGCTGATGGAGTTCTGGTCGGCCCGGTAACATCCTCTTTAACCATGATGAGACCACGCTGATGGAGTTCTGGTCGGCCCGGTAACATCCTCTTTAACCACGATGAGACCACGCTGTTTGAGTTCTGGTCGGCCCGGTAACATCCTCTTTAACCATGATGAGACCAGGCTGATGGAGTTCTGGTCGGCCCGGTAACATCCTCTTTAACCACGATGAGACCAGGCTGATGGAGTTCTGGTCGGCCCGGTAACATCCTCTTTAACCATGATGAGACCAGGCTGATGGAGTTCTGGTCGGCCCGGTAACATTCTCTTTAACCATGATGAGACCAGGCTGATGGAGTTCTGGTCGGCCCGGTAACATCCTCTTTAACCACGATGAGACCAGGCTGATGGAGTTCTGGTCGGCCCGGTAACATCCTCTTTAACCATGATGAGACCAGGCTGATGGAGTTCTGGTCGGCCCGGTAACATCCTCTTTAACCACGATGAGACCATGCTGATGGAGTTCTGGTCGGCCCGGTAACATCCTCTTTAACCATGATGAGACCAGGCTGATGGAGTTCTGGTCGGCCCGGTAACATCCTCTTTAACCACGATGAGACCATGCTGATGGAGTTCTGGTCGGCCCGGTAACATCCTCTTTAACCATGATGAGACCAGGCTGATGGAGTTCTGGTCGGCCCGGTAACATCCTCTTTAACCATGATGAGACCAGGCTGATGGAGTTCTGGTCGGCCCGGTAACATCCTCTTTAACCATGATGAGACCAGGCTGTTTGAGTCTGGGATGGAGTTCTGGTCGGCCCGGTAACATCCTCTTTAACCACGATGAGACCAGGCTGTTTGAGTCTGGGATGGAGTTCTGGTCGGCCCGGTAACATCCTCTTTAACCATGATGAGACCAGGCTGTTTGAGTCTGGGATGGAGTTCTGGTCGGCCCGGTAACATCCTCTTTAACCATGATGAGACCACGCTGTTTGAGTCTAGGATGGAGTTCTGGTCAGCCCAGTAACATCCTCTTTAACCATGATGAGACCAGGCTGATGGAGTTCTGGTCGGCCCGGTAACATCCTCTTTAACCATGATGAGACCAGGCTGATGGAGTTCTGGTCGGCCCGGTAACATCCTCTTTAACCACGATGAGACCACGCTGTTTGAGTCTGGGATGGAGTTCTGGTCGGCCCGGTAACATCCTCTTTAACCGTGATGAGACCAGGCTGATGGAGTTCTGGTCGGCCCGGTAACATCCTCTTTAACCGTGATGAGACCAGGCTGTTTGAGTCTGGGATGGAGTTCCGGTCGGCCCGGTAACATTCTCTTTAACCACGATGAGACCAGGCTGTTTGAGTCTGGGATGGAGTTCTGGTCGGCCCGGTAACATCCTCTTTAACCATGATGAGACCAGGCTGATGGAGTTCTGGTCGGCCCGGTAACATCCTCTTTAACCACGATGAGACCATGCTGTTTGAGTCTGGGATGGAGTTCTGGTCGGCCCGGTAACATCCTCTTTAACCACGATGAGACCAGGCTGTTTGAGTCTGGGATGGAGTTCTGGTCGGCCCGGTAACATCCTCTTTAACCATGATGAGACCAGGCTGTTTGAGTCTGGGATGGAGTTCTGGTCGGCCCGGTAACATCCTCTTTAACCACGATGAGACCAGGCTGTTTGAGTCTGGGATGGAGTTCTGGTCGGCCCGGTAACATCCTCTTTAACCATGATGAGACCACGCTGTTTGAGTCTAGGATGGAGTTCTGGTCAGCCCAGTAACATCCTCTTTAACCATGATGAGACCAGGCTGATGGAGTTCTGGTCGGCCCGGTAACATCCTCTTTAACCATGATGAGACCAGGCTGATGGAGTTCTGGTCGGCCCGGTAACATCCTCTTTAACCACGATGAGACCACGCTGTTTGAGTCTGGGATGGAGTTCTGGTCGACCCGGTAACATCCTCTTTAACCGTGATGAGACCAGGCTGATGGAGTTCTGGTCGGCCCGGTAACATCCTCTTTAACCATGATGAGACCAGGCTGATGGAGTTCTGGTCGGCCCGGTAACATCCTCTTTAACCACGATGAGACCACGCTGTTTGAGTCTGGGATGGAGTTCTGGTCGGCCCGGTAACATCCTCTTTAACCGTGATGAGACCAGGCTGATGGAGTTCTGGTCGGCCCGGTAACATCCTCTTTAACCGTGATGAGACCAGGCTGTTTGAGTCTGGGATGGAGTTCTGGTCGGCCCGGTAACATTCTCTTTAACCACGATGAGACCAGGCTGTTTGAGTCTGGGATGGAGTTCTGGTCGGCCCGGTAACATCCTCTTTAACCATGATGAGACCAGGCTGATGGAGTTCTGGTCGGCCCGGTAACATCCTCTTTAACCACGATGAGACCATGCTGTTTGAGTCTGGGATGGAGTTCTGGTCGGCCCGGTAACATCCTCTTTAACCACGATGAGACCAGGCTGTTTGAGTCTGGGATGGAGTTCTGGTCGGCCCGGTAACATCCTCTTTAACCATGATGAGACCAGGCTGATGGAGTTCTGGTCGGCCCGGTAACATCCTCTTTAACCAAGATGAGACCAGGCTGTTTGAGTCTGGGATGGAGTTCTGGTCGGCCCGGTAACATACTCTTTAACCGTGATGAGACCAGGCTGTTTGAGTCTGGGATGGAGTTCTGGTCGGCCCGGTAACATCCTCTTTAACCATGATGAGACCAGGCTGTTTGAGTCTGGGATGGAGTTCTGGTCGGCCCGGTAACATCCTCTTTAACCACGATGAGACCATGCTGTTTGAGTCTGGGATGGAGTTCTGGTCGGCCCGGTAACATCCTCTTTAACCACGATGAGACCAGGCTGTTTGAGTCTGGGATGGAGTTCTGGTCGGCCCGGTAACATCCTCTTTAACCATGATGAGACCACGCTGTTTGAGTCTAGGATGGAGTTCTGGTCAGCCCAGTAACATCCTCTTTAACCATGATGAGACCAGGCTGATGGAGTTCTGGTCGGCCCGGTAACATCCTCTTTAACCATGATGAGACCAGGCTGATGGAGTTCTGGTCGGCCCGGTAACATCCTCTTTAACCACGATGAGACCACGCTGTTTGAGTCTGGGATGGAGTTCTGGTCGACCCGGTAACATCCTCTTTAACCGTGATGAGACCAGGCTGATGGAGTTCTGGTCGGCCCGGTAACATCCTCTTTAACCATGATGAGACCAGGCTGATGGAGTTCTGGTCGGCCCGGTAACATCCTCTTTAACCACGATGAGACCACGCTGTTTGAGTCTGGGATGGAGTTCTGGTCGGCCCGGTAACATCCTCTTTAACCGTGATGAGACCAGGCTGATGGAGTTCTGGTCGGCCCGGTAACATCCTCTTTAACCGTGATGAGACCAGGCTGTTTGAGTCTGGGATGGAGTTCTGGTCGGCCCGGTAACATTCTCTTTAACCACGATGAGACCAGGCTGATGGAGTTCTGGTCGGCCCGGTAACATCCTCTTTAACCATGATGAGACCAGGCTGATGGAGTTCTGGTCGGCCCGGTAACATCCTCTTTAACCATGATGAGACCACGCTGATGGAGTTCTGGTCGGCCCGGTAACATCCTCTTTAACCACGATGAGACCACGCTGTTTGAGTCTGGGATGGAGTTCTGGTCGGCCCGGTAACATCCTCTTTAACCATGATGAGACCACGCTGATGGAGTTCTGGTCGGCCCGGTAACATCCTCTTTAACCATGATGAGACCAGGCTGATGGAGTTCTGGTCGGCCCGGTAACATCCTCTTTAACCATGATGAGACCAGGCTGATGGAGTTCTGGTCGGCCCGGTAACATCCTCTTTAACCACGATGAGACCAGGCTGATGGAGTTCTGGTCGGCCCGGTAACATCCTCTTTAACCATGATGAGACCAGGCTGATGGAGTTCTGGTCGGCCCGGTAACATCCTCTTTAACCACGATGAGACCATGCTGATGGAGTTCTGGTCGGCCCGGTAACATCCTCTTTAACCATGATGAGACCAGGCTGATGGAGTTCTGGTCGGCCCGGTAACATCCTCTTTAACCACGATGAGACCATGCTGATGGAGTTCTGGTCGGCCCGGTAACATCCTCTTTAACCATGATGAGACCAGGCTGATGGAGTTCTGGTCGGCCCGGTAACATCCTCTTTAACCATGATGAGACCAGGCTGATGGAGTTCTGGTCGGCCCGGTAACATCCTCTTTAACCATGATGAGACCAGGCTGTTTGAGTCTGGGATGGAGTTCTGGTCGGCCCGGTAACATCCTCTTTAACCACGATGAGACCAGGCTGATGGAGTTCTGGTCGGCCCGGTAACATCCTCTTTAACCAAGATGAGACCAGGCTGTTTGAGTCTGGGATGGAGTTCTGGTCGGCCCGGTAACATACTCTTTAACCGTGATGAGACCAGGCTGTTTGAGTCTGGGATGGAGTTCTGGTCGGCCCGGTAACATCCTCTTTAACCATGATGAGACCAGGCTGTTTGAGTCTGGGATGGAGTTCTGGTCGGCCCGGTAACATCCTCTTTAACCATGATGAGACCACGCTGTTTGAGTCTAGGATGGAGTTCTGGTCAGCCCAGTAACATCCTCTTTAACCATGATGAGACCAGGCTGATGGAGTTCTGGTCGGCCCGGTAACATCCTCTTTAACCATGATGAGACCAGGCTGATGGAGTTCTGGTCGGCCCGGTAACATCCTCTTTAACCACGATGAGACCACGCTGTTTGAGTCTGGGATGGAGTTCTGGTCGGCCCGGTAACATCCTCTTTAACCGTGATGAGACCAGGCTGATGGAGTTCTGGTCGGCCCGGTAACATCCTCTTTAACCGTGATGAGACCAGGCTGTTTGAGTCTGGGATGGAGTTCCGGTCGGCCCGGTAACATTCTCTTTAACCACGATGAGACCAGGCTGTTTGAGTCTGGGATGGAGTTCTGGTCGGCCCGGTAACATCCTCTTTAACCATGATGAGACCAGGCTGATGGAGTTCTGGTCGGCCCGGTAACATCCTCTTTAACCACGATGAGACCATGCTGTTTGAGTCTGGGATGGAGTTCTGGTCGGCCCGGTAACATCCTCTTTAACCACGATGAGACCAGGCTGTTTGAGTCTGGGATGGAGTTCTGGTCGGCCCGGTAACATCCTCTTTAACCATGATGAGACCAGGCTGATGGAGTTCTGGTCGGCCCGGTAACATCCTCTTTAACCAAGATGAGACCAGGCTGTTTGAGTCTGGGATGGAGTTCTGGTCGGCCCGGTAACATACTCTTTAACCGTGATGAGACCAGGCTGTTTGAGTCTGGGATGGAGTTCTGGTCGGCCCGGTAACATCCTCTTTAACCATGATGAGACCAGGCTGTTTGAGTCTGGGATGGAGTTCTGGTCGGCCCGGTAACATCCTCTTTAACCACGATGAGACCATGCTGTTTGAGTCTGGGATGGAGTTCTGGTCGGCCCGGTAACATCCTCTTTAACCACGATGAGACCAGGCTGTTTGAGTCTGGGATGGAGTTCTGGTCGGCCCGGTAACATCCTCTTTAACCATGATGAGACCACGCTGTTTGAGTCTAGGATGGAGTTCTGGTCAGCCCAGTAACATCCTCTTTAACCATGATGAGACCAGGCTGATGGAGTTCTGGTCGGCCCGGTAACATCCTCTTTAACCATGATGAGACCAGGCTGATGGAGTTCTGGTCGGCCCGGTAACATCCTCTTTAACCACGATGAGACCACGCTGTTTGAGTCTGGGATGGAGTTCTGGTCGACCCGGTAACATCCTCTTTAACCGTGATGAGACCAGGCTGATGGAGTTCTGGTCGGCCCGGTAACATCCTCTTTAACCATGATGAGACCAGGCTGATGGAGTTCTGGTCGGCCCGGTAACATCCTCTTTAACCACGATGAGACCACGCTGTTTGAGTCTGGGATGGAGTTCTGGTCGGCCCGGTAACATCCTCTTTAACCATGATGAGACCAGGCTGATGGAGTTCTGGTCGGCCCGGTAACATCCTCTTTAACCGTGATGAGACCAGGCTGTTTGAGTCTGGGATGGAGTTCTGGTCGGCCCGGTAACATTCTCTTTAACCACGATGAGACCAGGCTGATGGAGTTCTGGTCGGCCCGGTAACATCCTCTTTAACCACGATGAGACCACGCTGTTTGAGTCTGGGATGGAGTTCTGGTCGGCCCGGTAACATCCTCTTTAACCATGATGAGACCAGGCTGATGGAGTTCTGGTCGGCCCGGTAACATCCTCTTTAACCATGATGAGACCACGCTGATGGAGTTCTGGTCGGCCCGGTAACATCCTCTTTAACCATGATGAGACCACGCTGATGGAGTTCTGGTCGGCCCGGTAACATCCTCTTTAACCATGATGAGACCACGCTGATGGAGTTCTGGTCGGCCCGGTAACATCCTCTTTAACCATGATGAGACCACGCTGTTTGAGTCTGGGATGGAGTTCTGGTCGACCCGGTAACATCCTCTTTAACCATGATGAGACCAGGCTGATGGAGTTCTGGTCGGCCCGGTAACATCCTCTTTAACCACGATGAGACCACGCTGTTTGAGTCTGGGATGGAGTTCTGGTCGACCCGGTAACATCCTCTTTAACCATGATGAGACCACGCTGTTTGAGTCTGGGATGGAGTTCTGGTCGGCCCGGTAACATCCTCTTTAACCATGATGAGACCACGCTGATGGAGTTCTGGTCGGCCCGGTAACATCCTCTTTAACCATGATGAGACCAGGCTGATGGAGTTCTGGTCGGCCCGGTAACATCCTCTTTAACCATGATGAGACCACGCTGATGGAGTTCTGGTCGGCCCGGTAACATCCTCTTTAACCATGATGAGACCAGGCTGATGGAGTTCTGGTCGGCCCGGTAACATCCTCTTTAACCATGATGAGACCACGCTGATGGAGTTCTGGTCGGCCCGGTAACATCCTCTTTAACCATGATGAGACCAGGCTGATGGAGTTCTGGTCGGCCCGGTAACATCCTCTTTAACCATGATGAGACCACGCTGATGGAGTTCTGGTCGGCCCGGTAACATCCTCTTTAACCATGATGAGACCAGGCTGATGGAGTTCTGGTCGGCCCGGTAACATCCTCTTTAACCACGATGAGACCACGCTGTTTGAGTCTAGGATGGAGTTCTGGTCAGCCCAGTAACATCCTCTTTAACCATGATGAGACCAGGCTGATGGAGTTCTGGTCGGCCCGGTAACATCCTCTTTAACCATGATGAGACCAGGCTGATGGAGTTCTGGTCGGCCCGGTAACATCCTCTTTAACCACGATGAGACCACGCTGTTTGAGTCTGGGATGGAGTTCTGGTCGGCCCGGTAACATCCTCTTTAACCATGATGAGACCAGGCTGATGGAGTTCTGGTCGGCCCGGTAACATCCACTTTAACCATGATGAGACCACGCTGTTTGAGTCTGGGATGGAGTTCTGGTCGGCCCGGTAACATCCTCTTTAACCATGATGAGACCACGCTGTTTGAGTCTGGGATGGAGTTCTGGTCGGCCCGGTAACATCCTCTTTAACCATGATGAGACCAGGCTGATGGAGTTCTGGTCAGCCCAGTAACATCCTCTTTAACCATGATGAGACCAGGCTGATGGAGTTCTGGTCGGCCCGGTAACATCCTCTTTAACCATGATGAGACCACGCTGTTTGAGTCTGGGATGGAGTTCTGGTCGGCCCGGTAACATCCTCTTTAACCATGATGAGACCACGCTGATGGAGTTCTGGTCGGCCCGGTAACATCCTCTTTAACCATGATGAGACCAGGCTGATGGAGTTCTGGTCGGCCCGGTAACATCCTCTTTAACCATGATGAGACCAGGCTGTTTGAGTCTGGGATGGAGTTCTGGTCGGCCCGGTAACATCCTCTTTAACCATGATGAGACCACGCTGTTTGAGTCTAGGATGGAGTTCTGGTCAGCCCAGTAACATCCTCTTTAACCATGATGAGACCAGGCTGATGGAGTTCTGGTCGGCCCGGTAACATCCTCTTTAACCATGATGAGACCAGGCTGATGGAGTTCTGGTCGGCCCGGTAACATCCTCTTTAACCACGATGAGACCACGCTGTTTGAGTCTGGGATGGAGTTCTGGTCGGCCCGGTAACATCCTCTTTAACCGTGATGAGACCAGGCTGATGGAGTTCTGGTCGGCCCGGTAACATCCTCTTTAACCGTGATGAGACCAGGCTGTTTGAGTCTGGGATGGAGTTCCGGTCGGCCCGGTAACATTCTCTTTAACCACGATGAGACCAGGCTGTTTGAGTCTGGGATGGAGTTCTGGTCGGCCCGGTAACATCCTCTTTAACCATGATGAGACCAGGCTGATGGAGTTCTGGTCGGCCCGGTAACATCCTCTTTAACCACGATGAGACCATGCTGTTTGAGTCTGGGATGGAGTTCTGGTCGGCCCGGTAACATCCTCTTTAACCACGATGAGACCAGGCTGTTTGAGTCTGGGATGGAGTTCTGGTCGGCCCGGTAACATCCTCTTTAACCATGATGAGACCAGGCTGATGGAGTTCTGGTCGGCCCGGTAACATCCTCTTTAACCAAGATGAGACCAGGCTGTTTGAGTCTGGGATGGAGTTCTGGTCGGCCCGGTAACATACTCTTTAACCGTGATGAGACCAGGCTGTTTGAGTCTGGGATGGAGTTCTGGTCGGCCCGGTAACATCCTCTTTAACCATGATGAGACCAGGCTGTTTGAGTCTGGGATGGAGTTCTGGTCGGCCCGGTAACATCCTCTTTAACCACGATGAGACCATGCTGTTTGAGTCTGGGATGGAGTTCTGGTCGGCCCGGTAACATCCTCTTTAACCACGATGAGACCAGGCTGTTTGAGTCTGGGATGGAGTTCTGGTCGGCCCGGTAACATCCTCTTTAACCATGATGAGACCACGCTGTTTGAGTCTAGGATGGAGTTCTGGTCAGCCCAGTAACATCCTCTTTAACCATGATGAGACCAGGCTGATGGAGTTCTGGTCGGCCCGGTAACATCCTCTTTAACCATGATGAGACCAGGCTGATGGAGTTCTGGTCGGCCCGGTAACATCCTCTTTAACCACGATGAGACCACGCTGTTTGAGTCTGGGATGGAGTTCTGGTCGACCCGGTAACATCCTCTTTAACCGTGATGAGACCAGGCTGATGGAGTTCTGGTCGGCCCGGTAACATCCTCTTTAACCATGATGAGACCAGGCTGATGGAGTTCTGGTCGGCCCGGTAACATCCTCTTTAACCACGATGAGACCACGCTGTTTGAGTCTGGGATGGAGTTCTGGTCGGCCCGGTAACATCCTCTTTAACCATGATGAGACCAGGCTGATGGAGTTCTGGTCGGCCCGGTAACATCCTCTTTAACCGTGATGAGACCAGGCTGTTTGAGTCTGGGATGGAGTTCTGGTCGGCCCGGTAACATTCTCTTTAACCACGATGAGACCAGGCTGATGGAGTTCTGGTCGGCCCGGTAACATCCTCTTTAACCACGATGAGACCACGCTGTTTGAGTCTGGGATGGAGTTCTGGTCGGCCCGGTAACATCCTCTTTAACCATGATGAGACCAGGCTGATGGAGTTCTGGTCGGCCCGGTAACATCCTCTTTAACCATGATGAGACCACGCTGATGGAGTTCTGGTCGGCCCGGTAACATCCTCTTTAACCATGATGAGACCACGCTGATGGAGTTCTGGTCGGCCCGGTAACATCCTCTTTAACCATGATGAGACCACGCTGATGGAGTTCTGGTCGGCCCGGTAACATCCTCTTTAACCATGATGAGACCACGCTGTTTGAGTCTGGGATGGAGTTCTGGTCGACCCGGTAACATCCTCTTTAACCATGATGAGACCAGGCTGATGGAGTTCTGGTCGGCCCGGTAACATCCTCTTTAACCATGATGAGACCAGGCTGATGGAGTTCTGGTCGGCCCGGTAACATCCTCTTTAACCACGATGAGACCACGCTGTTTGAGTCTGGGATGGAGTTCTGGTCGACCCGGTAACATCCTCTTTAACCATGATGAGACCACGCTGTTTGAGTCTGGGATGGAGTTCTGGTCGGCCCGGTAACATCCTCTTTAACCATGATGAGACCACGCTGATGGAGTTCTGGTCGGCCCGGTAACATCCTCTTTAACCATGATGAGACCAGGCTGATGGAGTTCTGGTCGGCCCGGTAACATCCTCTTTAACCATGATGAGACCACGCTGATGGAGTTCTGGTCGGCCCGGTAACATCCTCTTTAACCATGATGAGACCAGGCTGATGGAGTTCTGGTCGGCCCGGTAACATCCTCTTTAACCATGATGAGACCACGCTGATGGAGTTCTGGTCGGCCCGGTAACATCCTCTTTAACCATGATGAGACCAGGCTGATGGAGTTCTGGTCGGCCCGGTAACATCCTCTTTAACCATGATGAGACCACGCTGATGGAGTTCTGGTCGGCCCGGTAACATCCTCTTTAACCATGATGAGACCAGGCTGATGGAGTTCTGGTCGGCCCGGTAACATCCTCTTTAACCACGATGAGACCACGCTGTTTGAGTCTAGGATGGAGTTCTGGTCAGCCCAGTAACATCCTCTTTAACCATGATGAGACCAGGCTGATGGAGTTCTGGTCGGCCCGGTAACATCCTCTTTAACCATGATGAGACCAGGCTGATGGAGTTCTGGTCGGCCCGGTAACATCCTCTTTAACCACGATGAGACCACGCTGTTTGAGTCTGGGATGGAGTTCTGGTCGGCCCGGTAACATCCTCTTTAACCATGATGAGACCAGGCTGATGGAGTTCTGGTCGGCCCGGTAACATCCACTTTAACCATGATGAGACCACGCTGTTTGAGTCTGGGATGGAGTTCTGGTCGGCCCGGTAACATCCTCTTTAACCATGATGAGACCACGCTGTTTGAGTCTGGGATGGAGTTCTGGTCGGCCCGGTAACATCCTCTTTAACCATGATGAGACCAGGCTGATGGAGTTCTGGTCAGCCCAGTAACATCCTCTTTAACCATGATGAGACCAGGCTGATGGAGTTCTGGTCGGCCCGGTAACATCCTCTTTAACCATGATGAGACCACGCTGTTTGAGTCTGGGATGGAGTTCTGGTCGGCCCGGTAACATCCTCTTTAACCACGATGAGACCACGCTGTTTGAGTCTGGGATGGAGTTCTGGTCGGCCCGGTAACATCCTCTTTAACCATGATGAGACCACGCTGTTTGAGTCTGGGATGGAGTTCTGGTCGGCCCGGTAACATCCTCTTTAACCATGATGAGACCACGCTGTTTGAGTCTAGGATGGAGTTCTGGTCAGCCCAGTAACATCCTCTTTAACCATGATGAGACCAGGCTGATGGAGTTCTGGTCGGCCCGGTAACATCCTCTTTAACCATGATGAGACCACGCTGTTTGAGTCTGGGATGGAGTTCTGGTCGGCCCGGTAACATCCTCTTTAACCATGATGAGACCACGCTGATGGAGTTCTGGTCGGCCCGGTAACATCCTCTTTAACCATGATGAGACCACGCTGATGGAGTTCTGGTCGGCCCGGTAACATCCTCTTTAACCACGATGAGACCAGGCTGTTTGAGTCTGGGATGGAGTTCTGGTCGGCCCGGTAACATCCTCTTTAACCACGATGAGACCAGGCTGTTTGAGTCTGGGATGGAGTTCTGGTCGGCCCGGTAACATCCTCTTTAACCATGATGAGACCAGGCTGATGGAGTTCTGGTCGGCCCGGTAACATCCTCTTTAACCATGATGAGACCACGCTGATGGAGTTCTGGTCGGCCCGGTAACATCCTCTTTAACCATGATGAGACCACGCTGTTTGAGTCTGGGATGGAGTTCTGGTCGGCCCGGTAACATCCTCTTTAACCACGATGAGACCACGCTGATGGAGTTCTGGTCGGCCCGGTAACATCCTCTTTAACCATGATGAGACCACGCTGATGGAGTTCTGGTCGGCCCGGTAACATCCTCTTTAACCACGATGAGACCATGCTGATGGAGTTCTGGTCGGCCCGGTAACATCCTCTTTAACCATGATGAGACCAGGCTGTTTGAGTCTGGGATGGAGTTCTGGTCGGCCCGGTAACATCCTCTTTAACCACGATGAGACCAGGCTGTTTGAGTCTGGGATGGAGTTCCGGTCGGCCCGGTAACATCCTCTTTAACCATGATGAGACCAGGCTGTTTGAGTCTGGGATGGAGTTCTGGTCGGCCCGGTAACATTCTCTTTAACCACGATGAGACCAGGCTGATGGAGTTCTGGTCGGCCCGGTAACATCCTCTTTAACCATGATGAGACCAGGCTGATGGAGTTCTGGTCAGCCCGGTAACATCCACTTTAACCATGATGAGACCAGGCTGATGGAGTTCTGGTCAGCCCGGTAACATCCACTTTAACCATGATGAGACCAGGCTGATGGAGTTCTGGTCGGCCCGGTAACATCCTCTTTAACCACGATGAGACCATGCTGATGGAGTTCTGGTCGGCCCGGTAACATCCTCTTTAACCATGATGAGACCAGGCAGATGGAGTTCTGGTCAGCCCGGTAACATCCTCTTTAACCACGATGAGACCATGCTGATGGAGTTCTGGTCGGCCCGGTAACATCCTCTTTAACCATGATGAGACCAGGCTGATGGAGTTCTGGTCGGCCCGGTAACATCCACTTTAACCATGATGAGACCACGCTGTTTGAGTCTGGGATGGAGTTCTGGTCGGCCCGGTAACATCCTCTTTAACCACGATGAGACCACGCTGTTTGAGTCTGGGATGGAGTTCTGGTCGGCCCGGTAACATCCTCTTTAACCAAGATGAGACCACGCTGTTTGAGTCTGGGATGGAGTTCTGGTCGGCCCGGTAACATCCTCTTTAACCACGATGAGACCACGCTGTTTGAGTCTGGGATGGAGTTCTGGTCGGCCCGGTAACATTCTCTTTAACCATGATGAGACCAGGCTGATGGAGTTCTGGTCGGCCCGGTAACATCCTCTTTAACCATGATGAGACCAGGCTGATGGAGTTCTGGTCGGCCCGGTAACATCCTCTTTAACCACGATGAGACCATGCTGATGGAGTTCTGGTCGGCCCGGTAACATCCTCTTTAACCATGATGAGACCAGGCTGATGGAGTTCTGGTCAGCCCGGTAACATCCTCTTTAACCACGATGAGACCATGCTGATGGAGTTCTGGTCGGCCCGGTAACATCCTCTTTAACCATGATGAGACCAGGCTGATGGAGTTCTGGTCGGCCCGGTAACATCCTCTTTAACCACGATGAGACCATGCTGATGGAGTTCTGGTCGGCCCGGTAACATCCTCTTTAACCATGATGAGACCATGCTGATGGAGTTCTGGTCGGCCCGGTAACATCCTCTTTAACCATGATGAGACCACGCTGTTGCTGCTTCTTGTTCTCTGCTCCTTCAATACTGTAATATTTCAGTTCTAAAAGCTGCAGAGGGAGTCGGTTATGGACCAGGGATACTACAGTTCAACTGACAAGGACAGACAGACAAAGAAAGAGAGACAAACAGAGAAAGACAAGACACAGACAGAGAAAGAGAGACACAGACAGAGAAAGAGAGACACAGACAGAGAAAGAGAGACACAGACAGAGAAAGAGAGAGAGACACATACAGAGCAATCGGACAAAAATGGGACAAACACCAAATTGAGACTCTGCATTGAAGAATTCTGCAAAAAAATATCCTCTGTGAACAACGTGAAACACGTAATGCCTACAGAGCAGAATTAGGCCGATGCCCACTAATTATCAAAAATCCAGAAAAGAGCCGTTAAATTCTACAACCACCTAAAAGGAAGTGATTCCCAAACCTTCCATAACAAAGCCATCACCTACAGAGAGATGAACCTGGAGAAGAGTCCCCTAAGCAAGCTGGTCCTGGGGCTCTGTTCACAAACACAAACACACCCTACAGAGCCCCAGGACAACAGCACAATTAGACCCAACCAAATCATGAGAAAACAAAAAGATAATCACTTGACACATTGGAAAGAATTAACAAAAAAACAGAGCAAACTAGAATGATATTTGGCCCTAAAAGGAGAGTACACAGCGGCAGAATACCTGACCACTGTGACTGACCAAAACTTAAGGAAAGCTTTGACTATGTACAGACTCAGTGAGCATAGCCTTGTTCTCAAGAGAAGACAGGCTATGTGCTCACTGCCCACAAAATGAGGTGGAAACTGAGCTGCACTTCCTAACCTCCTGCCCAATGTATGACCATATTAGAGACACATATTTCCCTCAGATTACACAGATCCACAAAGAATTCGAAAACAAATCCAATTTTGAAAAACTCCCATATCTACTGGGTGAAATACCACAGTGTGCATCACAGCAGCAAGATGTGTGACCTGTTGCCACGAGAAAAGGTCAACCAGTGAAGAACAAACACCATTGTAAATACAACCCATATTTATGCTTATTTATTTTCCCTTTTGTATTTTAACTATTTGTACATCGTTACAACACTGTATATAGATACATAATGACCTTTAACATTTCTATTATTTTGAAACTTTTGTGAGTGTAATGTTTACTGTTAATATTTGATAGATAATAAACAAAAGTGAAATAAGCTATTTCACTTGCTTTGGCAATGTTAACATATGTTTCCCATAAAGCCCCTTGAATTGAAAATGAGAGAGAGAGAAAGACAGACAGAGAGAGAGAGACGAGACAGAGAAAGTGACAGAGACAGAGAGACGAGGCAGAGAGACAGAGACAGAGAGACGAGGTAAAGAGACAGAGAGAAGAGACAGAGACGAGGTAGAGAGACAGAGACAGAGAGACATAGAGAGAGACAGACAGAGAGACATAGAGAGAGACAGAGACAGAGAGACAGAGACATAGAGAGAGACAGAGACATAGAGACAGAGGGAGAGAGTGGGACAGACAGAGAGAGACAGAGAGACGAGGTAGAGAGACAGAGACAGAGGGAGAGAGACGAGGTAGAGAGAGAGACAGAGGGAGAGAGACAGAGAGAAGAGACAGAGAGACGAGGTAGAGAGACAGAGACAGAGAGAGAGAGAGAGAGACAGACAGAGAGAGAGACAGAGGGAGAGAGAGAGAGAAGAGACAGAGACGAGGTAGAGAGACAGAGACAGAGGGAGAGAGACAGAGACAGAGAGAGACAGAGACATAGAGACAGAGGGAGAGAGTGGGACAGACAGAGACAGAGACATAGAGAGAGACAGAGACAGAGAGACGAGGTAGAGAGACAGAGACAGAGGGAGAGAGACGAGGTAGAGACAGAGACAGAGGGAGAGAGACGAGGTAGAGAGAGAGACAGAGGGAGAGAGAGAGACAGAGGGAGAGAGACGAGGTAGAGAGAGGGACAGACAGAGACAGAAACAGGGAGAGAGAGAGAGAGACAGAAACAGGGAGAGACAGAGACAGAGACAGAGAGAGAGAGAGAAGAGACAGAGACGAGGTAGAGAGACAGAGACAGAGAGACAGAGGGAGAGAGACAGAGACAGGAGACGAGGTAGAGAGACAGAGACAGAGACATAGAGAGAGACAGAGGCATCAGGCTTTGTTTCCTGATCAAAGCTAATCAACAACAGAAGTTTATATATGTCCTGCCAGTTTTAACGTATTTACTTCCTGTTCTTTGATGTTTTGACGGTGTTACTGTAGTTCTAACACATTCATCTATTCAAGCTTCGATGACATGGTTCCTCAGAGAGCTCAGAGAGAAGCACTCAGGACGAGATGAGTAGGCAGACAGGACGTGTGAATCAATCAGTGAGAAGCGCTCTCCTCTCTCTCTTTCCTTCTCCCTCGTCTCCTGTCTCTCTGTCCTTCCACCTTCCTCCCTCTGTCTTTCTCCTCTCCCCCCCATCTCTCTCTCTCTCTCAATTCAATTCAAGGGGTTTTATTCACATGGGAAACATATGTTAACATTGCCAAAGCAAGTGAGGTAGATAATATACAAAAGTGAAATAAACAATACAAAAATTAACAGTAAACATTAAACATACAGAAGTTTCAAAAGAATAAAAGACATTACAGACGTCATATTACGTCTATATATATACAGTGTTGTCTCTCCCTTTCTCCCTGTCCTGAATGACTTGGCAACTTCAGCCAGCCAAACACGTGGCTAGTTGGCTCTATCAGACACATAATGAGTGGCATTGTGAGAAGCACAAAGCCAAACACATTACTAGCTGTGTCAAAACCAGATGAATACAACTGGCTCAGTTGGCACCAGAATACTGCTGCTATTGAGATTAAATACAACCCAAGTCTGAGTCAGGATCATTAAAAATACAACTTTTAAATGAATGATGTCTAGGTGATAACCCATTATAATCTTAGTTCAACTGTATTCTACCATCAGAACCCATTATAATCTTAGTTCAACTGTATTCTACCACCAGAACCCATTATAATCTTAGTTCAACTGTATTCTACCACCAGAACCCATTATAATCTTAGTTCAACTGTATTCTATCACCAGAACCCATTATAATCTCAGTTCAACTGTATTCCACCACCAGAACCCATTATAATCTCAGTTCAACTGTATTCCACCACCAGAACCCATTATAATCTTAGTTCAACTGTATTCTACCATCAGAACCCATTATAATCTTAGTTCAACTGTATTTCACCAGAACCCATTATAATCTTAGTTCAACTGTATTTCACCACCAGAACCCATTATAATCTTAGTTCAACTGTATTTCACCACCAGAACCCATTATAATGTTAGTTCAACTGTATTCTACCAGAACCCATTATAATCTTAGTTCAACTGTATTCTACCACCAGAACCCATTATAATCTTAGTTCAACTGTATTCCACCACCAGAACCCATTATAATCTTAGTTCAACTGTATTCCACCAGAACCCATTATAATCTTAGTTCAACTGTATTCTACCACCAGAACCCATTATAATCTTAGTTCAACTGTATTTCACCACCAGAACCCATTATAATCTTAGTTCAACTGTATTTCACCACCAGAACCCATTATAATCTTAGTTCAACTGTATTCTACCAGAACCCATTATAATCTTAGTTCAACTGTATTCTACCACCAGAACCCATTATAATCTTAGTTCAACTGTATTTCACCAGAACCCATTATAATCTCAGTTCAACTGTATTCTACCACCAGAACCCATTATAATCTTAGTTCAACTGTATTCTACCACCAGAACCCATTATAATCTTAGTTCAACTGTATTCTACCACCAGAACCCATTATAATCTTAGTTCAACTGTATTCTACCACCAGAACCCATTATAATCTTAGTTCAACTGTATTTCACCACCAGAACCCATTATAATCTCAGTTCAACTGTATTTCATCACCAGAACCCATTATAATCTTAGTTCAACTGTATTCCACCAGAACCCATTATAATCTTAGTTCAACTGTATTCTACCACCAGAACCCATTATAATCTTAGTTCAACTGTATTCTACCACCAGAACCCATTATAATCTTAGTTCAACTGTATTCCACCAGAACCCATTATAATCTTAGTTCAACTGTATTCTACCACCAGAACCCATTATAATCTTAGTTCAACTGTATTCTACCACCAGAACCCATTATAATCTTAGTTCAACTGTATTCCACCAGAACCCATTATAATCTCAGTTCAACTGTATTCCACCACCAGAACCCATTATAATCTTAGTTCAACTGTATTCTACCACCAGAACCCATTATAATCTTAGTTCAACTGTATTTCACCAGAACCCATTATAATCTTAGTTCAACTGTATTCTACCACCAGAACCCATTATAATCTTAGTTCAACTGTATTCCACCAGAACCCATTATAATCTTAGTTCAACTGTATTCTACCACCAGAACCCATTATAATCTTAGTTCAACTGTATTCTACCACCAGAACCCATTATAATCTTAGTTCAACTGTATTCTACCACCAGAACCCATTATAATCTTAGTTCAACTGTATTTCACCACCAGAACCCATTATAATCTTAGTTCAACTGTATTTCACCAGAACCCATTATAATCTTAGTTCAACTGTATTTCACCACCAGAACCCATTATAATCTTAGTTCAACTGTATTTCACCAGAACCCATTATAATCTTAGTTCAACTGTATTTCACCAGAACCCATTATAATCTTAGTTCAACTGTATTCTACCACTAGAACCCATTATAATCTTAGTTCAACTGTATTCTACCAGAACCCATTATAATCTTAGTTCAACTGTATTCTACCACTAGAACCCATTATAATCTTAGTTCAACTGTATTCCACCACCAGAACCCATTATAATCTTAGTTCAACTGTATTCTACCACCAGAACCCATTATAATCTTAGTTCAACTGTATTCCACCAGAACCCATTATAATCTTAGTTCAACTGTATTTCACTACCAGAACCCATTATAATCTTAGTTCAACTGTATTCTACCAGAACCCATTATAATCTTAGTTCAACTGTATTCTACCACCAGAACCCGTTATAATCTTAGTTCAACTGTATTTCACTACCAGAACCCATTATAATCTTAGTTCAACTGTATTCTACCACCAGAACCCATTATAATCTTAGTTCAACTGTATTCTACCACCAGAACCCATTATAATCTTAGTTCAACTGTATTCCACCATCAGAACCCATTATAATCTTAGTTCAACTGTATTCCACCACCAGAACCCATTATAATCTTAGTTCAACTGTATTCTACCAGAACCCATTATAATCTTAGTTCAACTGTATTCTACCAGAACCCATTATAATCTTAGTTCAACTGTATTCTACCACCAGAACCCATTATAATCTTAGTTCAACTGTATTCTACCACCAGAACCCATTATAATCTTAGTTCAACTGTATTCCACCACCAGAACCCATTATAATCTTAGTTCAACTGTATTCTACCAGAACCCATTATAATCTTAGTTCAACTGTATTCTACCACCAGAACCCATTATAATCTTAGTTCAACTGTATTCTACCACCATAACCCATTATAATCTTAGTTCAACTGTATTCTACCACCAGAACCCATTATAATCTTAGTTCAACTGTATTCTACCACCAGAACCCATTATAATCTTAGTTCAACTGTATTCTACCACCAGAACCCATTATAATCTTAGTTCAACTGTATTCTATCACCAGAACCCATTATAATCTTAGTTCAACTGTATTCTACCACCAGAACCCATTATAATCTTAGTTCAACTGTATTCTACCACCAGAACCCATTATAATCTTAGTTCAACTGTATTCCACCATCAGAACCCATTATAATCTTAGTTCAACTGTATTCCACCAGAACCCATTATAATCTTAGTTCAACTGTATTCTACCACCAGAACCCATTATAATCTTAGTTCAACTGTATTTCACCACCAGAACCCATTATAATCTTAGTTCAACTGTATTTCACCACCAGAACCCATTATAATCTTAGTTCAACTGTATTCTACCAGAACCCATTATAATCTTAGTTCAACTGTATTCTACCACCAGAACCCATTATAATCTTAGTTCAACTGTATTTCACCAGAACCCATTATAATCTCAGTTCAACTGTATTCTACCACCAGAACCCATTATAATCTTAGTTCAACTGTATTCTACCACCAGAACCCATTATAATCTTAGTTCAACTGTATTCTACCACCAGAACCCATTATAATCTTAGTTCAACTGTATTCTACCACCAGAACCCATTATAATCTTAGTTCAACTGTATTTCACCACCAGAACCCATTATAATCTCAGTTCAACTGTATTTCATCACCAGAACCCATTATAATCTTAGTTCAACTGTATTCCACCAGAACCCATTATAATCTTAGTTCAACTGTATTCTACCACCAGAACCCATTATAATCTTAGTTCAACTGTATTCTACCACCAGAACCCATTATAATCTTAGTTCAACTGTATTCCACCAGAACCCATTATAATCTTAGTTCAACTGTATTCTACCACCAGAACCCATTATAATCTTAGTTCAACTGTATTCTACCACCAGAACCCATTATAATCTTAGTTCAACTGTATTCCACCAGAACCCATTATAATCTCAGTTCAACTGTATTCCACCACCAGAACCCATTATAATCTTAGTTCAACTGTATTCTACCACCAGAACCCATTATAATCTTAGTTCAACTGTATTTCACCAGAACCCATTATAATCTTAGTTCAACTGTATTCTACCACCAGAACCCATTATAATCTTAGTTCAACTGTATTCCACCAGAACCCATTATAATCTTAGTTCAACTGTATTCTACCACCAGAACCCATTATAATCTTAGTTCAACTGTATTCTACCACCAGAACCCATTATAATCTTAGTTCAACTGTATTCTACCACCAGAACCCATTATAATCTTAGTTCAACTGTATTTCACCACCAGAACCCATTATAATCTTAGTTCAACTGTATTTCACCAGAACCCATTATAATCTTAGTTCAACTGTATTTCACCACCAGAACCCATTATAATCTTAGTTCAACTGTATTTCACCAGAACCCATTATAATCTTAGTTCAACTGTATTTCACCAGAACCCATTATAATCTTAGTTCAACTGTATTCTACCACTAGAACCCATTATAATCTTAGTTCAACTGTATTCTACCAGAACCCATTATAATCTTAGTTCAACTGTATTCTACCACTAGAACCCATTATAATCTTAGTTCAACTGTATTCCACCACCAGAACCCATTATAATCTTAGTTCAACTGTATTCTACCACCAGAACCCATTATAATCTTAGTTCAACTGTATTCCACCAGAACCCATTATAATCTTAGTTCAACTGTATTTCACTACCAGAACCCATTATAATCTTAGTTCAACTGTATTCTACCAGAACCCATTATAATCTTAGTTCAACTGTATTCTACCACCAGAACCCGTTATAATCTTAGTTCAACTGTATTTCACTACCAGAACCCATTATAATCTTAGTTCAACTGTATTCTACCACCAGAACCCATTATAATCTTAGTTCAACTGTATTCTACCACCAGAACCCATTATAATCTTAGTTCAACTGTATTCCACCATCAGAACCCATTATAATCTTAGTTCAACTGTATTCCACCACCAGAACCCATTATAATCTTAGTTCAACTGTATTCTACCAGAACCCATTATAATCTTAGTTCAACTGTATTCTACCAGAACCCATTATAATCTTAGTTCAACTGTATTCTACCACCAGAACCCATTATAATCTTAGTTCAACTGTATTCTACCACCAGAACCCATTATAATCTTAGTTCAACTGTATTCCACCACCAGAACCCATTATAATCTTAGTTCAACTGTATTCTACCAGAACCCATTATAATCTTAGTTCAACTGTATTCTACCACCAGAACCCATTATAATCTTAGTTCAACTGTATTCTACCACCATAACCCATTATAATCTTAGTTCAACTGTATTCTACCACCAGAACCCATTATAATCTTAGTTCAACTGTATTCTACCACCAGAACCCATTATAATCTTAGTTCAACTGTATTCTACCACCAGAACCCATTATAATCTTAGTTCAACTGTATTCTACCACCAGAACCCATTATAATCTTAGTTCAACTGTATTCTACCAGAACCCATTATAATCTTAGTTCAACTGTATTCTACCAGAACCCATTATAATCTTAGTTCAACTGTATTCCACCATCAGAACCCATTATAATCTTAGTTCAACTGTATTCTACCACCAGAACCCATTATAATCTTAGTTCAACTGTATTTCACCACCAGAACCAATTATAATCTTAGTTCAACTGTATTCCACCACCAGAACCCATTATAATCTTAGTTCAACTGTATTCCACCAGAACCCATTATAATCTTAGTTCAACTATATTCCACCAGAACCCATTATAATCTTAGTTCAACTGTATTCCACCACCAGAACCCATTATAATCTTAGTTCAACTGTATTCCACCAGAACCCATTATAATCTTAGTTCAACTGTATTCCACCACCAGAACCCATTATAATCTTAGTTCAACTGTATTCCACCACCAGAACCCATTATAATCTTAGTTCAACTGTATTTCACCACCAGAACCCATTATAATCTTAGTTCAACTGTATTCTACCACCAGAACCCATTATAATCTTAGTTCAACTGTATTCTACCACCAGAACCCATTATAATCTTAGTTCAACTGTATTCTACCACCAGAACCCATTATAATCTTAGTTCAACTGTATTTCTCCACCAGAACTGATTATAATCTCAGTTCAACTGTATTCCACCACCAGAACCCATTATAATCTTAGTTCAACTGTATTCCACTAGAACCCATTATAATCTCAGTTCAACTGTATTCCACCAGAACCCATTATAATCTTAGTTAAACTGTATTCTACCACCAGAACCCATTATAATCTTAGTTCAACTGTATTCCACCACCAGAACCCATTATAATCTTAGTTCAACTGTATTCTACCACCAGAACCCATTATAATCTTAGTTCAACTGTATTCCACCAGAACCCATTATAATCTTAGTTCAACTGTATTCCACCACCAGAACCCATTATAATCTCAGTTCAACTGTATTCCATCAGAACCCATTATAATCTTAGTTCAACTGTATTTCTCCACCAGAACCCATTATAATCTCAGTTCAACTGTATTCCATCAGAACCCATTATAATCTTAGTTCAACTGTATTCCACCAGAACCCATTATAATCTTAGTTCAACTGTATTCTACCACCAGAACCCATTATAATCTTAGTTCAACTGTATTCTACCACCAGAACCCATTATAACCTTAGTTCAACTGTATTTCTCCACCAGAACCCATTATAATCTTAGTTCAACTGTATTTCACCATCAGAACCCATTATAATCTTAGTTCAACTGTATTCCACCAGAACCCATTATAATCTTAGTTCAACTGTATTCCACCACCAGAACCCATTATAATCTTAGTTCAACTGTATTCCACCACCAGAACCCATTATAATCTTAGTTCAACTGTATTCCACCATCAGAACCCATTATAATCTCAGTTCAACTGTATTCTACCACCAGAACCCATTATAATCTTAGTTCAACTATATTCTACCACCAGAACCCATTATAATCTTAGTTCAACTGTATTCTACCCTCAGAACCCATTATAATCTCAGTTCAACTGTATTCTATCACCAGAACCCATTATAATCTTAGTTCAACTGTATTTCTCCACCAGAACCCATTATAATCTTAGTTCAACTGTATTCCACCACCAGAACCCATTATAATCTTAGTTCAACTGTATTCCACCACCAGAACCCATTATAATCTTAGTTCAACTGTATTCTACCAGAACCCATTATAATCTTAGTTCAACTGTATTTCACTACCAGAACCCATTATAATCTTAGTTCAACTGTATTCCACCAGAACCCATTATAATCTTAGTTCAACTGTATTTCTCCACCAGAACCCATTATAATCTTAGTTCAACTGTATTCCACCAGAACCCATTATAATCTTAGTTCAACTGTAATTCTCCACCAGAACCCATTATAATCTTAGTTCAACTGTATTCCACCACCAGAACCCATTATAATCTTAGTTCAACTGTATTCCACCACCAGAACCCATTATAATCTTAGTTCAACTGTATTCTACCACCAGAACCATTATAATCTTAGTTCAACTGTATTCTACCAGAACCCATTATAATCTTAGTTCAACTGTATTCTACCACCAGAACCCATTATAATCTTAGTTCAACTGTATTCCACCATCAGAACCCATTATAATCTCAGTTCAACTGTATTCCACCACCAGAACCCATTATAATCTTAGTTCAACTGTATTCCACCACCAGAACCCATTATAATCTTAGTTCAACTGTATTCTACCACCAGAACCCATTATAATCTTAGTTCAACTGTATTCTACCAGAACCCATTATAATCTTAGTTCAACTGTATTCTACCAGAACCCATTATAATCTTAGTTCAACTGTATTCCACCATCAGAACCCATTATAATCTTAGTTCAACTGTATTCTACCACCAGAACCCATTATAATCTTAGTTCAACTGTATTTCACCACCAGAACCAATTATAATCTTAGTTCAACTGTATTCCACCACCAGAACCCATTATAATCTTAGTTCAACTGTATTCCACCAGAACCCATTATAATCTTAGTTCAACTATATTCCACCAGAACCCATTATAATCTTAGTTCAACTGTATTCCACCACCAGAACCCATTATAATCTTAGTTCAACTGTATTCCACCAGAACCCATTATAATCTTAGTTCAACTGTATTCCACCACCAGAACCCATTATAATCTCAGTTCAACTGTATTCCATCAGAACCCATTATAATCTTAGTTCAACTGTATTTCTCCACCAGAACCCATTATAATCTCAGTTCAACTGTATTCCATCAGAACCCATTATAATCTTAGTTCAACTGTATTCCACCAGAACCCATTATAATCTTAGTTCAACTGTATTCTACCACCAGAACCCATTATAATCTTAGTTCAACTGTATTCTACCACCAGAACCCATTATAACCTTAGTTCAACTGTATTTCTCCACCAGAACCCATTATAATCTTAGTTCAACTGTATTTCACCATCAGAACCCATTATAATCTTAGTTCAACTGTATTCCACCAGAACCCATTATAATCTTAGTTCAACTGTATTTCTCCACCAGAACCCATTATAATCTCAGTTCAACTGTATTCCATCAGAACCCATTATAATCTTAGTTCAACTGTATTCCACCAGAACCCATTATAATCTTAGTTCAACTGTATTCTACCACCAGAACCCATTATAATCTTAGTTCAACTGTATTCCACCACCAGAACCCATTATAATCTTAGTTCAACTGTATTCCACCACCAGAACCCATTATAATCTTAGTTCAACTGTATTCCACCATCAGAACCCATTATAATCTCAGTTCAACTGTATTCTACCACCAGAACCCATTATAATCTTAGTTCAACTATATTCTACCACCAGAACCCATTATAATCTTAGTTCAACTGTATTCTACCCTCAGAACCCATTATAATCTCAGTTCAACTGTATTCTATCACCAGAACCCATTATAATCTTAGTTCAACTGTATTTCTCCACCAGAACCCATTATAATCTTAGTTCAACTGTATTCCACCACCAGAACCCATTATAATCTTAGTTCAACTGTATTCCACCACCAGAACCCATTATAATCTTAGTTCAACTGTATTCTACCAGAACCCATTATAATCTTAGTTCAACTGTATTTCACTACCAGAACCCATTATAATCTTAGTTCAACTGTATTCCACCAGAACCCATTATAATCTTAGTTCAACTGTATTTCTCCACCAGAACCCATTATAATCTTAGTTCAACTGTATTCCACCAGAACCCATTATAATCTTAGTTCAACTGTAATTCTCCACCAGAACCCATTATAATCTTAGTTCAACTGTATTCCACCACCAGAACCCATTATAATCTTAGTTCAACTGTATTCCACCACCAGAACCCATTATAATCTTAGTTCAACTGTATTCTACCACCAGAACCCATTATAATCTTAGTTCAACTGTATTCCACCACCAGAACCCATTATAATCTTAGTTCAACTGTATTCCACCACCAGAACCCATTATAATCTTAGTTCAACTGTATTCCACCACCAGAACCCATTATAATCTTAGTTCAACTGTATTCTACCACCAGAACCATTATAATCTTAGTTCAACTGTATTCTACCAGAACCCATTATAATCTTAGTTCAACTGTATTCTACCACCAGAACCCATTATAATCTTAGTTCAACTGTATTCCACCATCAGAACCCATTATAATCTCAGTTCAACTGTATTCCACCACCAGAACCCATTATAATCTTAGTTCAACTGTATTCCACCACCAGAACCCATTATAATCTTAGTTCAACTGTATTCTACCACCAGAACCCATTATAATCTTAGTTCAACTGTATTCTACCAGAACCCATTATAATCTTAGTTCAACTGTATTCTACCAGAACCCATTATAATCTTAGTTCAACTGTATTCCACCATCAGAACCCATTATAATCTTAGTTCAACTGTATTCTACCACCAGAACCCATTATAATCTTAGTTCAACTGTATTTCACCACCAGAACCAATTATAATCTTAGTTCAACTGTATTCTACCACCAGAACCCATTATAATCTTAGTTCAACTGTATTTCACCACCAGAACCCATTATAATCTTAGTTCAACTGTATTCTACCACCAGAACCCATTATAATCTTAGTTCAACTGTATTCTACCACCAGAACCCATTATAATCTTAGTTCAACTGTATTCTACCACCAGAACCCATTATAATCTTAGTTCAACTGTATTTCTCCACCAGAACTCATTATAATCTCAGTTCAACTGTATTCCACCACCAGAACCATTATAATCTTAGTTCAACTGTATTCCACCACCAGAACCCATTATAATCTTAGTTCAACTGTATTCCACTAGAACCCATTATAATCTCAGTTCAACTGTATTCCACCAGAACCCATTATAATCTTAGTTCAACTGTATTCTACCACCAGAACCCATTATAATCTTAGTTCAACTGTATTCCACCACCAGAACCCATTATAATCTTAGTTCAACTGTATTCTACCACCAGAACCCATTATAATCTTAGTTCAACTGTTTAGGCCCTTTGGCAGCCATGAAAAAGCACTTTGTCTGTGAGAGGTGGAGAGATCAGCAGAGCAGAGGTCTGCATTGAAAACGGCAAACTATTCCCTTCATAGTACACTACTATAGAGCCCTATTCCCTTCATAGTACACTACTATAGACCAGAGTCCTATTCCCTATATAGTGGTACTACTATAGACCAGTGCCCTATTCCCTATATAGTGGTACTACTATAGACCAGAGCCCTATTCCCTATATAGTGGTACTACTATAGACCAGAGCCCTATTCCCTATATAGTACACTACTATAGACCAGAGTCCTATTCCCTATATAGTGGTACTACTATAGACCAGAGCCCTATTCCCTATATAGCGGTACTACTATAGACCAGAGCCCTATTCCCTATATAGTGGTACTACTATAGACCAGAGCCCTATTCCCTATATAGTGGTACTACTATAGACCAGGGCCCTATTCCCTATATAGTACACTACTATAGACCAGAGCCCTATTCCCTATATAGTTGTACTACTATAGACCAGAGCCCTATTCCCTATATAGTGGTACTACTATAGACCAGAGCCCTATTCCCTATATATTGGTACTACTATAGACCAGAGCCCTATTCCCTATATAGTGGTACTACTATAGACCAGAGCCCTATTCCCTATATAGTGGTACTACTATAGACCAGAGCCCTATTCCCTATATAGTGGTACTACTATAGACCAGAGTCCTATTCCCTATATAGTGTACTACTATAGACCAGAGCCCTATTCCCTATATAGTGGTACTACTATAGACCAGAGCCCTATTCCCTATATAGTGGTACTACTATAGACCAGTGCCCTATTCCCTATATAGTGGTACTACTATAGACCAGAGCCCTATTCCCTATATAGTGGTACTACTATAGACCAGAGCCCTATTCCCTATATAGTGGTACTACTATAGACCAGAGCCCTATTCCCTATATATTGGTACTACTATAGACCAGAGCCCTATTCCCTATATAGTGGTACTACTATAGACCAGAGCCCTATTCCCTATATAGTGGTACTACTATAGACCAGAGCCCTATTCCCTATATAGTGGTACTACTATAGACCAGAGCCCTATTACCTATATAGTGGTACTACTATAGACCAGAGCCCTATTCCCTATATAGTGGTACTACTATAGACCAGAGCCCTATTCCCTATATAGTGGTACTACTATAGACCAGTGCCCTATTCCCTATATAGTGGTACTACTATAGACCAGGGCCCTATTCCCTATATAGTGGTACTACTATAGACCAGTGCCCTATTCCCTATATAGTGGTACTACTATAGACCAGGGCCCTATTCCCTATATAGTGGTACTACTAGGGAACAGAGCACTATTCCCTATATAGTGGTACTACTATAGACCAGAGCCCTATTCCCTATATAGTACACTACTATAGAACAGAGCACTATTCCCTATATAGTGGTACTACTATAGACCAGTGCCCTATTCCCTATATAGTGGTACTACTATAGACCAGAGCCCTATTCCCTATATAGAGCACTACTATAGACCAGAGCCCTATTCCCTATATAGTGGTACTACTATAGACCAGTGCCCTATTCCCTATATAGTGGTACTACTATAGACCAGTGCAATATTCCCTATATAGTGGTACTACTATAGACCAGAGCCCTATTCCCTATATAGTGGTACTACTATAGATCAGAGCCCTATTCCCTATATAGGGGTACTACTATAGACCAGAGCCCTATTCCCTATATAGTGGTACTACTATAGACCAGAGCCCTATTCCCTATATAGTGGTACTACTATAGACCAGAGCCCTATTCCCTATATAGTGGTACTACTATAGACCAGAGCCCTATTCCCTATATAGTGGTACTACTATAGACCAGAGCCCTATTCCCTATATAGTGTACTACTATAGACCAGAGCCCTATTCCCTATATAGTGGTACTACTATAGACCAGAGCCCTATTCCCTATATAGTGGTACTACTATAGACCAGAGCCCTATTCCCTATATAGTGTACTACTATAGACCAGAGCCCTATTCCCTATATAGTGGTACTACTATAGACCAGAGCCCTATTCCCTATATAGTGGTACTACTATAGACCAGAGCCCTATTCCCTATATAGTGGTACTACTATAGACCAGAGCCCTATTCCCTATATAGTGCACTACTATAGACCAGAGCCCTATTCCCTATATAGTGCACTACTATAGACCAGAGCCCTATTCCCTATATAGTGGTACTACTATAGACCAGAGCCCTATTCCCTATATAGTGGTACTACTATAGACCAGAGCCCTATTCCCTATATAGTGCACTACTATAGACCAGAGCCCTATTCCCTATATAGTGGTACTACTATAGACCAGAGCCCTATTCCCTATATAGTGGTACTACTATAGACCAGAGCCCTATTCCCTATATAGTGGTACTACTATAGACCAGAGCCCTATTCCCTATATAGTGTACTACTATAGACCAGAGCCCTATTCCCTATATAGTGCACTAGTTTTGACCAGGAATGCTAATCGTATCTGTTTCTACCTCCAGAAAGGATGTCGGACCAATCTGAGATGGTGGGTGAGGAAGCGGTCTTCCTCGTGGTCTTCCTCTTCCTCGTGAGGTGGAATGACCCAACTACCTTCCTGTCACCATGATGATGGAGGAGCGGGTCATTATATACACACACACACACCATCACACACACCATCACCCACAATCACCCACACACCATCACACACACCATCACAATCACACACACACACCATCACCCACACACACACACCATTACCCACACACCATCACACACACACACCACACACACACCATCACACTCACACACACCATCACAATCACACACATACCATCACACACAATATCACAATCACACACACACAAAAACGTGCAGACACACACACACAAAAACGTGCACACACACAGACACACACAAAAACGTGCAGACACACACACACACAAAAACGTGCAGACACACACACACACACAAAAACGTGCACACACACACACACACACAAAAACGTGCACACACACACACACACACACACACAAACGCGCACACACACACACAGAATATTTGACATGTAGTTCTCCTAAACTTAGTGAGTTAATACTCTTAGCCCTCTTAACTGTGAGTTACAGCTTCCACAGTCCCTGGGTCTATAAAGGCACAATCACAAACACAAAGTGGCCCAACCAGAGAGTCCTGGCCGTATAATGACTTTCCTGCACCTGCAGCCCAACCACTTTATATACAGATACCTTACACACACACACACACACACTACATTGGCACACCCACAGAAAACCCAAACACATTCACACACACCGACACAGCACAAACACACACTCTTCATTTGTTATTATCTATCCTGATGTCTAGTCACTTTACCCTGCCTTCATGTGCATATCTACCTCAAATACCTTATTATTATCTCTCCTGATGTCTAGTCACTTTACCCTGCCTTCATGTACATATCTACCTCAAATACCTCATTATTATCTATCCTGATGTCTAGTCACTTCACCCTGCCTTCATGTACATATCTACCTCAAATACCTTATTATTATCTATCCTGATGTCTAGTCACTTCACCCTGCCTTCATGTACATATCTACCTCAAATACCTTATTATTATCTATCCTGATGTCTAGTCACTTCACCCTGCCTTCATGTGCATATCTACCTTATTATTATCTATCCTGATGCCTAGTCACTTCACCCTGCCTTCATGTACATATCTACCTCTAATACCTCGTACCCCATCACATTGATCTGGTACTGGGACTTCCTGTATATAGGTCCACATTGATCTGGTACTGGTACTCCCTGTATATAGGTCCACATTGATCTGGTACTGGTACTCCCTGTATATAGGTCCACATTGATCTGGTACTGGTACTCCCTGTATATAGGTCCACATTGATCTGGTACTGGTACTCCCTGTATATAGGTCCACATTGATCTGGTACTGGTACTCCCTGTATATAGGTCCACATTGATCTGGTACTGGTACTCCCTGTATATAGGTCCACATTGATCTGGTACTGGTACTCCCTGTATATAGGTCCACATTGATCTGGTACTGGTACTCCCTGTATATAGGTCCACATTGATCTGGTACTGGTACTCCCTGTATATATATATGCAAAATCTTTACACTCTCTTTGGATAATTCATTCCAATCATTTAAAAGTTAACAGCAGGTATTTTGCATGTATATATATATATAAGAGAGAGAGATAAAGCCCTGAACAGAGAGGGTGAACAACAGAGAGAGAGATAAAGCCCTGAACAGAGAGGGTGAACAACAGAGAGAGAGATAAAGCCCTGAACAGAGAGGGTGAACAACAGAGAGAGAGATAAAGCCCTGAACAGAGAGGGTGAACAACAGAGAGAGAGATAAAGCCCTGAACAGAGAGGGTGAACAACAGAGAGAGAGATAAAGCCCTGAACAGAGAGGGTGAACAACAGAGAGAGAGATAAAGCCCTGAACAGAGAGGGTGAACAACAGAGAGAGAGATAAAGCCCTGAACAGAGAGGGTGAACAACAGAGAGAGAGATAAAGCCCTGAACAGAGAGGGTGAACAACAGAGAGAGAGATAAAGCCCTGAACAGAGAGGGTGAACAACAGAGAGAGAGATAAAGCCCTGAACAGAGAGGGTGAACAACAGAGAGAGAGATAAAGCCCTGAACAGAGAGGGTGAACAACAGAGAGAGAGATAAAGCCCTGAACAGAGAGGGTGAACAACAGAGAGAGAGATAAAGCCCTGAACAGAGAGGGTGAACAACAGAGAGAGAGATAAAGCCCTGAACAGAGAGGGTGAACAACAGAGAGAAAGATAAAGCCCTGAACAGAGAGGGTGAACAACAGAGAGAGAGATAAAGCCCTGAACAGAGAGGGTGAACAACAGAGAGAGAGATAAAGCCCTGAACAGAGAGGGTGAACAACAGAGAGAGAGATAAAGCCCTGAACAGAGAGGGTGAACAACAGAGAGAAAGATAAAGCCCTGAACAGAGAGGGTGAACAACAGAGAGAGTGAACAGCAGAGAGAGAGAGATAAAGCCCTGAACAGAGAGAGAGAGAGAGATAAAGCCCTGAACAGAGAGGGTGAACAACAGAGAGAGTGAACAGCAGAGAGAGAGAGATAAAGCCCTGAACAGAGAGAGAGAGAGAGAGAGAGATAAAGCCCTGAACAGAGAGGGTGAACAACACAGAGAGAGAGAGAGAGAGAGATAAAGCCCTGAACAGAGAGGGTGAACAACACAGAGAGAGAGGGAGAGATAAAGCCCTGAACAGAGAGGGTGAACAACACAGAGAGAGAGGGAGAGATAAAGCCCTGAACAGAGAGGGTGAACAACACAGAGAGAGAGAGAGAGATAAAGCCCTGAACAGAGAGAGAGAGAGAGATAAAGCCCTGAACAGAGATAGAGAGAGAGATAAAGCCCTGAACAGAGAGGGCGAACAACACAGAGAGAGAGAGAGAGATAAAGCCCTGAACAGAGAGGGTGAACAACACAGAGAGAGAGAGAGAGATAAAGCCCTGAACAGAGAGAGAGAGAGAGATAAAGCCCTGAACAGAGAGGGTGAACAACACAGAGAGAGAGGGAGAGATAAAGCCCTGTGAACAGTGGGGGGATTATGTAGTATGACTTCACTCCCAGTCACAGTCAGTCTCACAAAGGGACATTGATTTGAGATGTAACCAATGAAAGGACTCCAACAGTAGCCTACACTGTGACAATCTCAGAAGGTGCAACTGTTTGGATGTGTCCCAAATGGAACAGTATTCCCTATATAGTGGTACTACTATAGACCAGAGCCCTATTCCCTATATAGTGGTACTACTATAGACCAGAGCCCTATTCCCTATATAGTGGTACTACTATAGACCAGAGCCCTATTCCCTATATAGTGGTACTACTATAGACCAGAGCCCTATTCCCTATATAGTGGTACTACTATAGACCAGAGCCCTATTCCCTATATAGTGGTACTACTATAGACCAGAGCCCTATTCCCTATATAGTGTACTACTATAGACCAGAGCCCTATTCCCTATATAGTGGTACTACTATAGACCAGTGCCCTATTCCCTATATAGTGGTACTACTATAGACCAGAGCCCTATTCCCTATATAGTGTACTACTATAGACCAGAGCCCTATTCCCTATATAGTGGTACTACTATAGACCAGTGCCCTATTCCCTATATAGTGGTACTACTATAGACCAGAGCCCTATTCCCTATATAGTACACTACTATAGACCAGAGCCCTATTCCCTATATAGTGTTACTACTATAGACCAGAGCCCTATTCCCTATATAGTGGTACTACTATAGACCAGAGCCCTATTCCCAATATAGACCAGAGCCCTATTCCCTATATAGTGGTACTACTATAGACCAGAGCCCTATTCCCTATATAGTGGTACTACTATAGACCAGAGCCCTATTCCCTATATATTGGTACTACTATAGACCAGAGCCCTATTCCCTATATAGTGGTACTACTATAGACCAGAGCCCTATTCCCTATATAGTGGTACTACTATAGACCAGAGCCCTATTCCCTATATAGTGGTACTACTATAGACCAGAGCCCTATTCCCTATATAGTGGTACTACTATAGACCAGAGCCCTATTCCCTATATAGTGTACTACTATAGACCAGAGCCCTATTCCCTATATAGTACACTACTATAGACCAGAGCCCTATTCCCTATATAGTGTTACTACTATAGACCAGAGCCCTATTCCCTATATAGTGGTACTACTATAGACCAGAGCCCTATTCCCAATATAGACCAGAGCCCTATTCCCTATATAGTGGTACTACTATAGACCAGAGCCCTATTCCCTATATAGTGGTACTACTATAGACCAGAGCCCTATTCCCTATATAGTGGTAATACTATAGACCAGGGCCCTATTCCCTATATAGTGGTACTACTATAGACCAGAGCCCTATTCCCTATATAGTGGTACTACTATAGACCAGAGCCCTATTCCCTATATAGTGGTACTACTATAGACCAGAGCCCTATTCCCTATATAGTGGTACTACTATAGACCAGAGCCCTATTCCCTATATAGTGGTACTACTATAGACCAGAGCCCTATTCCCTATATAGTGGTACTACTATAGACCAGAGCCATATTCCCTATATAGTGGTACTACTATAGACCAGAGCCCTATTCCCTATATAGTGGTACTACTTTAGACCAGAGCCCTGTTCCCTATATAGTGGTACTACTATAGACCAGAGCCCTATTCCCTATATAGTGGTACTACTATAGACCAGAGCCCTATTCCCTATATAGTGGTACTACTATAGACCAGAGCCCTATTCCCTATATAGTGGTACTACTATAGACCAGAGCCATATTCCCTATATAGTGGTACTACTATAGACCAGAGCCCTATTCCCTATATAGTGGTACTACTTTAGACCAGAGCCCTGTTCCCTATATAGTGGTACTACTATAGACCAGAGCCCTTTTCCCTATATAGTACACTACTTTAGACCAGAGCCCTATTCCCTATATAGTACACTACTTTAGACCAGAGCCCTATATAGTAGTACTAGAGCCCTCACTACCCGACTAAAAGCAGGTAAAACCCACTACCTGACTAAAAGGAGAGGTAAAACTTACTACCTGACTAAAAGCAGGTAAAACCCACTACCAGACTAAAAGGAGAGGTAAAACTCCCTACCCGACTAAAAGGAGAGGTAAAACTCCCTACCCGACTAAAAGGAGAGGTAAAACTCCCTACCCGACTAAAAGGAGAGGTAAAACTCCCTACCCGACTAAAAGGAGAGGCCAAACTCACTACCTGACTAAAAGGAGAGGCCAAACTCCCTACCTGACTAAAAGGAGAGTTAAAACTCACTACCTGACTAAAAGGAGAGTTAAAACTCACTACCTGACTAAAAGGAGAGGCCAAACTCACTACCTGACTAAAAGGAGAGGCCAAACTCCCTACCTGACTAAAAGGAATCCACGGATTACGGTACATACTTCTGCGCGCGAAATCCTCGTCATACCTGAACAGCAGACATTTTTAACATATATTCAATGGTTCATTGGATCAGTCTAAAACGTTGCACATACACTGCCGCCATATAGTTGCCAAAGTCTAAATTGCACCTGGGCTGGAATAATACATTATGGCCTTTCTCTTGCATTTCAAAGATGATGGTACAAAACAAATGTCTTTGGCCAATTTCTTTGTATTTTCTTTTACCAGATCTATTATGTTATATTCTACTAAATTAATTTAACCTTTCCACAAACTTCAAAGTGTTTCCTTTCAAATGGTACCAAGAATATGCATATCCTTGCTTCAGGTCCTGAGCTACAGTCAGTTAGATTTGGGTATGTCATCTCAGGCGAAAATTGAAAAAAAAGGGGCGGATGCTTGGTTAATGTACATGACATTATGTGATGACTGTATAGTGCTAATGTATAGGCAGCTGTCCAACATCATTGGATGTGGATGAGAGGAGGACGAGAAGGGGGAAGGGGATGACATACCACATTATTAACCCGGAGATATCCGCCTCCTGGCTGTTGTAAGACACGTGGGAATGAGAACAATTCAGGCTGCGTAGTCTGGTGTAGTAAAGAGTAGACGCTTCTCCATAGTAAGAATTAGCCATACAATTACAAGACAACAGCAAACAAGTGTACTGTATCCTACACACGCGGGACAACAGTCAAATGCGGATGAAAAGCTAAATAACATGTTGAAATCAATGAAAACCTATCAACAATGATGTTTTCTCTGTAATATTTAGGAGGATTTGATATATATTTACGAGTTGTTCAATGCGTAAATGCAATCATTTAGCCCATGTCGCCCAGTCTGTATGAAAGTTAAGTCATGTGTGTAAAAACACAACATTGTTTACATAAATCGTCTGTTCACTGCACTTCGTGTCTATAAATGAAACCTTGTAACGTTTCATAAAATAACATACCCACAATAACACCACGAACACCTATTCTATTTTTTTTTTTTAAGTAGTAAACGTAGTTGTTTTTCGAGCGCCTTACCTTGTAGACAAGGAACTTTCCTTCCAATAGTTTACAGATCCAAGGCAGTATGTCTCTCGCAGAGCGCCACGCTGACTCCCGTCCAAACAGAACCCAACACATTTACCGTAAAGGTATGACAAGCGGATTGCGCGGCGCAAAGGTATGTACCGTAATCCGCGGACTACACAACGCCTTCGAATAATTATTGATTGACAGGTTGAATGAATGCCATATTTCATGAATCAAAATCGTCCATTTTAGTTTTTAATCTGAATATATACAGTTATAATATACAGGTATATGCAACATATAGAGCTTACTTTACATAAAAATATATTGACAACCTTGCTATGATTAACATATCCAGTATTATAGCTCGTTTTTTCAGTTCGCTGCAGCTAGCGACAGGAAAGAGCTGCAACAAAACACTCAAACTGGACAGTTTTATCCTCATCTCTTCATTCAAAGACTCAATCATGGACACTTACTGACAGTTGTGGCTGCTTTGTGTGATGTATTGTTGTCTCTGCCTTTGTGCTGTGGTCTGTGCCCAATAATGCTACCATGTAATGTTGTGTCTCTCTTGTCCTGATGTGTGGTTTTTATCCCAGCCCCGGTCCCGCAGGAGGCCTTTTACCTTTTGGTGGGCCGTAATTGTAAATAATAATTTGTTCTCAACTGACTTGCCAAGTTAAATAATGATTAAATAAATAAAATAGCTTGTGGGGGAAAATTTATGTTGAGAAAGGCTAATGAAGGGAAGGTAGAAATATATATATATATATATATATATATATATATATATATATATATATAAAAAATAGATCCCACAGATACAATATTGATGTAGACAATAGGTAAAATACACAATATATATAATAGATACAATATAGATAATAGGTCAAATATACTATATAGATATAGACAATATAAACAATATAGACAATAGATATATAGATATAATATACGATATACAATACCAGTCAAAAGTTTTAGAACACCAACTCAAGGGTTTTTCTTTATTTTCTACATTGTAGAATAATAGTGAAGACATCAAAACTATGAAATAACACATATGGAGTCATGTAGTAACCAAAAAAAAAAGTGTTAAACAAATCCAAATATATTTTATATTTGAGATTCTTCAAAGTAGCCACTTTGCCTTGATGACAACTTTGCACACTCTTGGCATTCTCTCAACCAGCTTCACCTGGAATGCTTTTCCAACAGTCTGGAAGGAGTTCCCACATATGCTGAGAACTTGTTGGCTGCTTTTCCAACTCATCCCAAACCATCTCAATTGGGTTGAGGTCGGGGGATTGAGGAGGCCAGATCATCTGATGCAGCACTCCATCACTCTCCTTCTTGGTCAAATAGCCCTTACACAGCCTGGAGGTGTGTATGGGCAAATGATAGTCCCACTAAAACAAATGATAGTCCCACCAAGCCCAAACCAGAAGGGATGGCATAATCGCTGCAGAATGCTGTGGTAGCCATGCCGGTTAAGTGTGCCTTGAATTCTGTAGACTGTCTCATCGTCGCTGGTGATCAGGCCTACCACCGTCATGTCGTCAGCAAACTTGATGATGTTGTTGGAGTCGTCGTGGGTACACAGGGAGTACAGGAGGGGACTAAGCACATACCCCTGTCAGCGATGCCTACCCTCCCCACCCGGGGCCAGCCTAGCAGGAAGTCTAGCATCCAGTTGCAGAGGGAGGTGTCCAGCCCCAGGGTCTCAAGCTTGGAGGGGACTAAGCACATACCCCTGTCAGCGATGCCTACCCTCCCCACCCGGGGCCAGCCTAGCAGGAAGTCTAGCATCCAGTTGCAGAGGGAGGTGTTCAGCCCCAGGGTCTCAAGCTTGGAGGGGACTAAGCACATACCCCTGTCAGCGATGCCTACCCTCCCCACCCGGGGCCAGCCTAGCAGGAAGTCTAGCATCCAGTTGCAGAGGGAGGTGTCCAGCCCCAGGGTCTCAAGCTTGGAGGGGACTAAGCACATACCCCTGTCAGCGATGCCTACCCTCCCCACCCGGGGCCAGCCTAGCAGGAAGTCTAGCATCCAGTTGCAGAGGGAGGTGTTCAGCCCCAGGGTCTCAAGCTTGGAGGGGACTAAGCACATACCCCTGTCAGCGATGCCTACCCTCCCCACCCGGGGCCAGCCTAGCAGGAAGTCTAGCATCCAGTTGCAGAGGGAGGTGTCCAGCCCCAGGGTCTCAAGCTTGGAGGGGACTAAGCACATACCCCTGTCAGCGATGCCTACCCTCCCCACCCGGGGCCAGCCTAGCAGGAAGTCTAGCATCCAGTTGCAGAGGGTCCAGCCCCAGGGTCTCAAGCTTGGAGGGGACTAAGCACATACCCCTGTCAGCGATGCCTACCCTCCCCACCCGGGGCCAGCCTAGCAGGAAGTCTAGCATCCAGTTGCAGAGGGAGGTGTCCAGCCCCAGGGTCTCAAGCTTTGAGGGGACTATGGTGTTGAACGCTCTGTAGTTAATGAACAGCATTCTCACATAGGTATTTTCCTCTCATCTAGGTGGGTGAGGGCAGTGTGGAGTTGCAACTGAGATTGTGTAGTCAATGGGTCTGATGGGGGCGGTATGCAAATCGGAGTGGGTCTGCGATGATGGAGTTGATGTGTGCCATAGCCAGCCTTTCAAAGCACTTCCTGATTACAGATTGTGAGTGCTACAGGGCTGTAGTCGTTGTGGCAGGAAGCCCTTAAAGAGCTCTTGGGAACAGGAACGAGGGTGGTCAACTTGAGGACGTGGGGATTAACAGACTGGGACAAGGACAGGTTGAAAAAAAATGACCATGAATATGCCTGCCAGCTGTTTTCTTCGCGTGCTCTGAAAATGCGCCATGGGATACCGTCCGGCCTCGCGGCCTTGTGAGTGTTGACCTGATTAAAGCCTTACGACACGTGGGCCTCGGAGAGTGAGATCACCTAGTCCCCTTGCTCGGCCGGGGGGCTCATGCACGGTTCTGTGTTTTTTGTCAAAGTGTGCATAAAATTAGTCTGGCCTTTTGGTAGATGACGGCTGGGTCTTCCTTTGAATTCCGTAATGGACTCTAGCCCCTGCCACATGGGTCGGGCATCAGAGCCTGTTATAATAGGATTCCATCCTTGTTCCTATACGGTCCTTTTGCTTGTTTGATGGCTCTGCGGAGGACGTAGAGGGACTTTTTGTACCTGTTCGTATCTTCAGCCGTAGCCTCTGGGTTGGCTGCGATAGCCCTGTGTGCAGTAGCAGTCCTGTAGCGTAGCCTCTGGGTTACCTATTCCCTATATAGTGGTACTACTATAGACCAGAGCCCTATTCCCTATATAGTGGTACTACTATAGACCAGAGCCCTATTCCCTATATAGTGGTACTACTATAGACCAGAGCCCTATTCCCTATATAGTGCACTACTATAGACCAGAACCCTATTCCCTATATAGTGGTACTACTATAGACCAGAGCCCTATTCCCTATATAGTACACTACTATAGACCAGAGCCCTATTCCCTATATAGTACACTACTATAGACCAGAGCCCTATTCCCTATATAGTACACTACTATAGACCAGAGCCCTATTCCCTATATAGTGGTACTACTATAGACCAGAGCCCTATTCCCTATATAGTGGTACTACTATAGACCAGAGCCCTATTCCCTATATAGTGGTACTACTATAGACCAGAGCCCTATTCCCTATATAGTGGTACTACTATAGACCAGAGCCCTATTCCCTATATAGTACACTACTATAGACCAGAGCCCTATGCCCCATATAGTGTACTACTATAGACTAGAACCCTATTCCCTACATAGTGCACTACTTTTGACCAGAAGCAGTGCACTACATAGGGAGCCATTTGGGAAGCACACTCATTGGGTCACCTGCAGAGGAAATATGAGTTGCTGTTTTAAACCCATAGATGTTAAAAAATGTAGCTGATAGGAACCCGGTGTGGTCGTCTGCTGCAATAGCCAATCCCTGACGAGGATCGACGAGTTGTGCTTTCCCCGAGACGTCATTCTGCACATCACTGTGTGTACTACTGTGTGTACTACGCCTATAATGTATTTGAGAAGAACAGAATATGATGTATTTGAGAAGAACAGAATGTAATGTATTTGAGAAGAACAGAATGTGATGTATTTGAGAAGAACAGAATGTGATGTATTTGAGAAGAACAGAATATGATGTATTTGAGAAGAACAGAATGTGATGTATTTGAGAAGAACAGAATATGATGTATTTGAGAAGAACAGAATGTGATGTATTTGAGAAGAACAGAATGTGATGTATTTGAGAAGAACAGAATGTGATGTATTTGAGAAGAACAGAATGTGATGTATTTGAGAAGAACAGAATGTGATGTATTTGAGAAGAACAGAATGTGATGTATTTGAGAAGAACAGAATATGATGTATTTGAGAAGAACAGAATGTAATGTATTTGAGAAGAACAGAATGTGATGTATTTGAGAAGAACAGAATATAATGTATTTGAGAAGAACAGAATGTGATGTATTTGAGAAGAACAGAATGTGATGTATTTGAGAAGAACAGAATGTGATGTATTTGAGAAGAACAGAATGTGATGTATTTGAGAAGAACAGAATATAATGTATTTGAGAAGAACAGAATGTGATGTATTTGAGAAGAACAGAATATAATGTATTTGAGAAGAACAGAATGTGATGTATTTGAGAAGAACAGAATGTGATGTATTTGAGAAGAACAGAATATAATGTATTTGAGAAGAACAGAATGTGATGTATTTGAGAAGAACAGAATATAATGTATTTGAGAAGAACAGAATGTGATGTATTTGAGAAGAACAGAATATAATGTATTTGAGAAGAACAGAATGTGATGTATTTGAGAAGAACAGAATGTGATGTATTTGAGAAGAACAGAATATGAGTTGTCCTTCTGTTTGTTACCTGGCTATGTTCCGTGCCATATATGGGCTGTAGGCTGACAAGATGTGATTATAAGTCCCGGGACAATATTTTACTATACTTCCACCGGCATGGGAGTAGTTCTCTGACCAGGGAGTAGTTCTCTGACCAGGGAGTAGGTATCTGACCAGGGAGTAGTTCTCTGACCAGGGAGTAGTTCTCTGACCAGGGAGTAGGTCTCTGACCAGGGATTAGTTCTCTGACCAGGGAGTAGTTCTCTGACCAGGGAGTAGTTCTCTGACCAGGGAGTAGGTCTCTGATCAGGGATTAGTTCTCTGACCAGGGAGTCGTTCTCTGACCAGGGAGTAGGTCTCTGACCAGGGAGTAGGTCTCTGACCAGGGAGTAGGTTCTGATATCCTGGTCTGGCCTGATGGTTCTGATATCCTGGTCTGGATGGATGGTTCTGATATCCTGGTCTGGACAGATGGTTCTGATATCCTGGTCTGGATGGATGGTTCTGATATCCTGGTCTGGACAGATGGTTCTGATCTGAACAGCCAGTAGAATGCTGAGCTTTATGACCAAAGCCATTCTACTCAGAGATGTCTGGCTGACGGTAACATACACATACACTCTCACATACACTCTCTCTCTCTCTCTGCTTCTGTTTTAAGATATAACACATACAAGCCAGTGGATCTTATATGAATGCTTCCTGTGACCTTTCCACTTTGAAAATGCAGTTTACTTTTCATCCGTTTTCCTCTGAGATGGCGACAAATAGATGCTTTTTTTTTTTTTTACTTTGTGGTCTGATGATTCTGTATCTACTGCTGGGCAAAGGCCATTTATTTGATTCAGTGTTCCTCTGTGTTAATCTGTTTTATTACATCTTACAAAGAAACATCTGCCGACAGTTTCCCTCAACCATTATTTTTACAGGTTACTCTACTGGCAGGCAAGAGATGGAGGAAGGGTGGGTTAAGAGATGGAGGGAGGGAGGGTTAAGAGATGGAGGGAGGGAGGGTTAAGAGATGGAGGAAGGGTGGGTTAAGAGATGGAGGAAGGGTGGGTTAAGAGATGGAGGGAGGGAGGGTTAAGAGACGGAGGGAGGGAGGGTTAAGAGACGGAGGGAGGGTTAAGAGATGGAGGGAGGGTGGGTTAAGAGATGGAGGGAGGGAGGGTTAAGAGATGGAGGGAGGGAGGGTTAAGAGATGGAGGGAGGGTTAAGAGACTGGGAGGAAGGGCTGAGAGACAGGGAGGGAGGGTTAAGAGATGGAGGGAGGGTGGGTTAAGAGACTGGGAGGAAGGGCTGAGAGACAGGGAGGGAGGGTTAAGAGACAGGTAGGGAGGGCTGAGAGACTGGGAGGGATAGAGGGCTAAGTACATGTGTCTGTCTGTCTCTAGGAGAGAGGGCTAAGTACATGTGTCTGTCTGTCTCTAGGAGAGAGGACTAAGTACATATGTCTGTCTGTCTCTAGGAGAGAGGGCTAAGTACATGTGTCTGTCTCTAGGAGAGAGGGCTAAGTACATGTGTCTGTCTCTAGGAGAGAGGGCTAAGTACATGTGTCTGTCTCTAGGAGAGAGGGCTAAGTACATGTGTCTGTCTCTAGGAGAGAGGGCTAAGTACATGTGTCTGTCTCTAGGAGAGAGGGCTAAGTACATGTGTCTGTCTCTAGGAGAGAGGGCTAAGTACATGTGTCTGTCTCTAGGAGAGAGGGCTAAGTACATGTGTCTGTCTCTAGGAGAGAGGGCTAAGTACATGTGTCTGTCTCTAGGAGAGAGGGCTAAGTACATGTGTCTGTCTCTAGGAGAGAGGGCTAAGTACATGTGTCTGTCTCTAGGAGAGAGGGCTAAGTACATGTGTCTGTCTCTAGGAGAGAGGGCTAAGTACATGTGTCTGTCTCTAGGAGAGAGGGCTAAGTGCATGTGTCTGTCTCTAGGAGAGAGGGCTAAGTACATGTGTCTGTCTCTAGGAGAGAGGGCTAAGTACATGTGTCTGTCTCTAGGAGAGGGCTAAGTACATGTGTCTGTCTCTAGGAGAGAGGGCTAAGTACCTTTCAAGGCCTTGTAACTGTAGTTTTACTCTAAACCATGTTAAAAAAATACCAATAATTACTTTTTTCCTTGGAAAAATGCCCCATTTTGGAATGTCCCATGTCATTTTCCTGACTTCTAGGAAGATTTTAAACCAGTTAACCCCAAACTTCCCACCATCATCTCCATCTCCCTGTGCAGCCCGAACAGAGGGTCTAGAGGCCTAACAGAGGGGATGGAGGCCTAACAGAGGGGATGGAGGCCTAACAGAGGGGATGGAGGCCTAACAGAGGGGATGGAGGCCTAACAGAGGGTATAGAGGCCTAACAGAGGGTATAGAGGCCTAACAGAGGGGATGGAGGCCTAACAGAGGGGATGGAGGCCTAACAGAGGGTCTGGAGGCCTAACAGAGGGGATAGAGGCCTAACAGAGGGGATAGAGGCCTAACAGAGGGTCTGAAGGCCTAACAGAGGGGATAGAGGCCTTACAGAGGGTCTGGAGGCCTAACAGAGGGGATGGAGGCCTAACAGAGGGGATGGAGGCCTAACAGAGGGGATGGAGGTCTAACAGAGGGTCTAGAGGCCTAACAGAGGGTATAGAGGCCTAACAGAGGGTATAGAGGCCTAACAGAGGGTATAGAGGCCTAACAGAGGGTATAGAGGCCTAACAGAGGGCCTGGAGGCCTAACAGAGGGGATGGAGGCCTAACAGAGGGGATGGAGGCCTAACAGAGGGTCTGGAGGCCTAACAGAGGGTCTGGAGGCCTAACAGAGGGGATAGAGGCCTAACAGAGGGGATAGAGGCCTAACAGAGGGGATAGAGGCCTAACAGAGGGGATAGAGGCCTAACAGAGGGGATAGAGGCCTAACAGAGGGGATAGAGGCCTAACAGAGGGGATAGAGGCCTAACAGAGGGTCTGGAGGCCTAACAGAGGGGATAGAGGCCTAACAGAGGGTCTGGAGGCCTAACAGAGGGGATGGAGGTCTAACAGAGGGGATGGAGGTCTAACAGAGGGTCTAGAGGCCTAACAGAGGGTATAGAGGCCTAACAGAGGGTATAGAGGCCTAACAGAGGGTATAGAGGCCTAACAGAGGTTATAGAGGCCTAACAGAGGTTATAGAGGCCTAACAGAGGGTATAGAGGCCTAACAGAGGGCCTAGAGGCCTAACAGAGGGGATGGAGGCCTAACAGAGGGGATGGAGGCCTAACAGAGGGGATGGAGGCCTAACAGAGGGGATGGAGGCCTAACAGAGGGGATGGCGGCCTAACAGAGGGGATGGCGGCCTAACAGAGGGGATGGAGGCCTAACAGAGGGGATGGAGGCCTAACAGAGGGGATGGAGGCCTAACAGAGGGGATGGAGGCCTAACAGAGGGGATGGAGGCCTAACAGAGGGGATGGAGGCCTAACAGAGGGGATGGAGGCCTAACAGAGGGTCTAGAGGCCTAACAGAGGGTTTGGAGGCCTAACAGAGGGTCTGGAGGCCTAACAGAGGGTATAGAGGTCTAACAGAGGGGATAGAGGTCTAACAGAGGGGATAGAGGCCTAACAGAGGGGATAGAGGCCTAACAGAGGGGATGGAGGGCTAACAGAGGGGATGGAGGCCTAACAGAGGGGATGGAGGCCTAACAGAGGGGATGGAGGCCTAACAGAGGGGATGGAGGCCTAACAGAGGGTATAGAGGTCTAACAGAGGGTATAGAGGTCTAACAGAGGGTCTGGAGGCCGAACAGAGGGGCTGGAGGCCTAACAGAGGGTCTAGAGGCCTAACAGAGGGTCTAGAGGCCTAACAGAGGGTCTAGAGGCCTAACAGAGGGGATGGAGGCCTAACAGAGGGGATGGAGGCCTAACAGAGGGTCTAGAGGCCTAACAGAGGGTCTAGAGGCCTAACAGAGGGTATGGAGGCCTAACAGAGGGTCTGGAGGCCTAACAGAGGGTCTGGAGGCCTAACAGAGGGTCTAGAGGCCTAACTGTGATCCCCAGATTTACAAAGAGGGTGTGAACTGCCAGGAGATGCTCCAGTCTGAGGAGGGTGGGTAAGAATGTTCACACAATTAAGAACAGCAAATCTCAATGGTCACAACACACACACAATCAATTAAGGACAATCAGTAGGTCAACTAAGGTCAATCAGTAGGTCAACTAATGTCAATCAGTAAGTCAACTAAGGTCAATCAGTAGGTCAACTAAGGTCAATCAGTAGGTCAACTAAGGTCAAGCAGTAGGTCAACTAAGGTCAATCAGTAGGTCAACTAATGTCAATCAGTAGGTCAACGAAGGTCAATCAGTAGGTCAACTAAGGTCAATCAGTAGGTCAACTAAGTTCCATCATAAGTGAAAACATGCATCAGATTATTGAAAAGTCTTGAAGCTGAAATCCCCCCCCCCCCCCCTTCTGTTACACAGGTTCATTATAGGAGGATGTAACCTGCGTGGTAAAGACAGAGACAGCTCCCTCCGCTGGGTAGGGTTGTCCTTTCCTCCTGAATCCTCACCATTCTGGAATTAAACCTCCCTCTTTCTTTGGACTGACAAGCCCATTGTATTTCAGCTGTCTGTCACAGCCTGATCATTATAAAATACAGGATCATCACGGCAGACTGATTGACAGGTCCAGTTGTTTGGCAGTTCTCTGTTCCAGGAACATTTTAGTCATTTAGTATAATGTTCTTATCCAGAGTGACTCACAGTCAGTGTATTGAACTAAGCTAGGCTAGGCTACCACATATCACAGTCAGTGTATTGAACTAGGCTACCACATATCACAGTCAGTGTATTGAACTAGGCTACCACATATCACAGTCAGTGTATTGAACTAAGCTAGGCTACCACATTTCACCGTCAGTGTATTGAACTAAGCTAGGCTACCACATTTCACCGTCAGTGTATTGAACTAAGCTAGGCTACCACATTTCACCGTCATTGTATTAAACTAGGCTAGGCTACCACAGTCATTGTATTAAACTGAGCTAGGCTACCACAGTCATTGTATTAAACTGAGCTAGGCTACCACAATCATTGTATTAAACTAAGCTAGGCTACCACAGTCATTGTATTAAACTAAGCTAGGCTACCACATATCACAGTCATTGTATTAAACTAAGCTAGGCTACCACATATCACAGTCATTGTATTAAACTAAGCTAGGCTAGGCTACCACAGTCATTGTATTCAACTAAGCTAGGCTAGGCTACCACATATTACAGTCAGTGTATTAAACTAAGCTAGGCTACCACATATCACAGTTATTGTATTAAACTAAGCTAGGCTAGGCTACCACAGTCATTGTATTCAACTAAGCTAGGCTAGGCTACCACATATTACAGTCAGTGTATTAAACTAAGCTAGGCTACCACAGTCAGTGTATTCAACTAAGCTAGGCTAGGCTACCACATATTACAGTCATTGTATTAAACTAAGCTAGGCTGAGTTCCAGCTAAGACATGGTCAGTTCCAGGAGGTGGTGCTCGGCCTGTTTTTAGTTGATACATCAGTCATGTAAAACCTGCCAGGGGCTGTTGTTATGGAATAGGTCAAACCAGACAAACCATCCCCCAATCACTACATAGAAAACAACTTCCTGCTTAACCGCTGTATCCAGGCAACAGAGCCTAGTGAAAAATACATTAGTCCCAAGACTTAAAAAAAAAAGCCCTTTGAAAAAGACCTCTATCATGACTGCCAGGGGTACTCCGTACAACTGAGACGGCCCACTTCTACAGCCCTACTTATTGTGTTTCCTTCTCCCTGGTAGTTTGATCATTGGTATTGATTGGATGGGAAGTACATTCACTTGGGGTAGTATTCATTAGTGTACACCATAGGGAAAAACATTTATTATTGGGACACATTTTTTGGTAGATCCCTGCCGTTTGGTTCCTAGTGAATACGAGACCCAGGCTCCACGCTCAGTAGACTTAAAAGTATTGGAAACATTTCAGATACAAAAAAAAATGAGTTGAATAATTCCTTATTCTAACATGTTTAGAAGCAAGACATTAACCACAGAAAAATAAGTTTATTCTCACAAAGAAACTTTATGTTTTCAAGTATTCCAAAACGGTTAAATAAGTACAGGGTGTGTTCACGTGATTTTTGTTGTTTTACATACTGGACATAAAAGCACTGCTCTGGTTTAAAGGTCTGTTTTAAGTGTTTTTCCCCCCCCACTAACCCAACGCAACACTAAAAAAATGTCTGCAAACGATTCACATTTCTTTCATTTTTTTGTTTGTTTGTTGTTATTGAATTTCATCAAATCAGAAATGTCGACAGCTGGCTATTGAACATAAGATCACACAGTAACACCTGGAACAGTACAGAATGGAGAGTGACCGGCATCCATACAGGGGGAGGAGGTACACGGTATAGCCAGGGTTGTGTTCATTAGGGCACACAACAGAAAATGTTTTGCAACAGAAAAAAAAAAAGTGACAATTTCTTATTGGACAAGTCCAGGGAGGCCCCTCCCCTTCTTGTACCTACATGAACACAACCCCTTGTTTATCACTGTGATTCGCTGCTTGCTGGTGATATGAACAGTACAGGACAACAGAAAGTGGAGGTAACATTCATCTCAGTTGATCCCTTGGGTTAAATCTGGCAGTTCAGTACTTCCACACTGAAAAGACTGGTTTCCCAGACAAGGATTAAAGACTAAAACAAACAAAAAAACACGGTCGATGGAGAATAGCTTGGTAGTTCCGAGGCTAGTCTGAATATGTCTGGGAAACCAGCCCTAAAATAACTCAAACAGAAAGACTATACAGAAAGACTGGGGGGGGGGGGGGGGGGGGGGGGAGTGTTCCCGTAGTTACAGTTACCGAGGGACGACCTACAGTTCTTCACCTTCTGATAATCATTTTTTTCTAAAAAACTAGGCCTTCGACAGATACACCCCCCCCCCCCCCCCTCCCAAGAGTTGTTTGTAAGGCACCTAATACTGTTTGTGAAAAATGACTATTTCGTTGGGGATAACATTTCGATGAAGTCGAAATTATGTGTTCATTATGTTTGATTTGGAGCTAAAGAAAAACAACAACTAAATACCCTGGTGAGTCTGAACTCGTTTTCCAGAACATGATTCAGTCTTCCTGTCACATGACTTCTGGTCTTCTTCGTGTTACTTCCTGATGACGCGTTTAAAAAAAAAAAAAAACAGCAGACAGCGTACACGCCATGTATTCATTTAACAGATTAGTGTTTAAAAACGTTAAACCTCTCGTGGCTAGACGGTATACAGCATGTGTTCTACGGAGGGCTAAAGTGGATGCCGGTTTTCGCTCCTCCACTTGTACTCGATTGATGACTCAAGGTCACCTAATTAGTAAGGAAACTCTTCTGACCTGGTTGTGGAGGTCTTAAAAGGAACAACCAACAAAAACAGCAGACACTTTGGCCCTCCGTGGAATGAGTTTGACACCCCTGGTATAACAGCAACGGTAAAAAATTCATCGTTGTACGTTGGAGTCGGGTAGAATATTAGCATTTCAGCTAACCCCAACCCTTTTCCTAACCTTTAACCTAATTCTCCTAACCTGCTAGGAAGTTAATTCTGTCCGTAGCCGTATACGATCTAGTCAAAACCCAATCAGAGGCTCCAGAAATCAGAAATGAAGCTTAAAAATTACCAAAACATTGGTCCATTTGTTGGCTTGTCAATGACCCATTACCCATCATGCTGTAAACAGTACTGTGTGAGCTTTAAACACATTTGGGATATTGCAGCCAGGGTCAACGTTCTCTTAGAGAATAACAAAAAAACACAGCCAGGAGGACAGGAGGAGCAGGGTTGGACTCAATTCCATTTCAATTCAGACAAGGAAGCAAACTGAGAGATTCCAATTCCAATTCGGAATTCCTGTTTGTTTCCGGAATTGGAACGGAGCTCAAGACCCTGATGAGCAGCTGATAGAACCCACTATGATTCCAGTGTGTTGGTGGGACTGAGTTCACTCATGAGTTGGAACGGTTATAGAAACCTGTCATTATTACTACAACTGAATGGATTGACCCCTATCAGAACGTTACTGGACCCATATCCCCATATCATATGGGTTTTTACAAAAACTCAATTTAAAAATAAAACAAAACAACAAAAAAAAAATAGTCTGGTTTGCCAACAGAGTTTAGAATTGCGTACTGTGAGACAAAATGTAAAATAAAAAAGTTCAATAAGTCTGTCTGTGGGACAGAGGATAGTCACCATAATATCTGTACACCTTCTACAATATTCATGTTCATTATGAATATTAAATCATGACAGAAGTGCATTCACTTTTCCATTTATACAAACATCTTCCTTCTGATTCGCGTAGTTTTCTTTTTTGTTGCAACTTTATAAGTTATTTTTTAATTTTTTAAATGACTGTACTTCTTTAAACATCATCAACACAACAGTTGATTAGTGAGTCAAGTGTTTTCTGTACATGTAAAAGGTGGAGTGATGGACTTGAGTCCCAAAATGGCACCCTATTCCCTACCTAGTGTACTGCTATTAACCACACACAAAAGTAGTGCACAGCATAGGGAACAGTTTGACATTTGGGACGCAATTATGAACTCCATTCAGAGAGCTTTATCAGGCGTTTAGCCTCAGAGACTGGTCTTCTCTCCTCCGGGATGAGATATCGATGTCTATTGAGTCTTTCCCCACGATGAGACGCAACCGCTTCGCTGGCGGGAGTGGAATGAAATCGTCCTCAAACTCATCGTCAAAGTAGTCATCCTCCTCCTCCTCCTCCTCATCATCATCAGACGAAGACTCATCTACCACAATGTTTTGTATCCTGTGCCCCACGTGGTTCCCACCGTTCCTGGCTTCCAGGCCGAAGGCCCCGCCACCCAGACCGCAGCCCTCCGTGTCCCCCCTGTTGTCGGTGTGCGTCTGGGCCCGTCCGTCGTCCTCCCTCTTCAGCTGGATCTTCAGCTTGGTGGAGCTGCTGGTGCTGTGGAGCCCGGGAGGCCCAAACCCGTTCAGCTTGGACACGTGGTAGGAGCTGCAGGAACTGCCCTTCTCCCTGTCCTGAGACGGGTCCTTCCTGAACATAATGCTGATCTTGGACGTTGATGAGGAGGAAGATGACGAAGAGGAGTTGACCGGGGGTTGGGCGGTAGGCTGCGGCGTCGTGGTGGTGCTGCTAGCCTGCTGCTGCGTGCTGATTGGCTCGCTGGGCTCGTTGGTCTTGCTGCTGCTGCTGTCTCTGCGCCGGCGGAGCGTCAGTTTGGGGATCCCTCCACTGTTCTCCAGGATCAGCTGGGCGTCGTAGCGCGTGATCCGCTGTTTCTTCTTCCCTTTGCTCTGCGCTCTGTCCCCCCTGTGACTCCGGTAACCTCCCTTCTCTTTATGCCGACGCCCTTTCTCCCTCCCCTTGTTCCTGTTCCTGTCCTCCCCCCGCTCCCTTCGGAGGGGCTCCCTCCCCTTGTTCCTGTTCCTGTCCTCCCCACGCTCCCTCCGGAGGGGCTCCCTCCCCTTGTCCCTGTCCCTGTCCTCCCTCCCCTTGTCCCTGTCCTCCCCCCGCTCCCTCCGGAGGGCCTCGCTCCCCCTGTAGTCCCAGTGGTGCTCTGGGACAGAGAGGCCCAGCAGCATCTTGTCGCAGTCTGCCGTGTCGGCAGTACTGTGGTGGTGACGGGGTTGTTGGGAGGACGCCACCGGGGCCACCGCTACCGGCGGGAACAGCTCGCCGTACGACGAGTCCTCGCACTTTATCGTCCGTTCGGGCCGGAGCTGGGTGAGCTGGCTGCGTCTGGTACATACCCCTCTGCTCGTGTAGCCAGCATCCAGACCTCCGCCCAGCTCCGAGCCCAACCCGTGACCCAGGTACTGCTCCAGGTCAGCAGGCTCAGTTTTAATCTCCACCCCTCCAGGGACGGTGCCGTGGCCCTCCAGGCCCCCGGGCTCCAGTTTAACCCCAGCTGACCCGGGTACAGCCTCCTGGACCTTTACCAGGGTCCTGGTGGACCTGCGAGTCCTGTAAGTGCAAGGCTGGTTCTGGCTGCCCTCGCGGACTGCCGGGGTGTTGTTCTCCTTGGCCGCATGGCGGGTCAGACACCCCCGCTGGCCCAGTGCTGTCTGGACTGGTCCCTGTGCATCCTTCTCCGTTTTCACCGACACGCCCGCCTTACACAGCGGCGACGTCCTCGGCTCCCGGAGACCCAGGCGACCAGGCCCGGCGGTACCCAGCACTTCCCCTCGGGCCACCGACGACGCTGCCGCCGCTTTGGGCTCCGAACCTCTGCCCCTGCTGCATCTACTGCGCAACCGGACCTTGGAGAGCGAAGGCCTGGCGGGTTTGGATCGCAGTCTCTTTGGTATCCTGCCAGTGTCTCTGTGACTTTGTTTAGAAGGTGAGGTAGAGGTTAGTGCTCTGGAAAGAGACGGTCTGCTTCGAGTTCTGGTTCTGCTGAACTTCATATTGGAGGAAGTCCTTTTCCTTCCAGCTGAGGGGGGTTGGGGGGGGGGAGAAGAGAGGGAAACTAAACATCAGATCAAATTGTGGTTTGTTTTATACATTTAAAATAAAATAAAAAAATCCACAAATTCAGCATAGAGAATTCTAACAATACAAGGGGAGGGGATCCACCTAAAACCACAAACTGAATGAACCCCCAAAAACCTCAGCCCTAATTTCAACCCTGGTGTCAACCTGTTCTTACACGTGTGTGTGTTTGGCATGTCCTGAGAGTCTATGTCGGTGTGGGAGCCCACGGAGTGGCTGTCGGAGTTCCTGCTGCCCTCTCCTCCTGCCTCCATCTTCTTCAGCCGGTTCAGGCGCTTGTCCGTCTCCCGTAACCCGTACGCGCTGTTGATCACCGGAGCCTCCGCCGGCAGCCCGGCCTTGGATTTGAACGCGCCAGTGAGACGTCTGTACAACAAACAAACAAACAAACGGACCAGTAAAGGTCACAACACAATGTGCCTTGGGTAAACACATTGTGTTCATATTCCTCCAGCCATATGAATAAACACTGCTTATTAAAAAAATGTTTTTATGTTTTATTGTGTATTAAATTGTGCCTCTACGTCACATTACCTCAAATGATGTACCCCCCCAAAAAAAAGGAGAGATGGAAAAACCAACAGATTTGTGTTGTTATTCAAAATCAACAGAAAATGGACGCCGAGACCATACATACCGTTCACACGTGTAGCATTCACAATATTCGTTGTTCTCCCCGAAGAATCCGTCGCCGTAGTAACAGGAGATCTCCTCTCCCGGTTCGATGTCCCTTAGCACCTTGACACAGGCCGTGTCACGACCCGTCGACACAAACTGGAACACACCAAGACACTCATTAACCACCTTCAGCCATCCAGATACACAACTACACTCATTAACCACCTTCAGCCATCTAGATACACAACTACACTCATTAACCACCTTCAGCCATCTAGATACACAACTACACTCATTAACCACCTTCAGCCATCTAGATACACAACTACACTCATTAACCACCTTCAGCCATCTAGATACACAACTACACTCATTAACCACCTTCAGCCATCTAGATACACAACTACACTCATTAACCACCTTCAGCCATCTAGATACACAACTACACTCATTAACCACCTTCAGCCATCTAGATACACAACTACACTCATTAACCACCTTCAGCCATCTAGATACACAACTACACTCATTACCACCTTCAGCCATCTAGATACACAACTACACTCATTACCACCTTCAGCCATCTAGATACACAACTACACTCATTAACCACCTTCAGCCATCTAGATACACAACTACACTCATTACCACCTTCAGCCATCTAGATACACAACTACACTCATTACCACCTTCAGCCATCTAGATACACAACTACACTCATTACCACCTTCAGCCATCTAGATACACAACTACACTCATTACCACCTTCTGCCATCTAGATACACAACTACACTCATTACCACCTTCAGCCATCTAGATACACAACTACACTCATTAACCACCTTCAGCCATCTAGATACACAACTACACTCATTACCACCTTCTGCCATCTAGATACACAACTACACTCATTAACCACCTTCAGCCATCTAGATACACAACTACACTCATTAACCACCTTCAGCCATCTGGATACACAACTACACTCATTAACCACCTTCAGCCATCTAGATACACAACTACACTCATTACCACCTTCAGCCATCTAGATACACAACTAAAACAGTTAGAGATTCATTACCACCTTCAGCCATCCAGATACACAACTAAAACAGTTAGACACCAGGGACAGTATTTACAACGAGTCTCTGAGAATACGTGCTGATCTAGGATCTGTTTAGCCTTTTAGATAACTACTGTTACTCTGTTTATTATCATCTATACAGTCACTTTACCCCTACCTACACTGATGTTACTGTCTGTTTATTATCTATATATAGTCACTTTACCCCTACCTACACTGATGTTACTGTCTGTTTATTATCTATATATAGTCACTTTACCCCTACCTACACTGATGTTACTGTCTGTTTATTATCTATATATAGTCACTTTACCCCTACCTACACTGATGTTACTGTTTATTATCTATATATAGTCACTTTACCCCTACCTACACTGATGTTACTGTCTGTTTATTATCTATATATAGTCACTTTACCCCTACCTACACTGATGTTACTGTTTATTATCTATATATAGTCACTTTTACCCCTACCTACACTGATGTTACTGTTTATTATCTATATATAGTCACTTTACCCCTACCTACACTGACGTTACTGTTTATTATCTATATATAGTCACTTTACCCCTACCTACACTGATGTTACTGTTTATTATCTATATATAGTCACTTTACCCCTACCTACATGTACAAATGACCTCGACTAGCCTGTACCCTCCGCACACTGAATTGGTGCCCATGTATATAGCCTTGTTATTGTTGTTGTTTCTTTAGTTTATTGTTGGTTAAGGGCTTATAATAAGCATTTAACGGTAAGGTCTACGTTGTATTCAGCACATATGACAAAATACAATTTGATGAATACGATTATATGGAGGGGACGGACATGATCCTAAAATCAGCACTCTATAAATATGGACCCTGAGGTAACCTTTAATCACAGGTGGGTAGCAGAATCCCAACACTGAAGGGAACCATTCAAAGCAAAGAAAATTATTAAAAACTTTTAAAGAAGTGAACATTTTCAGTCACAACTTTAAGGTGTTTTTTGTTGTCACCAAGAAAGAAAAAATATATTATTATTTGCAATGTAATAATTTATTGTCTGTGTGTGAACCACCCTCTTTCTGCCATCTTAATCAATACACCAAGTGTATTGTGTTAACCTCATTCCACGCCAAGGGTAGCAGCCTATTGTATTGAGCCCTGGGGGCTTCGTCACTCTCACCAAGGGTAGCAGCCTATTGTATTGAGCCCTGGGCTTCGTCACTCTCACCAAGGGTAGCAGCCTATTGTATTGAGCCCTGGGGGCTTCGTCACTCTCACCAAGGGTAGCAGCCTATTGTATTGAGCCCTGGGGGCTTCGTCACTCTCACCAAGGGTAGCAGCCTATTGTATTGAGCCCTGGGCTTCGTCACTCTCACCAAGGGTAGCAGTCTATTGTATTGAGCCCTGGGCTTCGTCACTCTCACCAAGGGTAGCAGCCTATTGTATTGAGCCCTGGGGGCTTCGTCACTCTCACCAAGGGTAGCAGCCTATTGTATTGAACCCTGGGCTTCGTCAATCTCACCAAGGGTAGCAGCCTATTGTATTGAGCCCTGGGGGCTTCGTCACTCTCACCAAGGGTAGCAGCCTATTGTATTGAGCCCTGGGGGCTTCGTCACTCTCACCAAGGGTAGCAGTCTATTGTATTGAGCCCTGGGCTTCATCACTCTCACCAAGGGTAGCAGCCTATTGTATTGAGCCCTGGGCGCTTCGTCACTCTCACCAAGGGTAGCAGCCTATTGTATTGAGCCCTGGGCTTCGTCACTCTCACCAAGGGTAGCAGCCTATTGTATTGAGCCCTGGGGGCGTCATCACTCTCACCAAGGTTAGCAGCCTATTGTATTGAGCCCTGGGGGCTTCGTCACTCTCACCAAGGGTAGCAGCCTATTGTATTGAGCCCTGGGGGCGTCATCACTCTCACCAAGGGTAGCAGCCTATTGTATTGAGCCCTGGGGGCTTCGTCACTCTCACCAAGGGTAGCAGCCTATTGTATTGAGCCCTGGGCTTCGTCACTCTCACCAAGGGTAGCAGCCTATTGTATTGAGCCCTGGGGGCTTCGTCACTCTCACCAAGGGTAGCAGCCTATTGTATTGAGCCCTGGGCTTCGTCACTCTCACCAAGGGTAGCAGCCTATTGTATTGAGCTCTGGGGGCGTCATCACTCTCACCAAGGGTAGCAGCCTATTGTATTGAGCCCTGGGCTTCGTCACAATCACCAAGGGTAGCAGCCTATTGTATTGAGCCCTGGGGTTCATCACTCTCACCAAGGTTAGCAGCCTATTGTATTGAGCCCTGGGGGCGTCACTCTCACCAAGGGTAGCAGCCTATTGTATTGAGCCCTGGGCTTCGTCACTCTCACCAAGGGTAGCAGCCTATTGTATTGAGCCCTGGGCTTCGTCACTCTCACCAAGGGTAGCAGCCTATTGTATTGAGCCCTGGGCTTCGTCACTCTCACCAAGGGTAGCAGCTTATTGTATTGAGCCCTGGGCTTCGTCACTCTCACCAAGGGTAGCAGCTTATTGTATTGAGCCCTGGGCTTCGTCACTCTCACCAAGGGTAGCAGCCTATTGTATTGAGCCCTGGGCTTGGTCACACTCACCAAGGGTAGCAGCCTATTGTATTGAGCCCTGGGCTTCGTCACACTCACCAAGGGTAGCAGCCTATTGTATTGAGCCCTGGGCTTGGTCACACTCACCAAGGGTAGCAGCCTATTGTATTGAGCCCTGGGCTTGGTCACACTCACCAAGGGTAGCAGCCTATTGTATTGAGCCCTGGGCTTGGTCACACTCACCAAGGGTAGCAGTCTATTGTATTGAGCCCTGGGCTTGGTCACTCTCACCAAGGGTAGCAGCCTATTGTATTGAGCCCTGGGCTTGGTCACACTCACCAAGGGTAGCAGTCTATTGTATTGAGCCCTGGGCTTGGTCACTCTCACCAAGGGTAGCAGACTATTGTATTGAGCCCTGGGCTTCATCACTCTCACCAAGGGTAGCAGCCTATTGTATTGAGCCCTGGGCTTCGTCACTCTCACCAAGGGTAGCAGCCTATTGTATTGAGCCCTGGGCTTCATCACTCTCACCAAGGGTAGCAGCCTATTGTATTGAGCCCTGGGCTTGGTCACACTCACCAAGGGTAGCAGTCTATTGTATTGAGCCCTGGGCTTTGTCACACTCACCAAGGGTAGCAGCCTATTGTATTGAGCCCTGGGCTTCGTCACACTCACCAAGGGTAGCAGCCTATTGTATTGAGCCCTGGGCTTCATCACTCTCACCAAGGGTAGCAGCTTATTGTATTGAGCCCTGGGCTTTGTCACACTCACCAAGGGTAGCAGCCTATTGTATTGAGCCCTGGGCTTCGTCACACTCACCAAGGGTAGCAGCCTATTGTATTGAGCCCTGGGCTTCATCACTCTCACCAAGGGTAGCAGCCTATTGTATTGAGCCCTGGGGGCTTCGTCACACTCACCAAGGGTAGCAGCCTATTGTATTGAGCCCTGGGCTTCATCACTCTCACCAAGGGTAGCAGCTTATTGTATTGAGCCCTGGGCTTCATCACTCTCACCAAGGGTAGCAGCTTATTGTATTGAGCCCTGGGCTTCATCACTCTCACCAAGGGTAGCAGCTTATTGTATTGAGCCCTGGGCTTGGTCACTCTCACCAAGGTTAGCAGCCTATTGTATTGAGCCCTGGGCTTGGTCACACTCACCAAGGGTAGCAGCCTATTGTATTGAGCCCTGGGCTTGGTCACTCTCACCAAGGTTAGCAGCCTATTGTATTGAGCCCTGGGCTTGGTCACACTCACCAAGGGTAGCAGCCTATTGTATTGAGCCCTGGGCTTCATCACTCTCACCAAGGGTAGCAGCTTATTGTATTGAGCCCTGGGCTTGGTCACTCTCACCAAGGTTAGCAGCCTATTGTATTGAGCCCTGGGCGCTTCGTCACTCTCACCAAGGGTAGCAGCCTATTGTATTGAGCCCTGGGCTTGGTCACACTCACCAAGGGTAGCAGCCTATTGTATTGAGCCCTGGGCTTCGTCACTCTCACCAAGGGTAGCAGTCTATTGTATTGAGCCCTGGGCTTGGTCACTCTCACCAAGGGTAGCAGACTATTGTATTGAGCCCTGGGCTTCATCACTCTCACCAAGGGTAGCAGCCTATTGTATTGAGCCCTGGGCTTCGTCACTCTCACCAAGGGTAGCAGCCTATTGTATTGAACCCTGGGCTTCGTCACTCTCACCAAGGGTAGCAGCCTATTGTATTGAGCCCTGGGCTTCGTCACTCTCACCAAGGGTAGCAGCCTATTGTATTGAGCCCTGGGCTTGGTCACACTCACCAAGGGTAGCAGCCTATTGTATTGAGCCCTGGGCTTCATCACTCTCACCAAGGGTAGCAGCCTATTGTATTGAGCCCTGGGCGCTTCGTCACTCTCACCAAGGGTAGCAGCCTATTGTATTGAGCCCTGGGCTTGGTCACACTCACCAAGGGTAGCAGCCTATTGTATTGAGCCCTGGGCTTCGTCACTCTCACCAAGGGTAGCAGCCTATTGTATTGAGCCCTGGGCTTGGTCACACTCACCAAGGGTAGCAGCCTATTGTATTGAGCCCTGGGGGCTTCGTCACTCTCACCAAGGGTAGCAGCCTATTGTATTGAGCCCTGGGCTTCGTCACTCTCACCAAGGGTAGCAGCCTATTGTATTGAGCCCTGGGCTTGGTCACACTCACCAAGGGTAGCAGCCTATTGTATTGAGCCCTGGGCTTCGTCACTCTCACCAAGGGTAGCAGCTTATTGTATTGAGCCCTGGGCTTCGTCACTCTCACCAAGGTTAGCAGCCTATTGTATTGAGCCCTGGGCTTGGTCACACTCACCAAGGGTAGCAGCCTATTGTATTGAGCCCTGGGCTTGGTCACACTCACCAAGGGTAGCAGCCTATTGTATTGAGCCCTGGGCTTGGTCACACTCACCAAGGGTAGCAGCCTATTGTATTGAGCCCTGGGCTTGGTCACACTCACCAAGGGTAGCAGCCTATTGTATTGAGCCCTGGGCTTGGTCACACTCACCAAGGGTAGCAGTCTATTGTATTGAGCCCTGGGCTTGGTCACACTCACCAAGGGTAGCAGCCTATTGCATTGAGCCCTGGGCTTCGTCACACTCACCTTGCAATTTGGCCGGCAATCTGAAAAAACAAAGCAACACAGAAGATTAGGATCCTAGTTTCCTCACAGAGAGAGACTGCAGCATAACTTCAATTGTTCTTCTGGAACACTTGACAAAGGACCCGCCCCAAACGGCACCCTAGTACTTATTTAGTGCACTACTTTAGACCAGGGTCTGATATTAAACACCTATTATCTGTTTCCGTGTTGGAGACGGACCCAAACATCCCATTGTAACTGTCCAGAATAAATCTGTCCATTGTAACTACCCAGAATACAGCTATCGGTAAACTCTATTTGGGAGTGCTGGCTGTATTTTTTCATGTAAGTCGGTTTACTTGTTATATTGTGATTCATTTAAAATGTGGTGTAGTAATTTATACCGGTAAGTGAATGATATTGGTATTGGTATTTCCAATGACAACCTGTACGGTGTTGGCAGTGGAGACTGTCGTACCGTGATTGATGAAGGCTGCAGGCCCCAGCCACAGCTGAGCACAGTTCTTGCGTGTCGAGTACATGACGCTGAAGTCATTCTCCCCGTGACGCAGCAGCATGTTCTCCTCGCTCTCCGACAGCTCGGCGATGCAGCCCACCAAGTACTCAATCTTATCGTTCCTTTTCCTGAAGTACAAGAGAAAGAAAGAGAGAAATAAAGGAAGAGAGAAAGAAATGTCGATCCAAATAAGGGACGTGATCAATACGACACAGAAAATCAAGAACTAAAGAGCATAGTGATTTTAGTGGTTTGAAAGAAGATTGGTCCATTTCAATGACGATGATGTCAGAACAGCAGGACGTGTGAAGGTCGGTCCATTTCAATGACGATGATGTCAGAACAGCAGGAAGTGTGAAGGTCGGTCCATTTCAATGACGATGATGTCAGAACAGCAGGAAGTGTGATGGTCGGTCCGTTTCAATGACGATGATGTCAGAACAGTGGGGAGTGTAGGTCGGTCCATTTCAATGATGACGATGATGTCAGAACAACAGGAAGTGTGAAGGTCGGTCCGTTTCAATGACGATGATGATGTCAGAACAGCAGGAAGTGTGAAGGTCGGTCCGTTTCAATGACGATGATGTCAGAACAACAGGAAGTGTGAAGGTCGGTCCGTTTCAATGACGACGATGATGTCAGAACAACAGGAAGTGTGAAGAAGAAACCAGCGTTCCTCACCATTCCTTTGTGGCCACGATCTTGGCTCCGTTCTGCTCAGAGGAGTAGCGGTTACACGGGAGAATCTCAAACCCGCTGTCAGCCGCAAACATCCGCAGATACACAAATACCTGGAACAAAATGGAAAACAAACAAACAAACAAACAAGTTACAAGGAAAAGGGACTGAATCTTGTGGATAACCAACCTAATAAAATATATGTTGTTGGATCAGTTGATTGGTGAAGACTCTACTTCATTTATTATTATTTGTTGAACCTTTGTGACCTGGCATAGAGTGTAATTTGTGACTCGGTGGTGTGTTGTAATCTCACGTGTTGTTTGAAGAGCTTCTCCTGGGCTTTAGACTTGTGTAGGAAGTGGTGTCTGGACCAGTCTCCAGAGGTGAGTGCTCTGAAAGCCTTGTCCAGGTTGTCGTGCTTCTTGAACCGCTCGATAATCTCCTTCAGCTCTTCCTGTCTTCCCTTGATTGGTCTAAATCTGTCACGACATCACAGGTGTCGTCGATAACGACAAAACATTCCGGTTTCCAAATACCATTCATACTATCTAAGCAACAAGTTCTAGAAGGAAGACTATAAAGTGAATAAGAGACATGGCACATACAAAACATTTCCTGATGCATTCTAAAGTCCTCACGGTGAGTAACTGCCAGAGGTGTGGACTCGAGTCACATGACTTGGACTAGAGTCAGACTCGAGTCACATGACTTGGACTAGAGTCAGACTCGAGTCACATGACTTGGACTAGAGTCAGACTCGAGTCACATGACTTGGACTAGAGTCAGACTCGAGTCACATGACTTGGACTAGAGTCAGACTCAAGTCACAAATATGATGACTTGCAACTCAACTTGGACTTGAGCTTTTTGACTCGACCTGACACCCTCCCCAAGCCCAAATATTAAAAATGATGCTATTTAAAAAAAAAAAATAATTGTGCAGCGCATCAACTTCTTAATTTAACGGATTACAGTTTGAATCAAATAGCAGCCAATCAAATTGTGCCAGCTGAGAAAAAGTTGTGCGTGGCAGTGCAGAGGAACGTCGGGGGGGGGGGGGGGGGGGGGTGAATTCAGATGGAGCCCTTGGAAAGATGATCTCCAAAATGTTTATTTTGTGATATAAAGACGACGCTGTATCAACAACAAAACGGATTGCAACTTACAAAACATGCGGGAAGAAAATGACAGACGGAGACGCAACAATTTTACAACTTTGTTCGCCATTTGAAGATGCACAAAGAACGGTGAGTCGTGGCGAATACAGCCGACAGCGATATCATTCATAACGTTGCCAGTAGGCTAATGCAACGTTAAATCAATGAGCCTCCACACAGTCAGTCAGTGTGGGAACGTGATCATTGCACCCAAGATTGAGCTACAACTGGCTAGGCAGTTGGTAGCCTAAATCCTGCCTGATGTTACTGCTGTTCCTAAAACCATTGACATACGTTAGCCTACTGTAACCACACAGAGAGAGTGTGTGTGCGTGTGTGTGCACAATGACTAGAACTCCATAGACATCCAGTCATTGAGCTAACGCTAGCTAGCAACCTTCAAACTGCACACAGACATAAAAATGATATCCATGAGTTTAATTGCCAAAATCTCACACTCTTTAAAATCAGTCTAGAGTTTAGCAGGGGAAGCCCAGGTATTGGATGAGGATCAGAGTCAGGTTTAAGGTTAGGGTTAAGGCCCCAGACTGACCTGGTGTTCATCTTGTGTGTCTGGAAGCCCAGGTATTGGATGAGGATGAGGATCAGAGTCAGGTTTAAGGTTAAGGTTAAGGCCCCAGACTGACCTGGTGTTCATCTTGTGTGTCTGGAAGCCCAGGTAAGGGTCGAGGATGAGGCTGGTGGTGAGGTCATCGTGCTCACACAGCTCCTTGGCGGTCATCCCAGAGGACGGGATACAGCGTCGCTCCGCCTCCAGGCTGGCCGCACTGAACCCTGGGAAAAACATGAGAGTAAATGAGTACGGTGAAGTTACCCCCTAAGACCAGCGGTTCCCCAACCTTTCCCATTCCGGGGGAACACACAAATCAATATTTAAAAGCTCGAGGACACCTCGGAACCATTTTAACATGTCTTGGCGGTCATATTATGATTAACAATTTGCATTGTGAAGAGTAATGTAATATCGATTATAATACGATTAATACTCCCAACTGTTATTGATTAAAAAAAAAAACAATAAAAAAACATTTTGTAAAAGTAAATTTAAATCGCGGACCACCTGCAGCACCACTGTGGACGTTGGTCAAATTATTATTATGATTTATAAATGTTTTCTTCCACAAAATGAATAACAATTGGGAGTATAAAATCATAAGCGATGTTACATTACTTTTCACAATGCGAACTGTTAATAATAATAATAATAATAATAATAATAATAATAATAATAATAAGCCTTTAATTTGTTATATTCACTGCAAAAATGGACAACATTTGACCGCCAACATCCGGTGAAATTACAGAGGGTCGAAATTCAAACTACAGAATTATAAATATTTAACTTCCATAAAATCACAAGTGTAACACATCAAAATAAAGCTTACCTTCTTGTTAATCCGGCCGCTGTGTAAGATTTCAAAAAGGCTTTACGGCGAAAGCAAACCATCTGAGGACAGCTCCCGGCGTACAAAAGCATGAAAAACATATTTCAACCAGGCAGGTGCGCCACGAAAGTAAGAAATAGCGATATAATAAATGCCTTACCTTTGATGATCTTCTTCTGTTGGCACTCCAAAAGGTCCCAGATACATCACAAATGGTCCTTTTGTTTCGATAATGTCCTTCTTTATATCCATAAAAACTCAGTTTAGCTGGCGCGTTTCAGTCAATAATCCACCCAGTTTCCCTCCATCAAAATGCATACAAAATGAATCCCAAACGTTACTAATAAAACTTTTCCAAACAAGTCAAACAACGTTTATAAATCAAACCTTAGGTACCCTAATACGTCAATAAACGATACAAATGAAGACGGAGAATCGTTATCGTCTTTACCGGAGAAAAATACCAAAGAACGCGCGCTCTTCCACGCGCTTGGAAACACTACAGCCAAAATGGGAGCCACCTAGAAAAACTACAATTTCTGGCTCATTTTTCCAAAAACCAGGAAAAAGGAAACAAACTGAAGCCACGGACTGAAAATGGGACAGGATTACCTGAACGTGTCCAATAAGAAACTCTTTGTTTTTTGCTGCAAAATGTTTTCCCATTGTAAAATGTTTTGATACGGTGTACACTTATGAATATGACCCACATATGATAGAATATATTCCCAGTCCCAGTACTCACGGCGGCTACATCTCCTGCTGCCAGTCCCTGGTCGGAGAGAGCTCCTCTGTGGGTGTAGCTGCTGCTGGGAGCGGGTCTGGCTCTGGCTCACGGGCTGCTGCTCACTGGTGGAGTACCTGCTGCCATTCAACACCATGCTCTTGGATTGGCCCAGCCACTTCATACCCACAAGCCCCCAGGTCCAGTTGCATCGAGTCTCTGAGTTGAGGGAGCACTCAGAGTGGGGAAGACTGGAAGCTAGGGGCCGTCACCTGGGGTGGGAAGAGGAATGGATGAAGGCCTGGTTAGAGACCACACACACACACACCATCTCATTACATCATCCAGTCATACTGAAGACATGGTCTCCACCCTGAAGAGATGGGTGTGGGCCCGATCAAAGTGCCTGCGTACCCATAATTTCAGTCCGAGCCAGCCCTAGCATTTTGGGGCCCCTACGAGAAATTGTTGCCCCCCACCTTGCGAGCAAATCCCTTTAGCCCTCCCCCCCACCGGACAGCAGAGAAAAAAATGTTTTAGAATTAATTTCCTGCCATTCTACACATTTTGCCATGGGGCGAAGAGAAGATTTAGCAATTTTATAACTTCATGCAATTATACTGATTTTGCCAATAGGGCAGAAACAAAAACGAGCAGTTTTACAGCTCATTTCCTGCAAATCTATAAATTTTTCCATATGGTGGAGAGAAATGTTTGCAGTTTTTAATATGATATTTGAGTGAGAGACAAACTAAAAATCAAAAGTGGTCGGTAATTTAACCATGATTACTACAAGTTTAGATAGCTAGCCGCAAGACTAACTTACGAATATATAAAAAAAATAGCTGACAAGGGCTAATTGAGTGACTGTCAGTGAATGATATGAGAGAAACTGCTGATGCACAACCACATTTAGAAATTGCAACTTGTGTATTTGGTGAGGTGACGCTGCAACATGTCCCCTGTGCAACTAGAGGCGACTTGATCTCCTTCACGCCACACAGAAACACATACAAAGCTCTCCCTCACCCACCATTTGGCCAAATATGACCATAACGATATCCTTCGGATTCCTGCTTACAGGGAAAAATTCAAAACAGGAAGTACCAGTGACGGAAGTGGTCTGATGAAGCGGTTGCTAAGCTACAGGACAATTCAAAACAGGAAGTACCAGTGACGGAAGTGGTCCGATGAAGCGGTTGCTAAGCTACAGGACAATTCAAAACAGGAAGTACCAGTGACGGAAGTGGTCCGATGAAGCGGTTGCTAAGCTATAGGACAATTCAAAACAGGAAGTACCAGTGACGGAAGTGGTCCGATGAAGCGGTTGCTAAGCTACAGGACAATTCAAAACAGGAAGTACCAGTGACGGAAGTGGTCCGATGAAGCGGTTGCTAAGCTACAGGACAATTCAAAACAGGAAGTACCAGTGACGGAAGTGGTCCGATGAAGCGGTTGCTAAGCTACAGGACTGTTTCGCTAGCACAGACTGGAATATGTTCCGAGAGTCAAACGATAACATTGAAGAGTTTACCACATCAGTCGCCGGCTTCATTAACTCGTGTGGTGTTCGGGTCTGTGGGACCAATTTTCAACGTTTACTAAAAAATAAATATATACTATGATTTATTTTTTTCAACCTGAGACTCATTGGCCTTGGCTCATTTTCATTGAGGGCACACTGTGCTGTGAAACTACACAATGTCATGCGGGAACCTGCACAATGTTCTTACAGTACATTATTTTGATACATTGTAAAAACCTCTATTTCCCCACACTTTACCCCAGCCAGGTGCAAATTGGGGGAGGGACACAACAAATAAATATCTTTGCATGTGTGACTCCTTACCACAATCAATCAGTATTGGAAAATATAATCTCTGCTCAGAGGGCCTTAGAAACAATTTTCGCAGAGAGAGAAGCTAGTGTGAAAGGAGAGTCTTCCACTTTGGAATGAGGATCATGTCTCAGAATCTAACAGTGAGTTGTAAGAAGAGGATGAGATTGACCCTCAGCCAGCCCCAGGGCCAGCCCCAGGACCAGCCCCAGGACCAGGACCAGCCCCAGGGCCAGCCCCAGGGCCAGCCCCAGGGCCAGTCCCAGGGCCAGGCTGTCAGCAACTAGCTCATCATCAGCCTGCAGGAGGAGAAATATGGACGTTAAAAAAATGGTGAAATTGAATGGTGTTCTTGCCCAAGGAATGCCCCCCCGCATGACTGTTAACGGGGAGGATGCAACCAGGGTCGACACGGATGGCGGTTACTCATTTCATACAAGTAGTGTAGGACATAAAGTCTTCTCTTCAACTGTTCATCCCAGACACCATACAGAAAATCATTCTGGAATGCACTCATTTTGGAGGGAAGGTGTGTTTTTGGAGAGATGGAAGGAGATGGACCAAACTCATCAACAACAAGACTTCCATATGCCATTGAAACCAGTAGTGTATTTTCTAAAGACATATACCATTGAAACCAGTAGTCTATTGTTTTATAAAGACATATACCATTGAAACCAGTAGTCTATTGTTTTATAAAGACATATACCATTGAAACCAGTAGTCTATTGTTTTATAAAGACATATACCATTGAAACCAGTAGTGTATTTTCTAAAGACATATACCATTGAAACCAGTAGTCTATTGTTTTATAAAGACATATACCATTGAAACCAGTAGTCTATTGTTTTATAAAGACATATACCATTGAAACCAGTAGTCTATTGTTTTATAAAGACATATACCATTGAAACCAGTAGTCTATTGTTTTATAACGACATATACCATTGAAACCAGTAGTCTATTGTTTTCTAAAGACATATACCATTGAAACCAGTAGTCTATTGTTTTATAAAGACATATACCATTGAAACCAGTAGTCTATTGTTTTATAAAGACATATACCATTGAAACCAGTAGACTCTTTCTCTCAGGTTCTGTTGGTTTTCAACATTCTCTCATTGTCTGGTAGCCAGATGCCCATTCACCCATACCCTACTGCACTAATAATGTTAACAAATAATAGTTGATCAACATTTGACACTAAAGTGTTCTGATTGTTTTATTTTTATGTAGCCTAGGCCTACTGGTTGTATGAATTTGTGATCCATCATTCCGGAGTCTGGTTTGGCCATTTCTTTCTGGACAATAGAATAGAGCAACTTTTCTACAATGGGGGGGATGGTAGATTGACGTAGCTTTCCCTAGGAGTCTTTCTTATAGACACACCACCTAAGTAAATTGAATTAAATTGCCAAAATTACATAGCCTAATTAACCTACTCCTGTCTGTACAGAACTAAATCAAATCATTTATATAAGCTACTAAAGCATGATTTGGCCACAGAGGGTCATTAGCTTCCCCTAGCCGTAATTAATATATTTTTAAATCACATTGCCTACAGTTGGAAGGAAAAGCAGCCCGCTTGGTAAATACCCTAATAGATGATTGAGTTGTGACAGTCAGTGTAAAGTAAAAGACGGCCCAGCCAGGCATATCGCAATATTTATCAATTCAATGGCGGGAGAACCTAGTTTGGAAAAGCAAAATGGCTACTGTTTTTTAAAAAGAGAAGAAAATGAAAAGACGAACCTATGGTTTAGTTCTAAACTTAATAGATGGGAACAACAGTAGGCCTACAGCCCATCTCCTAAGCACCAGCGGAGAGCATCGTCCACATCCCCGGGTGAGTGCTCACCGAGCATTATTCACTACTCAGGTCGGGTCAGTACCATTTAAAATGTTTTTTATTATATAGATTCATTTCCTCCTCCAGTTTAGACGTCATATTCCATGTGTGTCTCCCCGTCCTCATAGGGTCATTATATGGACAACGTCATGTTAATTGATCCGTTTGTCAGTGTCTGCGATGCTACCCTGTCATTTGGCGTATTAAATTATCATTTATTTTTTTTAATTGTAAAATGTCTCCAGTCATTACAGTGTAGTAGAATTGCATGAAATGTATCCCCCCCCAAAAAAAACATATAGCCTATAGCTCAGGCCTCTACGCTATACTGCTCAGCCACGCATTGTGAACAGTGCTTGAGTTATATTATGAGTCTAAATTACAACTCTCCAATCTACTCATCGCATTAGGATTAGTAGGCTATATTACATAGGTCTGCAAACACATGGAATGAGTTATATTATTAGTCTAAATTACAACTATCCAATCATCACATCAGGATTAGTAGGCTATATTACATAGGTCTGCAAACACATGGAATGCTTTATTGTAAAAAGGTCCATTTGTTAAATGGTGAACGTTACCTTCGCCAAACTTGAAAGACACGCAACAGGCTAATGATTTTTCTGTTCGTTACTTGGCTTCAAAGTGCGCGGTAAGGACACGTTTATCGCATCCTCAACTTGCATGTTCTGTTAAAATTAAATAGCATCATTTAAAAATGTGATTTCGTGTCATTCTGAGCACGGTGGGTGGATGCCCGAATCAGGTTACACAGCCAATGCATATGGGACCCGTCTCATTTACAGAAACCCTGCAGCAACACTCACATCTGTAGCCATGAAATGCTTTGAAAAAGGCTGGTCATGGCTCACAACACCATCATCCCAGACACCCTGGACCAACCCAACAGATGACCCAGTCTCTATTCCACTCCAAACTGCATCAGCAGTTGGATATATCCAACGTACGCATCAAATTGTACACTTAGATTTGACAGAAATAGTAGCAAAAAAGGTGAAAATGTTGAACTTTTATTACACGCATATGCAGTAAACATTTTGGGATTACATAATGAAAAGATGGACTGCAGAATTACGCAGCATTGACGCGTTAGTCCCCTCCTGTACTTCCTGTTCACCCCAGGACTGCGTCGCCAGGCACGACTCCAAAAACACCATCAGCAAGTTCTCTGACGACACGACGGTGTTAGGCCTGGTCACCAACGACAATAAGACCGCCTGTAGGGGAGGTGGTCAGTGACCTAGCAGTGTGTTGCCAGGACAACAACCTTTCCTTCAACGTGTCAACAAGACAAAAAGGAGCTGATGGTGGACTACAGGAAACGGAGGGCCTGAGCCACGCCCCCAATCTACATCGACGGGACTGTAGTGGAGCGGGTTGAAAGTTCCTCATGGTCCACACACACCAACACGGTCGTTAAGAAGGCACGACAACGCCTCTTCCCTCTCAGGAGGCTGCAAAAAGATGTGTCATGGTTCATCAGATCCTCCAAAAAGTTCTACAGCTGCACCATTGAGAGCATCTTGACTGACTGCGTCACCGCCTGATATGGCAACTGCTTGGCATCCGACCACAAGATGCTACAGGGGGTAGTGTGTACGGCCCAGTACATCCATGGTGTCGACCACAAGGTGCTACAGAGGGTAGTGTGTACGGCCTAGTACATCCATGGTGTCGACCACAAGGTGCTACAGAGGGTAGTGCGTACGGCCCAGTACATCCATGGTGTCGACCGCAAGGTGCTACAGAGGGTAGTGTGTACGGCCTAGTACATCCATGGTGTCGAACACAAGGTGCTACAGAGGGTAGTGCGTACGGCCCAGTACATCCATGGTGTCGACCGCAAGGTGCTACAGAGGGTAGTGGGTACGGCCCAGTACATCCATGGTGTCGACCTCCCTGCCATCCAGGACCTCTATATCAGTTGGTGTCGGAAGGCCCTAAAAATTGTCAGACTCCTGCCACCCAAGTCATAGACTGTTCTCTCTGCTACCGCACGGCAAGCGGTACCGATGCACCAAACCTGGAATAGGGCGGTATCCATTTCTCCCCAATACCTTCATACCATCCTTGGGTTTACGGTATTACCAAATGTTTACATAAACAAGAAGACCGCAGATAGGGTGGGAATCAAGGCTTTAACTCTGCATGATGGCAAACGAACAAACAGCATTACGTTTCTTCAAATATAAAACACGCAACTTCCGATTGCAAATAGATAGTTGTTTTTCTTATTAAATATTTACTAAGTGAGAGAAGGTTTAGGCCTCCTGGAATGGAAATTATTAGCAGTTGCTGCTTCCAAAAACAGGACAAAACAGTGTAGCCTACGACACAAGATACAAAATATAACAAAACTATTAAATAAGAAACAACAGCAAGAACTACAATCAGACTTTTGTTCAGCAGCATGAATATTGTACCTACTGATCAACAAAAAGATAAATAAAAAAAATAAAAAAATATATAAATAAAACTTAGGCCTTCGAAATGACCAGCAGCTTAGATGCCAGGTACAATAGGACAGTCAAAATAGCTAATTGTTAGCATGTTCACCGACCGATCTTAAAAACAAATAATACCAAATAGTAGTAAACAATAAGAATAGTTCAGCACTGAATTGCACATGTTGAGGTAAATAAAAGCACCCGACACGAAAACCTGGACCTCTCATCGGACTCTGTTGTAAAGGTCCAGAATTTCTGTTTTTGATGAATATTTTCTCAGCTTGTACTGGGGGGGGGTCCTAATGTGTGGATCATGTCCTCCAACGCCTTCTTTTCCACCGGGTGGAACCATGTATATGGAAACAGCATCCGTGCACTTTGTCCACCAGGTGGTGGTTTTTTGTATTGAACGCTGAACAAAAAATATTTTTTAAAAACGCAACAAGTTGTTGGTTCCATGTTTTATGAGCTGAAATAAAAGATCACAGAAATGTTCCAGACGCACAACAAAAAACGAAGCTTATTTCACTAAAATGTTGTACACTAATTAGTTTACATCCCTGTTAAGTGAGCATTTCTTCTTTGCCAAGATAATCGCTTCACACCTGACAGATGTGCCATATCACGAAGATGAAATAGTTAACGAACTAGCGACCTGGACTTTTTGCATTGACCACACCCCTTTGCTCTGCCTTATGACTCATCACATATGCTGCTGGTATTGTTTATTATTCATCCTGTTGCCTAGTTACTTTACCCCTACCTACAGTGCATTCGGAAAGTATTCAGACCCCTTCACTTTAAAAAAAAAAAAAAAAAGCATTAAATAAAAAATTTTACAGGTAGCGATGCACCGATTTTACATTTTTGACCGATACCGATATTCAATATTTTCCTTAACAGAAAAACCCGATAACCGATATTTTACATTTTAGCGGACTTAAGCATTTTAGTACAGTTAACGTTAAATACTTGAAACACACACTGACCAAAATGTTATTTTGTTGGCATTTAAGTATGTCCCCATTACTAGTAAAACATCATCAAAACCTATTTCTTTCACTTACTCGCTGTGCTGTTTTGTTGTTCATTTGTTCAGTCATTTCATTCTCAACCAGGATTTCATTATACATGTCAAGTAGTGAAGTGCCATGACAGAGTGTATCACGTCTGTTGTATTGTTGAGCAGGTGTCTCAGTGCCATGACAGAGGGTATCACGTCTGCTGTTTTGTTGAGCAGGTGTCTCAGTGCCATGACAGAGGGTATCACGTCTGCTGTTTTGTTGAGCAGGTGTCTCAGTGCCATGACAGAGGGTATCACGTCTGCTGTCTTGTTGAACAGGTGTCTCAGTGCCATGACAGAGGGTATCACGCCTGCTGTTTTGTTGAGCAGTGCCGTGACAGAGGGTATCACGTCTGCTGCAGACACAGTTGATGAGCTTATTTCTCCAGTCAGTTGTTCGAAAGGAGCTAGGAGGGTGTTCATGTTCCCAGGTTTCAAACATGTTCTCATATGCCATTGAAAATGGCAGCAGCGGTAGGAGAACCAGCACATTCTTGAGCAACGCAATTACGTCTTTCCTCAGTACGAAATACTCCTCGTTTAGTCATGATTGCACAGCCAGGCACGACTCCAACACAATTATCAAATTTGCAGATGACACAACAGTGGTAGGCCTGATCACCAACAACGACGAGACAGCCTATAGGGAGGTCAGAGACCTGACCGCGTGGTCAGTGGAGCAGTTTGAGAGCTTCAAGTTCCTTGGTATCCACATCAACAAGCTAACATGGTCAAAACACTCCAAGGCAGTCGTGAAGAGGGCACGACAAAACCTATTTCCCCCTTTGGAGACTGAAGAGATTTGGCATGGGTCCTCAGATCCTCAAAAGGTTCTACAGCTGTACCATTGAGAGCATCCTGCCTGGTTGCATCACCGCCTGGTTTGGCAACTGTTCAGCCTCCGACCGCAAGGCACTACGGAGGGTAATGCGTACGGCCCAGTACATCACTGGGGCCAAGCTTCCTTCCATCCAGGACCTCTATACCAGGGGTGTCAGAGGAAGGTCCTAAAAATGGTCAAAGACTCCAGCCACCCTAGTAATACACTATTCTCTCTGCTACCGCACGGCAAGCGGTAACGGAGCGTCATGTCTAGGTCCAAGAGGCTTCTACACAGCTTCTACCCCCAAGCCATAAGACTCCTAAATATGTAATTTTTTCAGTTATGAACATATTCTTATTTTCAATGACGGTCTAGGAACCATGTTCAGGGGCAGAACAACATTTTTTTACCTTGTCAGCTTGGAGATTCTATCTGGCAACCTTTCAGGTTACTAGTCCAACGCTCTAACCACTAGGCTACCTGCCGACCAATGGACATTAGACTGGTAGAAATCTGTCCTTTGGTCTGATGATTCCAAATTAGATTTTTGGTTCCAACTGCTATGTCCTTGTGAGACGCAGAGTAGGGTGAATGCATGATCTCTGCATGTGTGGTTCCCACTGCGAAGCATGGAGGTGGTGGTGTGATGGTATGGGGGTGCTTTGCTGTGACACTATTGGTGATTTATTTAGAATTCAAGGTACACTTCACCAGCATGGCTACTACCGCATTCTGAAGAAACATGCCATCCCATCTGGTTTACGCTTAGTGGGACTATCATTTGATTTTCAACAGGACAATGACCCAACACACCTCCAGGCTGTGCAAGGGCTATTTTACCAAGAAGGAGAGTGATGGTGTGCTGCATCAGATGACCTCAGCCGAATTGAGACGGTTTGGGATGAGATGGACCACAGAGTGAAGGAAAAGCAGCCAACAAGTGCTCAGTATATGTGGGAACTCCTTCAAGACTGTTGGAAAAGCATTCCAGGTTAAGCTGGTCAACTCAATTCCAAGAACGTGCAAAGTTGTCATCAAGGCAAAGGGTGGATACTTTGAAGAATCAAAAATATATTTTGATTTGTTCAACACTTTTTTGGTAACTACATTATTCCATTTGTTATTTCATAGTTGATGTCTTCACTATTATTCTACAATGTAGAAAATAGTAAAAAAACAAATAAAAACCCTTGAATGAGTAGGTGTCCAAAACTTTTGACTGGTACTGTATATCTTATTGTCCCAGGGAAGACAGGATGGCCTCAATTTCAAGCCCTGGAGGGTATTATTTTAGAAAAAGACCAAAAGTATTTAGGTGTAATTGTAACGTTTCAATATTTCACAGGCAACCAAGGGTGGTGCACCAACCTCCAGGCAAGCCTTAAAGGGGCCGTGTTGTATTTTGAGACAGGCCTACATTGTCTGATGCTCTATGGGAAGAAAGATAGTAATGCATTTGATTTGTGTTAGACCTGTTTTTATGTGTGTGTGTGTGTGTGGGGGGGGGGGTCTTGAGCTTTCGGACAAGTAAAAAAAAATATATATATATATCATATTTCCTACTTGCTAAAAACGTTAAACCCTGATATCTTTCGATAATTCTTCTCTCTGCATTGTTGGGAAAGTCCGTAAGTAAGCATTTCACTGTTAGTCTACACCTGTTGTATTTACAAAGCATGTGACAAATAAAAAAGTTATAGTTTAACTCTCAACAGTAAATTGAGACCCAGAATGAGTCCCCCCCCCCCAAAGAAAATCTATATAATAATCTAAAATATAAATGGTGTAGAATCTTCAGATTCTGATTTAGATTATATCTGCAGCGCCACTTAGTGGTCGAATGAGGGAAGCCGCTTTGGCCGACTCAAATTTGGTACGTTTGAGACGTGCGTGATGATGTCTTATTTGCCAGCCAGATACACACGTAACAATAAAATATTGATCGGAAGTTAAACTAATGGGCAATAGAAGCCATGCATTTATTTTATGGAACAATAGATTTGGTAACACTTCTTTAGCTAGCTACACCCTTGAACACTAGCAACTGAAATACGCCCCGGCGTAACGTCAGTACAAGCTAACAACAACACAAGAGGTTGTACTGACAGGGCCTCGTCAAAAAACAGCTGGCAAATTAGTGCAACACCTCATTCTGAGGGGTATATCAATGTCAGAAACGTTACCACATAATGTGCGAGTTAACGTTCGCTAGTTAGTTGACTGTTTTGAGAAAAGTGTTCAACGAGGAACCCGGAAGGACACCACTGATACATGTTTGCCAACTTTCCATTTCAAACAGAGGCCTTATGATAGCCAACTGGCCGTTAATGTAGTCTATTTGCATGTCAGAGGGTGGACATTACACAATATTTAGCGATGTTACATAGCTATGTAGGTTGGCCCGGCATTAGTTTAACAAATTATGGATGGCTTAAACTTGAAAGCGACTAACTATTTACAGAAAGTTGACATACATCTCACTCACCGGCACTGATAATATTCGTTTCAATGCCTTGGTGTTAACAGGGTTTAGTAATGTTAGTTAGCTAACAATCAATAACAGTAAAGTAAAACACCCGTGTTAACTAGCTAAAGCAAATAATCTGTATAGCTAGCTAATTATCTACCAGTTAGATAGGTACCGAAACAATCTAGCTAGTGATTTTCAACACAAAAGTCGAGCGTAAATACACCTCTAATATACAAACATTGTACGATAAACACGTAGCTAAACGTTAACTATCTGTTTTTGAAAAGCAAAATAGACAAAACACTCGCCCAGGCCCAATAACCGAGGTTAGCTAGCCAGCTAGCATGGCTAACGCTAGTTCAGGAAAACTGACTAGCTTGTCCATATCTCGTTTGTTTTCTTTATTACTAGGTAACTTACTATCATGGCTGAGTTTGGATGTTTAATAGTGCTCTAGTTATCTACATTACCGGACAAATGTTACAGTAACTAGCTGGCTACAAAACGGCACAGTTGTTAGCGAGGTAACTTACGTTCTGAAAACATTTTTCCACCCATAGAAAAGTGTCAGGGACGTCTTGCAACGACCATTCACCGATTGAACAAATAACGTAAAAATACTCACTAAATATTTATTCCAAGATGAGCAGGAACATTAGATAATCCTTCAACAACAACAAAAAAAATAATCCAGAATTGGTACGACACTGTAATCGGAAAAAAATATCGTCGGAAACAAAACATTTCAGAAATTAAGATAAAAATTCAAGATGGCGGCTATAGCACAGGGAGCGAGGAGAAAGGCGAAGCACTGCCATCCAGAAGAAATAGACCCGAGGAATACTCCAGCCATTCGGCATCAATCATGTCCAATAGTTTAAGATTAAACATAATGTAATTGTCATAACGACTTTAATATAAGTTAACTGATGATTTCGAGAAATAAAACACTATTAATTCCTGATTTTGTAAAAAAAAAAAAAATCGGATGTACACAAAAGTAGTGCTGCATAAACAAACCTCTAAAGCGCTTCCTAAGAATCCAACGACAGCTGATAGGATCTACGCTCTTCTGCAGTCACACTCCGATAGAAAGCAAGTGAAGAGCAGCAAATATCGTGCAATAAGTCTATCTGCATAAAGATGGCATGTGAGCACAAAGGACTATTCTATACGGCAATACTACATTGACTCTCACCACTACTCTTTTTTTTCCCCAAGTACAATTTAACCAGTTGTTCAGAAACCGGTTTCCCGGTCGACCTATCTATGGCACAAATTGATGTGCGGTAGCTATGGTTCTAAGGTACTTGTAGTTAAATCCATACACGACAGCAAACGATATATCTATAAATCTGGGCACAGAGGGGTAATACAGAAATCTGCAATATAAACGACATTATTTGTCTAATCTCTGCTGAGGTCATGTTCAAAGCATAATATTCTTAATCATGCAAAAAATAAAGAAGCTAACGCTGCCAGCTGTAAGACTTTCTCTCACACACACAACTGGGCCGATTTGGCTACAATGGGTGAATTGCCCTGTCCTGATGGACTTGCAAGACATTCTGCACCAAATTTTCAAACGAAGCAAGATATTTCAGGGTTGTTGTCCTTTCTTATTTGACAGTGTAGATCAGTGCCCAAACCTATGTAATTCCATGGTAGTCGGAGTAATGACACATTTGTAACATGTACCAGTTTGCAATGTGTCATACACTGACTTTCCAATTGAAAATATTATAATAAATTGCAGTAGCATACAAGTTGTGCATTTCCATTTCACGCTTCGCTCTGTTGCATTTTTAAAACCCAACTCCTTGAGTATGGTGGATGTGGGTGTTCACTGCTTTTTAAACTGGGCATTATATCCTTCCCGGGGGGGGGGGGGGGGGGGGGGGGGGGGGGGGGGGGCATTTATTCAGAGATATTGACAGCTTCTTTGAAAATAGGAAAATATACAGTGCCTTGCAAAAAAATAAAAAAATAAAATAAAATTTTGTGCACAACTCATGTCCTCGAGGCACTGCCCTTTTCAACCTGTATGAGAGAAGAGGAACAAAAAGTGTATGCAAGCCCTGGTTTATTGTGAAAAAGACAAAGTGATAAAGAAATCTTAACACACAACATGTTTTTAGAACATTTGAATAGCAGTAAAATGTTTTGTGTTGAAATATTGTTAAAATGATCAATTGGCTAGTTGACATAATCAGTTACTGGCCCAGCGAGTCACCTGAGTGAGCCTGAGTCACCTGAGTGAGCCATTATTCAGGATAGTGTCTCAAGTTAAGTTAAATATCAATTAAAAAAAAAAAAAAAGTTGACAGTGAACATTATAAGAGTTAATATAAAACATGTTACATACACAGTAAATTAAAATACTAATAATTAAAACAAAACAAAAAACCTTCAATACTACAATACTCCTGAAAAATTGTCTGTTTCCCATTTATAGTCTCCACCATCCTGTCACTTGGAAACCTGAGGGTGGAAAGAGAAGAGGCCATGTTAAATAAACCAAAGATCTTTTCAAATCACACAAAAAAAAAGTAGTTACTAGAGCCTGACCGATACACAGTGCCATCAGAAAATGTTCAACATTTGGTTGTGTTACAGCCTGAATTCAAAATGGATTACATTACCCCTCCCCCCTCTCCTTATCGACACACAATACCCCATGGTGACATGGTGAAAACAAGTGAAGTGGAAACAAGTGAAGAAGTTTTTGCTCATTTATTTAACATGAAATACAGAAATCTAATTTACATACATATTAACAGCTGAGTCAATACTTTATGGAAGCACGTTTGGAGGCAAATACAGCCTTGAGTCGTCCTGGGTGTGTCTGTATCAGCTTAGAGTCGTCCTGGGTGTGTCTGTATCAGCTTTGAGTCGTCCTGGGTGTGTCTGTATCAGCTTTGAGTCGTCCTGGGTGTGTCTGTATCAGCTTACAGTCGTCCTGGGTGTGTCTGTATCAGCTTTGAGTCGTGTTGGGTGTGTCTGTATCAGCTTAGAGTCGTCCTGGGTGTGTCTGTATCAGCTTAGAGTCGTCCTGGGTGTGTCTGTATCAGCTTAGAGTCGTCCTGGGTGTGTCTGTATCAGCTTAGAGTCGTCCTGGGTGTGTCTGTATCAGCTTTGAGTCGTGTTGGGTGTGTCTGTATCAGCTTAGAGTCGTCCTGGGTGTGTCTGTATCAGCTTAGAGTCGTCCTGGGTGTGTCTGTATCAGCTTAGAGTCGTCCTGGGTGTGTCTGTATCAGCTTAGAGTCGTCCTGGGTGTGTCTGTATCAGCTTTGAGTCGTGTTGGGTGTGTCTGTATCAGCTTAGAGTCGTCCTGGGTGTGTCTGTATCAGCTTAGAGTCGTCCTGGGTGTGTCTGTATCAGCTTAGAGTCGTCCTGGGTGTGTCTGTATCAGCTTAGAGTTGTCCTGGGTGTGTCTGTATCAGCTTAGAGTCGTCCTGATTGGGTTCTTGCCCAATTGCTCAGTTAGGTCAGACAGCCAGCTCTAAGCAGTCTGGGTAGTTCCATATTTTTTCAATTTCCTATGATGGAGACCACTGGGCTCATGGAAACTTCTTCAACACTCTAAACATTTTTTATACCCTTCCCCCAGATATAATTGTGTTTAAGCATACAGTATATCTCAGAGCACTACGGACAGCTCCTTGTCTGTATCAGCTTAGAGTCGTCTTGGGTGTGTCTGTATCAGCTTTGAGTCGTGCTGGGTGTGTCTGTATCAGCTTAGAGTCGTGTTGGGTGTGTCTGTATCAGCTTAGAGTCGTGTTGGGTGTGTCTGTATCAGCTTTCTCAAGCTTTCTTAAGTTAGATGGGGAGTGGCGGTGAACAGCAATCTTCAAGTTTTTCCACAGATTTTAAATGGGACTAAGTCTAGGCCACTCAAGGACTTTCACATTCTTGTTCTGAAGCCATTCAAGCGTTGCTTTGGCTGTATGCTTGGGGTCCTTGTCCCGTTGAAACGTCACTCTTTGCTCCCAGTCTAAGGTTGTTTGCGCTCTGAAGCAGGTTCTTATCACAGATTTTCCTGTATTTGGCTCCATTCATTGTTCCCTCTATCCTTACCAGTCTCTGCCGCTGAAAAGCATCCCCATAGCATGACACTGCCACCACCACCAACTTCACAGTAGGGAATGTGTTAAGACAGGCGATGAGCTGTGCCTGTTTTATTCCAGACACTGATTTACATTCACGCCAAAGAGTTATATAATTCGTCTCATCAGACCACAGGATATTTTGCCTTATGCTCTGTCTTTAACATTACTTTTTGCAAACACCAGGTGTGCCGTCATATACCTTTTCCTCAGGAGTGGCTTCCGTCTGACCACCCTCCCATAAAGCCCAGATTGGTGAAGTGCTGTAAAGACTGTTGTCCTTCTGACAGGTTCTCCCATCTCAGCCAAGGAACTCTGTAGATCTGTTAGAGTGGTCATTGGGTTCTTGCCCAATTGCTCAGTTAGGTCAGACAGCCAGCTCTAGGCAGTCTGGGTAGTTCCATATTTTTTCAATTTCCTATGATGGAGACCACTGGGCTCATGGAAACTTCTTCATCACTCTAAACATGTTTTATACCCTTCCCCCAGATATAATTGTGATTAAGCATACAGTATATCTCAGAGCACTACGGACAGTTCCTTGGACTTGATGCTATAGTTTCTGCTCTGTCAACAAACAGTGGGACTTTATTTACACACACAGCTGTTTTTTTCTAAATCATGTCCACATGTAGACTTCAAATCGAGTTGTAGTGACAAACCCAAGGATGATTAAAGGACATTGGATGAAATTTGTAGTGTCATAGCAAAGAGGTGTGAATACTGATGTAAATTAGACATATTTCTGTATTTCATTTTTCAATATATTTTCAACATTTCTAAAAAACAACATGTTTTCACTTTGTTATTATAGGGTATTGTGTGTAGATAAATGGATTAGAAAAAATACATGAAATCCATTTTAAATTCATGTGTAATAAGTCAAGGGGTACAATCACCAATATTGTCCTTTTTAACCGCTAAATCGGTACGGGCAGATGTTCACTGATAGCCGATATTGAATAAATAGAATGAAACGAGAGAATCTCATGCTGATCTGAACACCTGCAGCCATTTTGCGTGACATTATTATTATCGTCACAAAGTATGAAATCAACATTTGAAGCATAGTTATTGGACAATTGCTCTTTTGGATCGAAATGTCTGAGAATTCAGAGTAGAAAGACGACACGTTTTCATTTCCCACTCTAAAAAAATATATATATCGGCATCGGGAACTTTTGACACCCCCCAAAAAAATCGTAATCCAGATCCAGATATGGTTCTAGTAGTTACAACCTGAAAACATACACAGTGTTGTTGACAAATAGTGGAAAGTTTAATTGGAAAAACCCTTTGAACACGAACACACACACACACACACACACACACACACACACACACAGAGAGATCTATAGGAGATGACAAAAACAAGCAGAACGCTCAGTGGACTCCATGTTGATTACCTTTTAAGCAGAGCCCTGTTCCTCCTTGACCTTGTTCTCCGCCTCCATCTCCTCCACGCCAGCCTGGGTCATCAGGTCACCAATGTTCTTCTCCAGGTCATCGATGCGGCCACTCATCTCATCGAGTACTCTTGTCAAGGAAGCGGGAACAACATTCAGGTGCCATGCCTACTATACAAGATATCCCAAACTCCCAAAAGTTCCATAGAACTCCCAAAAGTTCCATAGAACTCCCAAAAGTTCCATAGAACTCCCAAAAGTTCCATAGAACTATGTAGCACCAATCCCTTTGGCCCAATCTGTCTGCTTGTTTACAGCGGTCCATCAGTAATACAACGCCGATATTAATGTTCTGTATTTGGAAATGTTAGCAAAAAGTTGTACATTTCACTGTTAGTCTACAACTGTTGTTTATTAAAGAAGCATGTGACAAATACAAGTGATTGATTTACACAATTTGCTTCAAACCCGGGCTGACAAAACCTCCAGGATTGAGTGCATTGCATGTATCTGAATGGTCAAGTCGTTGATAATCATTAGACTACGCTATGAGCAATCCAATTCAATTGTAACATAAAACGGTGTCATTCTAAACGTCTGTCTTTGATAGCATTGAAATGGTGAAAAAAAAAAATAGCATTGAAATTGTAAAAAAGGCAGGATATTTCTTCCAATGATCTGGTCTGACATGGTCTGGAATTTATCCTGCATCTGCTGCAGCAATGTCTGGACCTGTAAGAGAGGAGGACAGAACATGTAATCACTGTTTGTTGCAATGTGTGGGTGGACACGTTTATATCCTGTAGCATAGCAGAATCGTATTGCATGCATGCATACTATTGAACTTTGTGGGCGTTGAAGCTGCCTCTGATGCCTACACCGCTGATACCATGGAAACCATGGGGATTTGCAGTTTTGTCGTCAAAAAAAAAAGTCAAGCTTTACAAGCCGGGAACACAATTACGTTTAGCCATCTATCACCCATCTATCAGTTACATTTCAATAATAATAGCTATAGCTAGCTAGCTAAACAGGACTAAAACAAAAGGTAATGTAGCTAAACAGAATTTGACTGCAACTATTTCATTGAGATAAAACCAAAAAAGTTAATGTTGCTACAAAAACGATTGGGGGAGAAAAAAACAGTAACTTTAGCCAGTTAGCCAGCCTGCTAGCTAACGCTAGCTAGTTCTCAGGTTTTGAAATGGGATAGGATATGGCAAGGATTTGGGTCTAATAATAAGACTCACCACCCCAGTCAGGTCCTGTACAGATTTCGGATCCTGGATCTCTGACATTGCACTAAATTCGTGGCGCTGCTGTACTTATAAACCACTGGTTCGTCCGAGACGTCTTCTTCCTTCTCTGCAGTCGAAGCGAAACAACCTTGAATGATTGAGGGAATTATTTTACACTGGCCTGGGTTGAAACGGGCAATGGCCGTTTACCTCATCGGGCAAAAACGGAGAGGGAGGAGCGCCCTTCTTCAAATAGGACAGTCATCTGCACCGCTTGGTCATGTTGTCAACAAGGCAGCATGGTGCATCGTCTAGAAACAAACATCATATATTTTCCAATAAAATACATTTTCTAATTAGTTTTAATTGGGATGGCAGATAAAGCGTTTTTCTTTAAATCAAAAGCAATCACATGGGAAAATACATAATCTAACTAATTACTACACGTGCTTGATTACCAAACTTTTGTCTTGAGCCGATTTCGCAATCTGACGGTCAGAGCATGGCACCTGGCTCATGCCCATAAAGCAGCCCGGTTCCAAATGCATTCAACTTTGAGCCGGTGTAAAACACGCTAACACGGGCGCCAGAGCAAGATGAATCGAATCCCTCACTGACGAGCTACAGACCCCCCAACGAGTAAACAGTGAAGCATGCGCATGATAAATCTCGCGAGTTTACCAAAACGGGAAACGAGCAAAAAGTATTGGATTAGAAGCGTTTATAATATAATGCAACAACATTAGTATTAGAGTATTTGGAAGAAATAGAGCAGAACCTGGAACATGATGCATGGCGAACAAGCATTTAGTAGGAATATATATTTCAAAGGAATTTGCATTCTCTTCGATTTGGTTTATTCGCCATTCATTTTCTGCCGGTTGAATTCACTCAACTCTTGACTTGTTCTTCTCCTGGCTTTGATGAACAAAAGCCTCCCTATCATATAGGTAGGTTGACTACAGTCCGTTTTTTTATTTCTCACCTCGTGTTGATTTGTAATTCATGCCAGAATACGAGCTCAGCAGAAGTTTCAGCTTTGAAATAGGTTACAGTTTACCGTCTGACTGATTTGCAGTTAAAAAAGTAAATAAACAAAACTACAACAACATCTTACAGATTCTGTTTTAGGGCCTACCTATATGCACTATTGAACTAACGGAACTAAAGTCTGACGTTATGTTCGGTGCATTGGATCAGAGTCTACTGGTGGAAAGCTGTGCTGTGGTGTCCTATTCGTTGTGAGAGACATGGACAACAGACTGGGTCTGGGTGATGAAGAGGAGGGAGATGTGGGGACCCTGTGGCACTCTTTGGACTGGCTGACGTCCTGCGTGATGGTGGCTGGAGGGGCTCTGCCCTACGCCTCACAGTACCGGCAGATCCTTCGGACCAAGAACACAGACGGCTTCTCTACACGCGTCTGCCTGGTTCTGCTGGTCGCTAACATCCTCCGCATCCTCTTCTGGCGAGTGGGTTTGGGTGTTTGGGGGTAAGGTTTACCTGGAAGTAATGCAGTGTCAGGTTTTCCGCTAATGTGTGTGTATGTGTGTGTGTGCGTCTTGTTTGTTTGTTTGTTGATTGTGTGTGTGTGTGTGTGTGTGTGTGTGCGCGCGCGCATCTGCCTGTTTGTGTGTGTGTGTGTTTGTATGTGTGTGCGTCTGCCTGTGTGTGCGTCTGCCTGTGTGTGTGTGTGTGTGTGTGTGTGTGTGTGTGTGTGTGTGTGCGTCTGCCTGTTTGTGTGTGTGTGTGTGTGTGTGTGTGTGTGTTTTCACACCTGCAGGTTTGGGAAGCAGTTTGAGGTGACTCTGCTCCTGCAGAGTGTGGTGATGATTCTCACCATGCTGGTGATGCTCAACCTCTGCTGCTCTGTGCAGAACACCAACCATATCAGTACCAAACAACACCACATCACAGGTAACAGCAACCCTATAGCACCCAGAGAATAACTATCTAACAGCCATCTGACTTCGGCTCCAGGCGTTTGGTTACGTTGAAAGATGATAGCAAAGGCTAACAACATCCTTTTAAAAACCATAAGACAGCCATCTATCACCCATCTATGCACCATTTAATAACCATCCACCTCTGCAGCTGTTCTATTGTTTCACCACTAGAGGGAGATATTGGGGAGGAAAGAGGAAACAACAACCTTCCATTGTTTACCTTCTGTCTGTGTCTGTCTGTATCTCTCTCTCTCTCTCTGTCTATGTCTATGTCTCTCTCTCTGTCTGTCTGTATCTATCTCTCTCTGTATCTATGTCTCTCTGTCTGTGTCTCTGTCTGTATCTATGTCTCTCTGTCTGTGTCTCTGTCTGTGTCTCTGTCTCTCTGTCTGTGTCTCTGTCTCTCTCTCTCTCTGTCTGTATCTATGTCTCTCTGTCTGTATCTCTGTCTCTCTGTCTGTGTCTATGTCTCTCTGTCTGTGTCTATGTCTCCCTGTCTCTCTGTCTGTGTCTGTCTGTGTCCCTGTCTCTCTGTCTGTGTCTCTGTCTCTCTGTCTCTGTCTCTCTCTCTCTGTCTGTATCTATGTCTCTCTGTCTGTATCTCTGTCTCTCTGTCTGTGTCTATGTCTCTCTGTCTGTGTCTATGTCTCTCTGTCTCTGTCTCTCTGTCTGTGTCTGTCTGTGTTGCTGTCTCTCTGTCTGTGTCTCTGTCTCTCTGTCTGTGTCTCTGTCTCTCTCTCTCTGTCTGTATCTATGTCTCTCTGTCTGTGTCTCTCTGTCTGTGTCTCTGTCTCTCTCTCTCTGTCTGTATCTATATCTCTCTGTCTGTGTCTCTGTCTCTCTGTCTGTGTCTCTGTCTCTCTCTGTCTGTATCCATGTCTCTCTGTCTGTGTCTATGTCTCTCTGTCTGTATCACTGTCTCTCTGTCTGTGTCTGTATCACTGTCTCTCTGTGTCTATGTCTCTTTCTGTGTCTCTGTCTCTCTCTCTCTGTCTGTATCTCTGTCTCTGTCTGTTTCTGTCTCTCTGTCTGTATCTCTGTGTCTGTGTCTCTGTCTCTCTCTCTCTCTGTCTGTATCTCTGTGTCTGTGTCTCGGTCTCTCTCTCTCTGTCTGTATCTCTGTGTCTGTGTCTCTGTCTGTCTGTGTCTCTGTCTGTGTTTCTCTGTGTCTCTGTCTCGCTCTCTCTCTCCATCCACCCCATCTCTCTCTCTATCAGATCTGGAACCCCGGTTCTTTTGGAGCTGGGATGGCTTTGAGGACTACCTCATCTTCCTGTTGGCCTTCACGCTGCCATGTGCCTTCGCCACCCTTCTCCTCCTGGACTCCTCTCTGTTTGTGGAGTCCCTGGGCTTCCTGGCCGTGCTGACGGAGGCCATGCTGGGGCTACCACAGCTGCTCCAGAACCAACGCAACCACTCCACCACAGGCATGAGGTGAGGCTGAGGAAACAAACACATTTTCTTCAGGAAATTGACCCGCTCTACTCAGATAAAGGTTACCAGCTCTCAATCACCTGCTTCTCTCAGCCACCCTATCAGCCGTCACTCACCTGCTTCTCTCAGCATCCCCTACCAGCCCTCACTCACCTGCTTCTTTCAGCATCCCCTACCACCCCTTTACTCACCTGCTTCTCTCAGCATCCCTACCAGCCATCACTCACCTGCTTCTCTCAGCATCGCCTATCAGCCATCACTCACCTGCTTCTCTCAGCATCGCCTATCAGCCATCACTCACCTGCTTCTCTCAGCATCCCCTACCAGCTCTCACTCACCTGCTTCTCTCAGCATCCCCTACCAGCCCTCACTCACCTGCTTCTCTCAGCATCCACTACCAGCCCTCACTCACCTGCTTCTCTCTGTCCGCTCTTCATGCCCATCTATTCCTCTCTGTTTTATATTCTAATGCAGCCGTGATGGCGAGCGGGGATGCAGACCCTGATGAGTGTTTTGTTGTTACATTTGAACATGTTATGCATTGGAGCAGAGCGAGCCAACTTGACACATTGTCTAATTGAATTGCCTGGTATAACCAAGAGCACGGGCCAGTCTGAGTAGGCTTTGCAATTACACGTTTGCTAGCCTGTCACACAGTCTCTTGAGTGCCAGAGGAAAAATGGAGCACAGCTTCGCGACAGGCATGTCTTCAGCGTTACAGAAAAGAAAACGCCTCGTCTCAAAAAACACAAGACATTTTTACCAGAGCCACCATTTTTTTTCTGCACGATTTCGTGCGCATTTGATATAATTTCACAGAACCACGTCGCGGGCCGTTTTAAACTAATCCCAGGCCGCTAATTATTAGTTTGATAACAAACAACGTCATGTTCAGTCATGTTACCTAGCTAGCTAACAACCTGGTAACTTCACACTAGGTTTAGGCACATCTGATTGGTCCAGGAAGAAAGGAAAAGGTTTTGCTACTCGTGAGATGTGATTCCACGGTAGTATTCATATAGGCCTAATGGCAGACTAAACTATATAGGATTCATATAGGCCTAATGGGAGACTAAACTATATAGGATTCATATAGGCCTAATGGCAGACTAAACTATATAGGATTCATATAGGCCTAATGGGAGACTAAACTCTATAGGATTCATATAGGCCTAATGGCAGACTAAACTCTATAGGATTCATATAGGCCTAATGGGAGACTAAACTATGTAGGATTCATATAGGCCTAATGGGAGACTAAACTATATAGGATTCATATAGGCCTAATGGGAGACTAAACTATATAGGATTCATATAGGCCTAATGGGAGACTAAACTATATAGGATTCATATAGGCCTAATGGGAGACTATATAGGATTCATATAGGCCTAATGGCAGACTAAACTATATAGGATTCATATAGGCCTAATGGGAGACTAAACTCTATAGGATTCATATAGGCCTAATGGCAGACTAAACTCTATAGGATTCATATAGGCCTAATGGGAGACTAAACTATATAGGATTCACATAGGCCTAATGGGAGACTAAACTATATAGGATTCATATAGGCCTAATGGCAGACTAAACTATATAGGATTCATATAGGCCTACCTAATGGGAGACTATATAGGATTCATATAGGCCTAATGGCAGACTAAACTATATAGGATTCATATAGGCCTAATGGGAGACTAAACTCTATAGGATTCATATAGGCCTAATGGCAGACTAAACTCTATAGGATTCATATAGGCCTAATGGGAGACTAAACTATATAGGATTCATATAGGCCTACCTAATGGGAGACTATATAGGATTCATATAGGCCTAATGGGAGACTAAACTATATAGGATTCATATAGGCCTAATGGGAGACTAAACTAAATAGGATTCACATAGACCTAATGGCAGACTAAACTATATAGGATTCATATAGGCCTAATGGGAGACTAAACTATATAGGATTCACATAGACCTAATGGCAGACTAAACTATATAGGATTCATATAGGCCTAATGGGAGACTAAACTATATAGGATTCACATAGACCTAATGGGAGACTAAACTATATAGGATTCATATAGGCCTAATGGGAGACTAAACTATATAGGATTCACATAGACCTAATGGCAGACTAAACTATATAGGATTCATATAGGCCTAATGGCAGACTAAACTATATAGGATTCATATAGGCCTACCTAATGGGAGACTATATAGGATTCATATAGGCCTAATGGCAGACTAAACTATATAGGATTCATATAGGCCTAATGGGAGACTAAACTCTATAGGATTCATATAGGCCTAATGGGAGACTAAACTATAAAGGATTCATATAGGCCTAATGGTAGACTAAACTATATAGGATTCACATAGACCTAATGGCAGACTAAACGATATAGGATTCACATAGACCTAATGGCAGACTAAACTATATAGGATTCACATAGGCCTAATGGGAGACTAAACTATATAGGATTCACATAGGCCTAATGGGAGACTAAACTATATAGGATTCACATAGACCTAATGGCAGACTAAACGATATAGGATTCACATAGACCTAATGGCAGACTAAACTATATAGGATTCATATAGGCCTAATGGGAGACTAAACTATATAGGATTCATATAAGCCTAATGGCAGACTAAACTATATAGGATTCATATAGGCCTAATGGCAGACTAAACTATATAGGATTCATATAGGCCTAATGGAAGACTAAACTATATAGGATTCATATAGGCCTAATGGGAGACTATATAGGATTCATATAGGCCTAATGGGAGACTAAACTATATAGGATTCATATAGGCCTAATGGGAGACTAAACTATATAGGATTCATAAAGGCCTAATGGGAGACTAAACTATATAGGATTCATATAGGCCTAATGGGAGACTATATAGGATTCATATAGGCCTAATAGGAGACTATATAGGATTCATATAGGCCTAATCGGAGATTAAACTATATAGGATTCACATAGACCTAATGGCAGACTAAACTATATAGGATTCATATAGGCCTACCTAATGGGAGACTAAACTATATAGGATTCATATAGGCCTAATGGGTGACTAAACTATATAGGATTCACATAGACCTAATGGGAGACTAAACTATATAGGATTCATATAGGCCTAATGGGAGACTAAACTATATAGGATTCATGTAGGCCTAATGGGAGACTAAACTATATAGGATTCATATAGGCCTAATGGGAGACTATATAGGATTCATATAGGCCTAATGGGAGACTAAACTATATAGGATTCATATAGGCCTAATGGGAGACTAAACTATATAGGATTCATATAGGCCTAATGGGAGACTAAACTATATAGGATTCATAAAGGCCTAATGGCAGACTAAATTATATAGGATTCATATAGGCCTAATGGGAGACTATATAGGATTCATATAGGCCTAATGGGAGACTATATAGGATTCATATAGGCCTAATGGGAGACTAAACTATATAGGATTCACATAGACCTAATGGCAGACTAAACTATATAGGATTCATATAGGCCTAATGGGAGACTAAACTATATAGGATTCACATAGACCTAATGGCAGACTAAACTATATAGGATTCATATAGGCCTACCTAATGGGAGACTAAACTGTATAGGATTCATATAGGCCTACCTAATGGGAGACTAAACTATATAGGATTCATATAGGCCTAATGGGAGACTAAACTATATAGGATTCATATAGGCCTAATGGAAGACTAAACTATATAGGATTCATATAGGCCTAATGGGAGACTATATAGGATTCATATAGGGCTAATGGGAGACTAAACTATATAGGATTCATATAGGCCTACCTAATGGGAGACTAAACTATATAGGATTCATATAGGCCTACCTAATGGGAGACTAAACTATATAGGATTCATATAGGCCTAATGGGTGACTAAACTATATAGGATTCACATATACCTAATGGGAGACTAAACTATATAGGATTCATATAGGCCTAATGGGAGACTAAACTATATAGGATTCATGTAGGCCTAATGGGATACTAAACTATATAGGATTCATATAGGCCTAATGGGAGACTATATAGGATTCATATAGGCCTAATGGGAGACTAAACTATATAGGATTCATATAGGCCTAATGGGAGACTAAACTATATAGGATTCATATAGGCCTAATGGGAGACTAAACTATATAGGATTCATAAAGGCCTAATGGGAGACTAAACTATATAGGATTCATATAGGCCTAATGGGAGACTATATAGGATTCATATAGGCCTAATGGGAGACTATATAGGATTCATATAGGCCTAATGGGAGACTAAACTATATAGGATTCATATAGGCCTAATGGGTGACTAAACTATATAGGATTCACATAGACCTAATTGGAGACTAAACTATATAGGATTCATATAGGCCTAATGGGAGACTAAACTCTATAGGATTCATGTAGGCCTAATGGGAGACTAAACTATATAGGATTCATATAGGCCTAATGGGAGACTAAACTATATAGGATTCATATAGGCCTAATGGGAGACTAAACTATATAGGATTCATGTAGGCCTAATGGGAGACTAAACTATATAGGATTCATATAGGCCTAATGGGAGACTAAACTATATAGGATTCATATAGGCCTAATGGGAGACTATATAGGATTCATATAGGCCTAATGGGAGACTATATAGTATTCATATAGGCCTAATGGGAGACTAAACTATATAGGATTCATATAGGCCTAATGGGTGACTAAACTATATAGGATTCACATAGACCTAATGGGAGACTAAACTATATAGGATTCATATAGGCCTAATGGGAGACTAAACTCTATAGGATTCATGTAGGCCTAATGGGAGACTAAACTATATAGGATTCATATAGGCCTAATGGGAGACTAAACTATATAGGATTCATATAGGCCTAATGGGAGACTAAACTATATAGGATTCATGTAGGCCTAATGGGAGACTAAACTATATAGGATTCATATAGGCCTAATGGGAGACTAAACTATATAGGATTCATATAGGCCTAATGGGAGACTATATAGGATTCATATAGGCCTAATGGGAGACTAAACTATATAGGATTCATATAGGCCTAATGGGAGACTAAACTATATAGGATTCATGTAGGCCGAATGGGAGACTAAACTATATAGGATTCATATAGGCCTAATGGGAGACTAAACTATATAGGATTCACATAGACCTAATGGGAGACTAAACTATATAGGATTCATATAGGCCTAATGGGAGACTATATAGGATTCATATAGGCCTAATGGGAGACTAAACTATATAGGATTCATATAGGCCTAATGGGTGACTAAACTATATAGGATTCACATAGACCTAATGGGAGACTAAACTATATAGGATTCATATAGGCCTAATGGGAGACTAAACTATATAGGATTCATGTAGGCCTAATGGGAGACTAAACTATATAGGATTCATATAGGCCTAATGGGAGACTAAACTATATAGGATTCATATAGGCCTAATGGGAGACTAAACTATATAGGATTCATATAGGCCTAATGGGAGATTAAACTATATAGGATTCACATAGACCTAATGGCAGACTAAACTATATAGGATTCATATAGGCCTACCTAATGGGAGACTAAACTATATAGGATTCATATAGGCCTACCTAATGGGAGACTAAACTATATATGATTCATATAGGCCTAATGGGTGACTAAACTATATAGGATTCACATATACCTAATGGGAGACTAAACTATATAGGATTCATATAGGCCTAATGGGAGACTAAACTATATAGGATTCATGTAGGCCTAATGGGAGACTAAACTATATGGGATTCATAAAGGCCTAATGGGAGACTAAACTATATAGGATTCATATAGGCCTAATGGGAGACTATATAGGATTCATATAGGCCTAATGGGAGACTATATAGGATTCATATAGGCCTAATGGGAGACTAAACTATATAGGATTCATATAGGCCTAATGGGAGACTAAACTATATAGGATTCATATAGGCCTAATGGGAGACTAAACTATATAGGATTCATATAGGCCTAATGGGAGACTATATAGGATTCATATAGGCCTAATGGGAGACTAAACTATATAGGATTCATATAGGCCTAATGGGAGACTAAACTATATAGGATTCCTGTAGGCCTAATGGGAGACTAAACTATATAGGATTCATATAGGCCTAATGGGAGACTAAACTATATAGGATTCACATAGACCTAATGGGAGACTAAACTATATAGGATTCATATAGGCCTAATGGGAGACTATATAGGATTCATATAGGCCTAATGGGAGACTATATAGGATTCATATAGGCCTAATGGGTGACTAAACTATATAGGATTCACATAGACCTAATGGCAGACTAAACTATATAGGATTCATATAGGCCTAATGGGAGACTAAACTATATAGGATTCATAAAGGCCTAATGGGAGACTAAACTATATAGGATTCATATAGGCCTAATGGGAGACTACATAGGATTCATATAGGCCTAATGGGAGACTATATAGGATTCATATAGGCCTAATGGGAGACTAAACTATATAGGATTCATATAGGCCTAATGGGTGACTAAACTATATAGGATTCACATAGACCTAATTGGAGACTAAACTATATAGGATTCATATAGGCCTAATGGGAGACTAAACTCTATAGGATTCATGTAGGCCTAATGGGAGACTAAACTATATAGGATTCATATAGGCCTAATGGGAGACTAAACTATATAGGATTCATATAGGCCTAATGGGAGACTAAACTATATAGGATTCATGTAGGCCTAATGGGAGACTAAACTATATAGGATTCATATAGGCCTAATGGGAGACTAAACTATATAGGATTCATATAGGCCTAATGGGAGACTATATAGGATTCATATAGGCCTAATGGGAGACTATATAGTATTCATATAGGCCTAATGGGAGACTAAACTATATAGGATTCATATAGGCCTAATGGGTGACTAAACTATATAGGATTCACATAGACCTAATGGGAGACTAAACTATATAGGATTCATATAGGCCTAATGGGAGACTAAACTCTATAGGATTCATGTAGGCCTAATGGGAGACTAAACTATATAGGATTCATATAGGCCTAATGGGAGACTAAACTATATAGGATTCATATAGGCCTAATGGGAGACTAAACTATATAGGATTCATGTAGGCCTAATGGGAGACTAAACTATATAGGATTCATATAGGCCTAATGGGAGACTAAACTATATAGGATTCATATAGGCCTAATGGGAGACTATATAGGATTCATATAGGCCTAATGGGAGACTAAACTATATAGGATTCATATAGGCCTAATGGGAGACTAAACTATATAGGATTCATGTAGGCCGAATGGGAGACTAAACTATATAGGATTCATATAGGCCTAATGGGAGACTAAACTATATAGGATTCACATAGACCTAATGGGAGACTAAACTATATAGGATTCATATAGGCCTAATGGGAGACTATATAGGATTCATATAGGCCTAATGGGAGACTAAACTATATAGGATTCATATAGGCCTAATGGGTGACTAAACTATATAGGATTCACATAGACCTAATGGGAGACTAAACTATATAGGATTCATATAGGCCTAATGGGAGACTAAACTATATAGGATTCATGTAGGCCTAATGGGAGACTAAACTATATAGGATTCATATAGGCCTAATGGGAGACTAAACTATATAGGATTCATATAGGCCTAATGGGAGACTAAACTATATAGGATTCATATAGGCCTAATGGGAGATTAAACTATATAGGATTCACATAGACCTAATGGCAGACTAAACTATATAGGATTCATATAGGCCTACCTAATGGGAGACTAAACTATATAGGATTCATATAGGCCTACCTAATGGGAGACTAAACTATATATGATTCATATAGGCCTAATGGGTGACTAAACTATATAGGATTCACATATACCTAATGGGAGACTAAACTATATAGGATTCATATAGGCCTAATGGGAGACTAAACTATATAGGATTCATGTAGGCCTAATGGGAGACTAAACTATATGGGATTCATAAAGGCCTAATGGGAGACTAAACTATATAGGATTCATATAGGCCTAATGGGAGACTATATAGGATTCATATAGGCCTAATGGGAGACTATATAGGATTCATATAGGCCTAATGGGAGACTAAACTATATAGGATTCATATAGGCCTAATGGGAGACTAAACTATATAGGATTCATATAGGCCTAATGGGAGACTAAACTATATAGGATTCATATAGGCCTAATGGGAGACTATATAGGATTCATATAGGCCTAATGGGAGACTAAACTATATAGGATTCATATAGGCCTAATGGGAGACTAAACTATATAGGATTCATGTAGGCCTAATGGGAGACTAAACTATATAGGATTCATATAGGCCTAATGGGAGACTAAACTATATAGGATTCACATAGACCTAATGGGAGACTAAACTATATAGGATTCATATAGGCCTAATGGGAGACTATATAGGATTCATATAGGCCTAATGGGAGACTAAACTATATAGGATTCATATAGGCCTAATGGGTGACTAAACTATATAGGATTCACATAGACCTAATGGGAGACTAAACTATATAGGATTCATATAGGCCTAATGGGAGACTAAACTATATAGGATTCATGTAGGCCTAATGGGAGACTAAACTATATGATTCATATAGGCCTAATGGTAGACTAAACTATATAGGATTCATATAGGCCTAATGGGAGACTAAACTATATAGGATTCATATAGGCCTAATGGGAGACTAAACTATATAGGATTCATAAAGGCCTAATGGGAGACTAAACTATATAGGATTCATGTAGGCCTAATGGGAGACTAAACTATATAGGATTCATATAGGCCTAATGGGAGACTAAACTATATAGGATTCATATAGGCCTAATGGGAGACTATATAGGATTCATATAGGCCTAATGGGAGACTAAACTATATAGGATTCATATAGGCCTAATGGGAGACTAAACTATATAGGATTCATATAGGCCTACCTAATGGTAGACTAAACTATATACGCTCTATTAGGATTCATATAGGCCTAATGGGAGACTAAACTATATAGGATTCATATAGGCCTAATGGGAGACTAAACTATATAGGATTCATATAGGCCTAATGGGAGACTAAACTATATAGGATTCATATAGGCCTAATGGGAGACTAAACTATATAGGATTCATATAGGCCTAATGGGAGACTAAACTATATAGGATTCATATAGGCCTAATGGGAGACTAAACTATATAGGATTCATATAGGCTTACCTAATGGTAGACTAAACTATATACGCTCTATTAGGATTCATATAGTCCTAATGGGAGACTAAACTATATAGGATTCATATAGGCCTACCTAATGGTAGACTAAACTATATACGCTCTATTAGGATTCATATAGTCCTAATGGGAGACTAAACTATATACGCTCTATTAGGATTCATATAGGCCTAATGGGAGACTAAACTATATACGCTCTATTAGGATTCATATAGGCCTAATGGGAGACTAAACTATAAAACAACTCTCTTTTTCTTGGGCTACTTAAATTCTGTTTGGTGCCTAAGGTTTTAAAAAAAGTTGGGAGCAGTTTGTTTGTGGGAGACAGAGAGAGTGGTGTGTGTGTATTTATGAAAACTAGAGGGGTGGGGTGTGTGTGTATTCATGAGAACGAGGGGGGAGGGGGTGTGTGTGTTTAACTGATGAGAAGTTTCATCCTATCTGCCACTGTTTTTTATCTAGTCAAGTCAGTTAAGAACAAATTCTTATTTTCAATGACGGCCTAGGAACAGTGGGTTAACAGATTTGTACCTTGTAAGGGGGTTTGAACTTGCAACCTTCCGGTTACTAGTCCAACGCTCTAACCACTAGGCTACCCTATCATTATGCATGTTTCCTTCCTGCCATATCTCCAGACCAATCACAGCTAGGCCTTTGGATATGAGCCGATCAGCCAATCAATGCAGCATTATATTGTACAGTGAACAATGAGTTGTATTGACTAGAAGGGTCAAGTTAAATTCAATGTGTTGTATTGACTAGAAGGGTCAAGTTAAATTCAATGTGTTGTATTGACTAGAAGGGTCAAGTTAAATTCAATGTGTTGTATTGACTAGAAGGGTCAAGTTAAATTCAATGTGATTTATTGACTAGAAGGGTCAAGTTAAATTCGATGTGTTGTATTGACTAGAAGGGTCAAGTTAAATTCAATGTGCTTTATTGACTAGAAGGGTCAAGTTAAATTCAATGTGCTTCATTGACTAGAAGGGTCAAGTTAAATTCAATGTGTTGTATTGACTAGAAGGGTCAAGTTACATTCAATGTGTTGTATTGACTAGAAGGGTCAAGTTAAATTCAATGTGTTGTATTGACTAGAAGGGTCAAGTTAAATTCAATGTGTTGTATTGACTAGAAGGGTCAAGTTAAATTCAATGTGTTGTATTGACTAGAAGGGTCAAGTTAAATTCAATGTGCTTTATTGACTAGAAGGGTCAAGTTAAATTCAATGTGCTTTATTGACTAGAAGGGTCAAGTTAAATTCAATGTGTTGTATTGACTAGAAGGGTCAAGTTAAATTCAATGTGTTGTATTGACTAGAAGGGTCAAGTTAAATTCAATGTGTTGTATTGACTAGAAGGGTCAAGTTAAATTCAATGTGCTTTATTGACTAGAAGGGTCAAGTTAAATTCAATGTGCTTTATTGACTAGAAGGGTCAAGTTAAATTCAATGTACTTTATTGACTAGAAGGGTCAAGTTAAATTCAATGTGTTGTATTGACTAGAAGGGTGAATATCAGTGACAGGTTTTTGTGTAATGCATAGGCAGAACATTTAGAAAATGAGAACAAGCTCTTCTAAATTTAATTTAAAAATAAATTATATTTCCTAGCAACAACCGATTTTAAATGAATTTGCCCATGGAGTTTAGAGGATGCAATATATATTTATTTATTTTATTTCACCTCTATTTAACCAGGGAAGCTAGTTGAGAACAAGTTCTCATTTACAACTGCGACCTGGTCAAGATAAAGCAAAGCAGTGTGACACAGACAACAACACAGAGTTACACACGGAGTAAACAATAAACAAGTCAATAACACAATAAAACAAGTCAATGACACAGTAGAAAAAAAAGAAAGTCTATATACAGTGTGTGCAAAAGGCATGGTGAGGTAGGCAATAAAAAGGCCACAGGAGTGAATAATTACAATTTAGCGATATAATATAGGTTACCCTTGGATGCACAACGGGGCCTGGGAGGCTCACAGGAATCCACAGTAGGCCCACTCTATCTATGATCCAGTTTTCAATGCATTACTTATTTTATTCCCCCCCCCCCCCAAAATGTGTTTAGCACTGTAATTTAAGTTTTAAAACTGCAAAATTATCTTTACGCCATGGAATCATTTGTACTGTTACAGAAAATTAGCTTTAAAACTGCAAATGTTCTCTCTGTCCCTTGGCAAAATGTGTAGAAGTGTAGGAAATTAACATGAAAACTACAACATTTTCTCTCCAATATGAAGAGAGAGAGAGAGGGGGGGGGGGGGGGGGGTGCTTTAAAATGTCCTTTCCCAGGCCCCAGACTTGGTTAGTCCGGCCATGAGCTGCAGCAGTAAAACTCCTGGTATGCTTGTAGTTGCTGAATGTTTTTTTTTCTCATTGTGAGGTGAAGCTAATGAGTGTTTACTCTGACGAGAGCTCTCCTCTGAAACGCGTTCCAGCCGTACCCTGAGACACACTAACTAACCTACCAAATGAACTAAGATTGTCTCAAAATGGCACCGTATTCCCTACCAATAATGCAATGCACCTACACAGTGCACTATCTGGGGAATAAGTTGGCATTTGGATGTGACCTAATAATAGTCAGATGACACCCGGCTGTCTGCCAAAACCTGTTGGTTATGATAATGAAGAAGCACCATTAAGTTAAGTCAACAACCATTGTAGAGTTGAGGTCACGATGATGTTAGACTGTCAACCATGCCCATGCTCCTCTGTTTAAATTGGATAAGATAAATAAGCTACGTATACAGATGCTAAGCTAATACCAGTTTGTGGCTTGGCACATTGTAGAGTTGAGGTCACGATGATGTGAGACTCTCAGCCTTGCCATGCTTCTCTGTTTAAATTGGATATGATAGATAATCATTAAGATAAGCTACATATACAGATGCTAAGCTAATACCAGTTTGTGGCTTGGCACATTGTAGAGTTGAGGTCACGATGATGTGAGACTGTCAACCATGCCCATGCTCCTCTGTTTAAATTAGACAAGATAGATAAGCTACGTATACAGATGCTAAGCTAATACCAGTTTGTGGCTTGGCACATTGTAGAGTTGAGGTCACGATGATGTGAGACTCTCAGCCTTGCCATGCTTCTCTGTTTAAATTGGATATGATAGATAATCATTAAGATAAGCTACATATACAGATGCTAAGCTAATACCAGTTTGTGGCTTGGCACATTGCAGAGTTGAGGTCACGATGATGTGAGACTGTCAGCCTCGCCATGCTTCTCTGTTTAAATTGGACAAGATAGATAAGCTACGTATACAGATGCTAAGCTAATACCGGTTTGTGGCTTGGCACAGGGAGAACGGTGCGACTGCAGACCGCAATTCATCTGCAGGAATTCCTCTTTATACTTCGTTGGGTAAAAATGTTATGCTATGACTCTGGGAGGCAAGTGCACTCCAGTACAGTAGGGGGCGGTAACCGTATGCTCGCCAGACCTAAAGAATACTCCGGTACACATTAGGGAGCCGGCATCGTGTGCTAGCTAGTCCTAAAGAGGACTCTGCTACACCTTCTGGGTGTCATAGGGCTATAGGGCCATGTTGGGCTGTCTCAGACACCAGTCAGCCTGGCCTACAGACCTTCTGGGTGTCATAGGGCCAGGTTGGGCTGCCTCAGACACCAGTCAGCCTGGCCTACAGACCTTCTGGGTGTCATAGGGCTATAGGGCCAGGTTGGACTGCCTCAGACACCAGTCAGCCTGGCCTACAGACCTTCTGGGTGTCATAGGGCCCATGTTGGACTGCCTCAGACACCAGTCAGCCTGGCCTACAGACCTTCTGGGTGTCATAGGGCCATGTTGGGTTGCCTCAGACACCAGTCAGCCTGTCCTACAGACCTTCTGGGTGTCATAGGGCTATAGGGCCCATGTTGGACTGTCTCAGACACCAGTCAGCCTGTCCTACAGACCTTCTGGGTGTCATAGGGCTATAGGGCCCATGTTGGACTGTCTCAGACACCAGTCAGCCTGTCCTACAGACCTTCTGGGTGTCATAGGGCTATAGGGCCCATGTTGGACTGTCTCAGACATCAGTCAGCCTGTCCTACAGACCTTCTGGGTGTCATAGGGCTATAGGGCCCATGTTGGACTGCCTCAGACACCAGTCAGCCTGTCCTACAGACCTTCTGGGTGTCATAGGGCTATAGGGCCCATGTTGGACTGTTTCAGACACCAGTCAGACCTATTTGACACTGATGATCAATAAGGACCTCTTCAGTTCGGTGCTCAAACCAATCTAAAAGACACACCTGGAGGCAAACAGGCGCAGCACCATGTTTCCTCTCCTCAGTGACTCTGTCATTCAAAGGGATGGTCAATGATCCTGTTTTTTTATTGACATGTTTTCTGTCTTCAGTGTGAACATGGTCCTACTGTGGATGGCCGGGGACAGCTTCAAGACGGCCTACTTTGCCCTGAAGGAGAGCCCGCTCCAGTTCCTGTTGTGTGGGTTGACTCAGGTACTGGTGGATCTGGCTATCCTCTATCAAGTGTGTCTCTACAGCCAAGACCCCTGGGACAAACTGGCTTAACTAACTCTAACCCTAGCTAACTCTAACCCTAGCTATCACTAGCTAACTCTAACCCTAGCTATCACTAGCTAACTCTAACCCTAGCTATCACTAGCTAACTCTAACCCTAGCTAACTCTAACCCTAGCTAACTCTAGCGCACCGCTAACTAAGCTAGCCGTTTCACATCCGTTACACCTAGCTATCACTAGCTAACTCTAACCCTAGCTATCACTAGCTAACTCTAACCCTAGCTAACTCTAACCCTAGCTATCACTAGCTAACTCTAGCCCTAGCTAACTCTAGCCCTAACTAACTCTAGCCCTAACTAACTCTAGCCCTAACTAACTCTAGCCCTAACTAACCCTAACTAACTCTAACCCTAACTAACCCTAGCTTGGAGAGGAGTAGAAGGTGCTCAACTAAGGTGAGATGAGGTTCAACCTGGCCACATCTACATCATGTTTATGATGTTACACTGGAAACCAAAACAAACTGTTTCTGTCAGTTTGTTAGCGTTTTGTTGCGTTTCCTGTCTACTGACAACAGCTACAGGGTCAACAACACATGTCAACACAGGAAGAGCCACCAGTAGGAGTCAGACATAACAGTCGTATACTACAATACCAAGCACAAAATATACTGAGTGGACAAAACATTAGGAACACCTGCTCTTTCCACAACATAGACTGACCAGGTGAATCCAGGTGAAAGATATGATCCCTTATTGATGTCTCTTGTTAAATCCACTTCAGTCAGTGTAGATGAAGGGGAGGAGTCGGGTTAAAGGTCTTTTTAAGAGTTGAGACAATTGAGACATGGATTGTGTTCGTGTGCCATTCAGAGGGTGAACGGGCAAGAAATGAATATTTAAGTGCCTTTTTAAACGGGGTATGTCAAGAACTGCAATGCTGCTGGAGTTTTCACGCTGAACAGTTTCCTGTGTGTTTCAAGAACGGTCCACCACCCAAAGGACATCCAGCCAACTTGACACAACTGTGGGAAGCATTGGAGTCAACATGGGCCAGAATCCCTGTGGAAGGCTTTCAACACCTTGTAGAGTCCCTGTGGAAGGCTTTCAACACCTTGTAGAGTCCCTGTGGAAGGCTTTCAACACCTTGTAGAGTCCCTGTGGAAGGCTTTCAACACCTTGTAGAGACCCTGTGGAAGGCTTTCAACGCCTTGTAGAGTCCCTGTGGAAGGCTTTCAACACCTTGTAGAGTCCCTGTGGAAGGCTTTCAACACCTTGTAGAGTCCCTGTGGAAGGCTTTCAACACCTTGTAGAGTCCACGACCTGACAAGTTGAGGATGTTCTGAGGGCTAAAGTGGAGGAGGGGTGTTCCTAATGTTTTGTATATACTCACTGTAGTTCACAGGAGTGAACAACCGTTTATTTTCAAGCAAACGTTGATTGATCTTCATGAGAAGAGCAGTATTTATGAAGCTGCCAGGTTTCTCATTTTAATGTTTTCATGTATTTTATTTGGGTCCTTTTTTAGTTTTCTCTATTCAAGTTGTTTTGACTTGACTTGTATGAGAAGTGTTCAGTATTTAGGAAGTTGTTCATTAATGTCATATTATATTTATATTTTGTGAATCTGTTTTTTTTATTTGTGATGTTGATACAGTTATTTATTGGTCGGCCAGTCCTCTCGGGTCGCTCTTCTTAAATGCTTCATGTCTTCACATTAATGCATACCACTTGCTTCAAGTATACTTCCAGGATAAGAACACAATTTGTGTTTTTTTTAAAAGTGTTGTTCATGAAAATAAACGTGACATCATCATGTTTCTTGTTTCCTTATTCTTGTCCTCTGCCTCCGTGTCAGATATAAATACCCTGTTGTGATAGCGACACTGGGGGGGACATCTATCTAGATGTTGTTATTGAATACACTGTTACCTATGGAGGTTCCTGTCAGGGGGACGTTGTTCCAATGTCCTCAATGTCCTGGCCTGCTGCTGGGAGAATCTCACACACACACGGAGAGATTTACACACACACAGAGAGATTCACACGCACACACACGGAGAGATTCACACACACACACACACAGAGAGATTTACACACACACGGAGAGATTCACACACACACACACATGGAGAGATTCACACACACATGGAGAGATTCTCACACACACACACGGAGAGATTCACACACACATACGGAGAGATTCACACACACACACACACACGGAGAGATTCACACACACATGGAGAGATTCTCACACACACACACGGAGAGATTCACACACACATACGGGGAGATTCACACACACACACGGAGAGAGTCACACACACACACACGGAGAGATTCTCACACACACACACGGAGAGATTCTCACACACACACACGGAGAGATTCTCACACACACACACAGAGAGATTCACACACACACACACACACACGGAGAGATTCACACACACACAGAGAGATTCACACACACACACGGAGAGATTCACACACACACGGAGAGATTCACACACACAGAGAGATTCACACACATGTAACAGGGTTATATTGGTGATTCCCCTTGCCACTTTATTGTGAAGCCAATGGGTTTTTGGTTTGAGTTTGTTTTGCCTTCACCTACTCAACATGGCATCTTATTGGCTGGTTTGCGTAGCTTGCTTACGAGGGGGGATGTTCCCGTTAGAATCGTCCCAGTGAACAAGCACCAAACCAGCGGTAAGTTGTTGGTTGCAAAGCACTGTACATCAAAAGTGATTTTTATACTCTCAAGTGATGATTTAAATGTACAATTTATATCAAATTGTTTGTAAATGTTATTTGAACATCACACATAAGATGCAGCGGTTTTTGGAGAATATTTGTTGTGCATTTTGTTGTAGAGAATTCCCGCCCGTATTAGCTAGCAACTTACTGTGTCTGGTGGGGGGGTTCATATATTTTGTACAGTGCGTGAGTGCAGAGTTGGATGGTGAGACGTGCATTGCATGACGTGCAATTTTGTGTCGTTCTTATCAGAATAAAGCTACATGACTGGTGCTACATGTTGGAGTTCCGTGTCGATGACTGATTGTACACAACGCAAGACGAGTACTGTTACACACACACACGGAGAGATTTGTGAGGAAACCACGCCCCTAACATATCAGGCCGCCGCCCCGATTATTTAAATGTTCACTAAAAGAGGAAAGAACACCTTTGTGAACTGAAAAGAACCATCGAAGAGCTCAAATGGTTATTTTAGTCATTATGGTTCCACATAGAACACTCACCCTTCCCAAAGAACCCTTGAGGAACCCTTTTTTCTTAGTGTGTGGTAGTTTAGCGGCTACAGACTAAACACAGCCGGTTGTGTAGTGTTGTGTTTTTAACACGGCGCAGCTCTCATCACTTGTAACTAAGCCTGTAAACATGTACACAACAACATCCGTGTTCTCCAGGGTTACTGGGGATTAGAATCAGACAAGCAGAAGGGATCAGGGAGTTGTGTTTCATTCCCACAGGAGAAGAGGAGGGAGCTTGTGATGTAATGACATTTCCATTCTGTCTCTGTCCCACTCCCTCTCTCTCTTTGTCTCTCTCTGCCTTTCTCTCTCTCTTTGTCTCTCTCTGCCTTTCTCTCTCTCTCTTTGTCTCTCTCTGCCTTCGTCTCTCTCTGCCTTCGTCTCTCTCTGCCTTTCTCTCTCTCTTTGTCTCTCTCTGCCTTTCTCTTTCTCTCTCTCTCTTTGTCTCTCTCTGCCTTCGTCTCTCTCTGCCTTTTTCTCTCTCTGTCTCTCTCTCGCTCCTTCTCTATATATCTCTCTGTCTCTCTCACTCTTTGGCTCTCTCTCTCTGACTCTCTCTCTCTGGCTCTCTGTCTGTCTGTCCGTCCGCCCGCCCGCCCACCCGTCCGTCTGTCTTCCTCTGCATCCTCTCCACTGTGTATCTTCCTGTAGCTCCCTGATCTGTGTGTGGCACTCCTCTGTGTGTGTCAGGGCGTGCCTCTCTGTCTCTCTCTCTCTCTCTCTCTACCGTGTGTTTGCGTGCTAAGGCAGAGAGAGGGGAGACGACTGCCAGCTGATCCTGTCAGCAGAAAGACAGACCAGTGCAACAATGCAAGTCTGACAGCCACCATCTTCCCTCCTCCCTCCACCTCCTCCACTATGGCCCCTGGCCTCAGCTCGGATACAGGGACCAATCTGCATCCCAAATATCACCCTATTCTCTTTATAGTCCACTGCTTTTGACCAGGGCCCATAGAGAATAGGTTAAAAAGTAGTGCACTACATATGGAATAGGGTATTTGTATTGTATTGTGGATCTCCGTTAGCTTCTGCCAAGGCCGTCCTCTTGGGATGTATACCATGTTGTTTTCTATTGGTCAACAAATCATTGTACAGGAAGCAGGAACAAGGTGAATTGCTACAACACATGACCCCCTCACAGGACCCCCTCACAGGACCTCCTCACTGGACCAACTCACCCCATTGTGTTTCATTAAGTCAGAAGGAAACATTGAGGGACATTGTGTCAGGAATGGAAAATCATGATGTAGTTTGGTTCAACTTTGACCTGTCTTGTTGGGATCCCAGTGTTACAGGTTAGGTATTCCCTCACATGTTGACTGATTGAATAAACACTGAACAAAAATGTCCCAGTTCTTCCATTGCCTGCACACTCACCAGATATATCACCCATTGAGCATGTTTGGGATGCTCTGGAATGACGTGTATCAACAGCGTGTTCCAGTTCCCACCAATATCCAGCAACTTCGTACAGCCATTAAAGAGGGGTGGGACAACATTTCACAGTCAACAGCCTGATGAACTCTATGTGAAGGAGATGTGTCGCACTGCATGAGGCAAATTGTGGTCACACCAGATACTGACTGGTTTTCTGATCCACACCCCTACCCTTTTAAGGTATCTGTAACCAACAGATGCACATCTGTATTCCCAGTTATGTGAAATCCATAGATTAGGGCCTAATTTATTTATTTCAATTGACTGATTTCCTTAAATGAACTATAACTCAGTAAAATCTCTGACATTTTAGCATGTTGTGTTTTTATGTTTGTTCAGTACATTTGATCCTTCAAAGGAGAAGACTGCCCCAGCCAGAGACAACATTCCATAGGCCTGTTAATGTTATCATCTTAATAAACCCAGGGAAACAACATTCCATAGGCTTGTTAAGGTTATCATCTTAATAAACCCAGGGAAACAACATTCCATAGGCTTGTTAAGGTTATCCTCTTAATAAACCCAGGGTAACAACATTCCATAGGCTTGTTAAGGTTATCCTCTTAATAAACCCAGGAAACAACATTCCATAGGCTTGTTAAGGTTATCCTCTTAATAAACCCAGGAAACAACATTCCATAGGCTTGTTAAGGTTATCCTCTTAATAAACCCAGTGTAACAACATTCCATAGGCTTGTTAAGGTTATCCTCTTAATAAACCCAGGGTAACAACATTCCATAGGCCTGTTAATGTTATCATCTTAATAAACCCAGGGAAACAACATTCCATAGGCTTGTTAAGGTTATCCTCTTAATAAACCCAGGAAACAACATTCCATAGGCTTGTTAAGGTTATCCTCTTAATAAACCCAGGAAACAACATTCCATAGGCTTGTTAAGGTTATCCTCTTAATAAACCCAGTGTAACAACATTCCATAGGCTTGTTAAGGTTATCCTCTTAATAAACCCAGGGTAACAACATTCCATAGGCCTGTTAATGTTATCATCTTAATAAACCCAGGAAACAACATTCCATAGGCTTGTTAAGGTTATCCTCTTAATAAACCCAGGAAACAACATTCCATAGGCTTGTTAAGGTTATCCTCTTAATAAACCCAGTGTAACAACATTCCATAGGCTTGTTAAGGTTATCCTCTTAATAAACCCAGGGTAACAGCATTCCATAGGCTTGTTAATGTTATCCTCTTAATAAACCCAGGGAAACAACATTCCATAGGCTTGTTAAGGTTATCCTCTTAATAAACCCAGGGTAACAACATTCCATAGGCTTGTTAAGGTTATCCTCTTAATAAACCCAGGGTAACAACATTCCATAGGCTTGTTAAGGTTATCCTCTTAATAAACCCAGGGTAACAACATTCCATAGGCTTGTTAAGGTTATCCTCTTAATAAACCCAGGGTAACAACATTCCATAGGCTTGTTAAGGTTATCCTCTTAATAAACCCAGGGTAACAACATTCCATAGGCTTGTTAAGGTTATCCTCTTAATAAACACAGGGTAACAACATTCCATAGGCTTGTTAAGGTTATCCTCTTAATAAACCATTGATCCAAATCAAACCGATAAATGGTGACAAACCTGGGTCAGATATTTTAGACTCATGTGGGCTGTAGTTGAATTAGCAGGGAACCGGTCAATGTACACACTGGCTGCAATACATAGGGAATAGACTGACTGGGACTGAGTTACATCTCAAATGTGAATAAAGAGTGACACTGTAGATTATGCTTCCAAATCAACGGATCTCACGGTTATCCACTGGAGACAGAGAGATTATTGTTTAGAAAGATTTGCATTTGAAAAAAAAAAAAACATGTATTTTTCAAAAATGCCTTGCTACAGCAAAGGCACATTGTTAATGTGACAAACTCTCGCCAGGTGACGCCAACTGCCATGTTCGTTATAGCTAGCAATCGTCTAACAATAACCCATGAATTACAGTACAAGGCAAAAGTTTGGACACGCCTATTCGTCCATATTATGTCACGAACAGCTCAAATAAGCAAAGAGAAACGACAGTCCATCATTACTTTAAGACATGAAGGTCAGTCAATAAGGAACATTTCAAAACTTTTAATGTTTCTTCAAGTGCAGTCACAAAAACCATCAAGCGCTATGATGAAACTGGCTCTCGTGAGGACCGCCACAGGAAAGGAAGTCCCAAAATGACCTCTGCTGCAAAGGATACGTTTCTTAGAGTTACCAGCCTCAGAAATTGCAGTCCAAATAAATGTTTCACAGAGTTCAAGTAACAGACACATCTCAACATCAACTGTTCAGAGGAGACTTTGTGAATCAGGCCTTCATGGTCGAATTGCTGCAAAGAAACCACTACTAGAGGACACCAATGAGAAGAAGAGGGCCAAAAAACACGAGCAGTGGACATTAGACCGGTGGAAATCTGTTCTTTGATCTGATGAGTCCAAATTTGAGATTTTTGGTTCCAACTGCCGTTGTCTTTGTGAAATGCAGAGTAGGTGAACGGACGACCTCCGCATGTGTGGTTCCCACGGTGAAGCATGGAGGAGGAGGTGTGATGGTGTGGGGGTGCTTTGCTGGTGACGCTGTCTGTGATTTATTTAGAATTCAAGGCACACTTAACCAGAATGAATACCACAGCATTCTGCAACGATACGCCATCCCATCTGGTTTGCGCTTAGTGGGACTATCATTTGTTTTTCAACAGGACAATGACCCCACACCTCCAGGCTGTAAGGGCTATTTGACCAAGAAGGAGAGTGATGGTATTTTACCAAATAGGGCTATCTTCTGAATACCACTCCTACCTTGTCACAACACAACTGATTGTCTCAAACGCAATTTTTTTTATTTTATTTTACCTTTATTTAACTAGGCAAGTCAGTGAAGAACAAATTCTTATTTTCAATGACGGCCTAGGAACAGTTTGTTAACTGCCTGTTCAGTGGCAGAACGACAGATTTGTACCTTGTCAGCTCGGGGGTTTGAACTTGCAACCTTCCGGTTACTAGTTCAACTCTCTAAACACTAGGCTACCCTGCCACCCCAAAGAGGGGGAGGTCCTCAATGGGCATTAAGAAGGAAATAAATTCCACAAATTATGGGACACCTGTTAAATGAAATGGTTCCCAACGTAAAGCATGGAGGAAGAGGTGGTGTGATGGTGTGGGTGTGCTTTGCTGGTGACACTGTCAGTGATTTATTTAGAATTCAAGTCACACTTAACCAGCATGGCTACCACAGCATTCTGCAGTGAGTCTCACATTCTCTGCTTTCTCTTTGCTGGATGTGTGTGTGTGTGTGTGTGTGTGTGTGTGTGTGTGTGTGTGTGTGTGTGTGTGTGTGTGTGTGTGTGTGTGTGTGTGTGTGTGTGTGTGTGTGTGTGTGTGTGTGTGTGTGTGTGTGTGTGTGTGTGTGTGTGTGTGTGTGTGTGTGTGAGAGAGTCAGATGTGGCTGGATTAACAGTAATCCTTGATATTCATCATCCAGGGATCACAGGCCAACTCATTAATAATCACTATCATCACACTCCTCCCCTGTCCTCACCCTCCCTCCCTCCCTGTCTGCCTGCCTCCCTGTCTGCCTGTCTGTCTGTTCTGATCTCTCTCTCTATGTGTGTCTGTGTGTGTGTATTTCTCTCTCTCTCTGTGTGTGTGTGTTCTCTTCTCTTGCCTACACACCACGATCACACTAATCTACTGTTTTCAGCTTTTCACTAAGATCTCAAAGAACTTTGGTTTATATGTCAGTAACCTGGCTGATTGAAACCATGTCAATAACCTGGCTGATGAAACCATGTCAGTAACCTGGGTGATTGAAACCATGTCAATAACCTGGCTGATGAAACCATGTCAGTAACCTGGGTGATTGAAACCATGTCAGTAACCTGGCTGATGAAACCATGTCAGTAACCTGGCTGATGAAACCATGTCAGTAACCTGGCTGATGAAACCATGTCAGTAACCTGGGTGATTGAAACCATGTCAATAACCTGGCTGATGAAACCATGTCAGTAACCTGGGTGATTGAAACCATGTCAATAACCTGGCTGATGAAACCATGTCAGTAACCTGGCTGATGAAACCATGTCAGTAACCTGGCTGATGAAACCATGTCAGTAACCTGGCTGATGAAACCATGTCAGTAACCTGGCTGATTGAAACCATGTCAGTAACCTGGCTGATTGAAACCATGTCAGTAACCTGGCTGATTGAAACCATGTCAGTAACCTGGCTGATTGAAACCATGTCAGTAACCTGGCTGATGAAACCATGTCAGTAACCTGGCTGATGAAACCATGTCATTAACCTGGCTGATGAGTTGATTGAAACCATGTCAGTAACCTGGCTGATGAAACCATGTCAGTAACCTGGCTGATGAAACCATGTCAGTAACCTGGTTGATGAGTTGATTGAAACCATGTCAGTAACCTGGCTGATGAAACCATGTCAGTAACCTGGCTGATGAAACCATGTCAGTAACCTGGCTGATGAAACCATGTCAGTAACCTGGCTGATGAAACCATGTCAGTAACCTGGCTGATTGAAACCATGTCAGTAACCTGGCTGATGAAACCATGTCAGTAACCTGGCTGATTGAAACCATGTCAGTAACCTGGCTGATGAAACCATGTCAGTAACCTGGCTGATGAAACCATGTCAGTAACCTGGCTGATGAAACCATGTCAGTAACCTGGCTGATGAAACCATGTCAGTAACCTGGCTGATTGAAACCATGTCAGTAACCTGGCTGATTGAAACCATGTCAGTAACCTGGCTGATGAGTTGATTGAAACCATGTCAGTAACCTGGCTGATGAAACCATGTCAGTAACCTGGCTGATGAAACCATGTCAGTAACCTGGCTGATTGAAACCATGTCAGTAACCTGGCTGATGAAACCATGTCAGTAACCTGGCTGATTGAAACCATGTCAGTAACCTGGCTGATTGAAACCATGTAGTTGTGGAATGCCAGAACATTGCCCTCACATCAGATAGCATCAGAGGTGAAGCAAGATGTAACGTTTTACCGGTACGGGACGCCCAAGTGCGTGCACATATTTTAAAAAATGATACTACAACAATTTCAGGGTAGCCTACTCTGCTGACAAACAGATCAATAAACACGACGTTGTTTGATCCATATAATCGGCCTACGAAAAGGAGAGCCTGAAATACAATATGACGTCCATCTAACCTGGAAAGGAAATGATTGTCCAAAAACAAACGAAAGTGGCAATGACCCGAATGATAAAGACAGTGAATATGACACTCAACTGGAGATGTGGCCCATGTTCTCTGCCAACTCTCCGCTGGTGCCAATAAGATACACTCTAACAAATGAAGGGTTTTTAACAAGGGTTCTTCGAAAAGATCCTAAAAGTTCTTTGAAGAACTTAGAGTTCTTGGCACTGAAAATGGCCCCCAAAAGGTTCTTCCAAGAACCCCATAGGAGGTAGTGGTTCATCGAGGAACCTCCTTAGTTGTTGGGGGTTCATGCAGGAACCTAATTGTCCAACTGAAACATTTGTATTTGAATGTGAAAGGACAGCAGGTGCAGGAACTCAACTGAGACATTTAAAGATCTCCTCAGTTTAAGGTTTGTCCCTTGTATGATCTAAATTCATATTGTTTTATGATGATACCATCACATCTTTTCATATTTGTGCAAATCTTTCCAAAACAGAAAATGGACACGATTCAACGGATATTGATGGGGTCAAATTGGGGTCATGATAGGCGCTTCACCAAATGTTTTATGTGTTATAATAATGGATTATTCTTATGTTGTATTAATAGAAGGGGAGGGGTTATAAGACACCTCCCCCACTACATTTATAGGGTCCTAGACTACAGATTAACAAACAAAAAATATGCATTATAAGGCTTAATATTGTTCCACTGTACTTTTCTAGTCTCTGCTTCTTTAAAAAAAAAAACGGTCTGAGAAGATGTGTGAGTTCAGGGTGTCTGTGAGAAGAGCCTCAAAGATAAAAGAGATGCAGAGACACAGAACTCTGCAAGGAAGTGAAAGAGATAAGAGACTAGTCAGACATACCACTATAAATCAACTAGGGGACATTTACTGCTGAGCCTTTAGATAACACCGAATCTCTTGTTTGTATAGCTGTGTATGCATGGGCTTGGTCTCATGAGTAGAAGGTAATGACATAGGCAGTTACATCACAAGGGGTTGACTGCGGCATAAGAAAAGCAACTTGGACTTTTCCTATTTTGCATAACTCAGGTGTGGTGACAGGTGTGCGCCATAACGAGTAGCCTGGTGACCTAGAGGCCCGGAGAGGGAGCACACATGACAATAAATACGAGGAGACATACAAAAGTATGTCAGTAGGTATTGGTATGTTATGCAGATCACATTTATCATCCTTCCTTAGCCTTTACCATCCTCACTTAGCCTTTACCATCCTCCCTTAGCCTTTACCATCCTCCCTTAGTCTTTACCATCCTCCCTTAGCCTTTGCCATCCTTCCTTAGCCTTTATCATCCTCCCTTAGCCTTTACCCCAGTCCCTTAGCCTTTACCATCCTCCCCATCCTCCCTTAGCCTTTACCATCCTCCCTTAGCTTTTACCATCCTACCTTAGCCTTTGCCATCCTTCCTTAGCCTTTATCATCCTCCCTTAGCCTTTACCCCAGTCCCTTAGCCTTTACCATCCTCCCCATCCTCCCTTAGCCTTTACCATCCTCCCTTAGCTTTTACCATCCTCCCTTAGTCTTTGCCATCCTCCCTTAGTCTTTACCATCCTCCCTTAGCCTTTACCATCCTCCCTTAGCCTTTATCATCCTCCCTTAGCCTTTACCATCCTTCCTTAGTCTTTGCCATCCTCCCTTAGCCTTTACCATCCTCCCTTAGCCTTTACCATCCTCCCTTAGCCTTTACCATCCTCCCCATCCTCCCTTAGCCTTTACCATCCTCCCTTAACCTTTACCATCCACCCTTAACCATCCTCCCTTAGCCTTTACCATCCTCCCTTAGCCTTTACCATCCTCCCTTAGCCTTTACCATCCTCCCTTAGCCTTTACCATGCTCCCCATCCTCCCTTAGCCTTTACCATGCTCCCCATCCTCCCTTAGCCTTTACCATCCTCCCCATCCTCCCTTAGCCTTTACCATGCTCCCTTAGCCTTTACCATGCTCCCTTAGCCTTTACCATCTTCCCTTAGCCTTTACCATGCTCCCCATCCTCCCTTAGCCTTTACCATGCTCCCCATCCTCCCTTAGCCTTTACCATCCTCCCCATCCTCCCTTAGCCTTTACCATCATTCCTTAGCCTTTACCATCCTTCCTTAACCTTTACCATCCTCCCTTAGTCTTTACCATCCTCCCTTAGTCTTTACCATCCTTCCTTAGTCTTTACCATCCTCCCTTAGTCTTTACCATCCTCCCTTAGCCTTTACCATCCTCCCTTAGCCTTTACCATCCTCCTTTAGCCTTTACCCCAGTCCCTTAACCTTTACCATCCTCCCTTAGCCTTTACCATCCTCCCTTAGTCTTTACCATCCTCCCTTAGCCTTTCCCATCCTCCTTTAGCCTTTACCCCAGTCCCTTAACCTTTACCATCCTCCCTTAAGCTTTACCATCCTCCCTTAGTCTTTACCATCCTCCCTTAGCCTTTACCATCCTCCCTTAACCTTTACCATCCTCCCTTAGCCTTTACCATCCTCCCTTAGCCTTTACCATCATCCCTTACCTCTACAATGAAAATCCCATAGACCTCTATATTATGGACAAGGTATGTGAATTAAAACCGTTATCAAAACAGGTTTTTTCATTCACATCTACTACAAAAACCAAGGTATGAATATGGTCGTGTGCATGTTTTGTTAATCATCTGTATAATTAAAACAGTTAGGGGATTTACAGACTTCACCCTCTCTACACCTCTGATGAATATAACAGGAAACCGGTTCGATCACCATGCATTGAAACATCACTCTGTCGGATACAGAGAACATCAACACTGCCAGATGATGTACCCATTGGACTTGGGACTCTGCTGGAAGTTCACCTCATATTTGGATTTCTTAATTCTGCTTTGCCACTAAAATCCTAATAAACACTGAGAACTGAAATATTGTTGTTACTGTTGTTATTGTTATGCATTTTATTATTATTAATAATAGGGGGAGTAGTTAAAAAATGAACCCCAAAGGGTTCTTCAAAAGGTTCTTAGAGGATCCATTAAAAGGGATTGTTTGAAGAACCCTTTTAAAGAAGAACCCTTATAGGGGTTCCCCACAGTTTCAATTTAAAGGATACTTCAGGAATCTTTTCTTTTTAGAGTGCACATTCGTTCACTCACAAAAATCATTTCAGCATCCAAACCCCAGCAGTGCACTGTGCCGTCGCAATGTGATGAATGGTAAGAGACAGGTGTTCTACAACACCTAGGCACAGTGTAATAACTGGGATTGTCATTAAACCTTCACTTGTAGCCTGAATTCATACATCCACTGTTGTCCACGTGCGCCTCGGTCTCGGGCCATTCATCTCTGCCTTGACAAAATGTGTTCTCCTCAAACCACAATGCAATTTTTGGAGCATTTACCACCCGGTTTCCAGTCAATTCACACATGTTTCATGTGTCTGACTTGCAGTCATGTTAAATAGTTGTGTAGTAGCCTATAGTTTATTGGACATGTTGTCTTCATTGTCTTACTCCCACTATTTATTTTTACAAGGGACGATGTGCCGGACCATACCGTCTTGCTCTCACCCCTGGATAGCAAAATGGAGCGCTGTTGACAGTGGAAGGAGTGATGGTGTGAAAATGGAGACTTGGTAATAAGGTGGTTGTGACACTACACTAGGTGTGATGGTTTATGGTGGTGACAGACAGACGTGAAGCGTGAGGCTGGGAATTGAGCCAGGACAACTAGGATTACCAGCCAGCAGCTACTGAGGCGTGTCATCATGGTCCTGGCAGCTGAACAGAGAGTCAGGACCTCGGTTTAATGTCTATCTACCCTCTGTATTTCTATAGTCCCTGTCACTGTCCCATGTCCTGGGGTGTTGAGTGTCTTGGCCTGTCACTGTCCCATGTCCTGGGGTGTTGGGTGTCACGGCCTGTCACTGTCCCTGTCCTGGGGTGTTGGGTGTCACGGCCTGTCACTGTCCCCTGTCCTGGGGTGTTGAGTGTCACGGCCTGTCACTGTCCCCTGTCCTGGGGTGTTGAGTGTCTTGGCCTGTCACTGTCCCCTGTCCTGGGGTGTTGAGTGTTTTGGCCTGTCACTGTCCCATGTCCTGCAGTATTGAGTGTCACGGCCTGTCACTGTCCCTGTATTTCTATAGTCCCTGTCACTGTCCCATGTCCTGGGGTGTTGAGTGTCTTGGCCTGTCACTGTCCCATGTCCTGGGGTGTTGGGTGTCACGGCCTGTCACTGTCCCTGTCCTGGGGTGTTGGGTGTCACGGCCTGTCACTGTCCCCTGTCCTGGGGTGTTGAGTGTCACGGCCTGTCACTGTCCCCTGTCCTGGGGTGTTGAGTGTCTTGGCCTGTCACTGTCCCCTGTCCTGGGGTGTTGAGTGTTTTGGCCTGTCACTGTCCCATGTCCTGCAGTATTGAGTGTCACGGCCTGTCACTGTCCCTGTCCTGCAGTGTTGAGTGTCACGGCCTGTCACTGTCCCCTGTCCTGCAGTGTTGAGTGTCACGGCCTGTCTGGGATAGTAACAACAGAGAATTAGGATCTGCATTTAACATCTCATCAGATGGATCCCTCCGCCACGTTATTATCCACACTACTGACCTAGACTGCTCCTAGGCCGCCATTGTAAATAAGAATGTAAATAAGAATGTGTTCTTAACTGACTTGCCTAGTTAACTAGGTTAAATGTTTATTTATTTATAATAAAATAGAGTGTTTGTCACAGAGTAGCTGTATTTGTCTGTGAGGTTGTCCACAGTATTAGCCAAGCGTCCTGCTATTTCAAAGCGTGTGCATAGCGGACCTTGACATTCCTTCTCTGTTGTGTTACTACAATGCAATACCCATCTCCTGTCTGCATCGCTGGCATACAGTGGCATTACGCAACAGGCGGGAGAGATAAGGTGTGTGTGTGTGTGTGTGTGTGTGTGTGTGTGTGTGTGTGTGTGTGTGTGTGTGTGTGTGTGTGTGTGTGTGTGTGTGTGTGTGTGTGTGTGTGTGTGTGTGTGTGTTTGTGTGTGTGTGTGTGTACGTGTACGTGTACGTGTGTACGTGTGTCAGATGTCCTCTCCTGTGGCTGGATTAGCAGTAAGTATACTTGTTCACCTACATTATCAGGACCTCAATGTCCTGACAATTCACCCCAATGTCCTAACAATTCACCCCAATGCCCTGACAATTCACCCCAATGTCCTGACAATTCACCCCAATGTCCTGACAATTCACTACAATGTCCTGACAATTCACCCCAATGTCCTGACAATTCACCCCAATGTCCTGACAATTCACCCCAATGTCCTGACAATTCAACCCAATGTCCTGACAATTCACCCCAATGTCCTAACAATTCACTCCAATGTCCTAACAATTCACTCCAATGTCCTGACAATTCACCCCAATGTCCTAACAATTCACCCCAATGTCCTAACAATTCACCCCAATGTCCTAACAATTCACTCCAATGTCCTAACAATTCACTCCAATGTCCTAACAATTCACTCCAATGTCCTAACAATTCACTCCAATGTCCTAACAATTCACCCCAATGTCCTGACAATTCACCCCAATGTCCTGACAATTCACTCCAATGTCCTAACAATTCACTCCAATGTCCTAACAATTCACTCCAATGTCCTGACAATTCACCCCAATGTCCTGACAATTCACCCCAATGTCCTGACAATTCACCCCAATGTCCTAACAATTCACTCCAATGTCCTGACAATTCACCCCAATGTCCTAACAATTCACCCCAATGTCCTAACAATTCACCCCAATGTCCTAACAATTCACTCCAATGTCCTAACAATTCACTCCAATGTCCTAACAATTCACTCCAATGTCCTAACAATTCACTCCAATGTCCTAACAATTCACCCCAATGTCCTGACAATTCACCCCAATGTCCTAACAATTCACTCCAATGTCCTAACAATTCACTCCAATGTCCTGACAATTCACCCCAATGTCCTGACAATTCACCCCAATGTCCTGACAATTCACCCCAATATCCTGACAATTCACCTCAGTGTCCTAACAATTCACCCCAATATCCTGACAATTCACCTCAATGTCCTAACAATTCACCCCAATGTCCTGACAATTCACCCCAATGTCCTAACAATTCACCTCAATGTCCTGACAATTCACCCCAATGCCCTGACAATTCACCCCAATGTCCTGACAATTCACCTCAATGTCCTAACAATTCACCTCAATGTCCTAACAATTCACCTCAATGTCCTGACAATTCACCCCAATGTCCTGACAATTCACCCCAATGTCCTAACAATTCACCTCAATGTCCTAACAATTCACCCCAATGCCCTGACAATTCACCCCAATGTCCTGACAATTCACCCCAATGTCCTGACAATTCACCCCAATGTCCTGACAATTCACCCCAATGTCCTGACAATTCACCCCAATGTCCTAACAATTCACTCCAATGTCCTAACAATTCACTCCAATGTCCTGACAATTCACCCCAATGTCCTAACAATTCACCCCAATGTCCTAACAATTCACCCCAATGTCCTAACAATTCACTCCAATGTCCTAACAATTCACTCCAATGTCCTAACAATTCACTCCAATGTCCTAACAATTCACTCCAATGTCCTAACAATTCACCCCAATGTCCTGACAATTCACCCCAATGTCCTGACAATTCACTCCAATGTCCTAACAATTCACTCCAATGTCCTAACAATTCACTCCAATGTCCTGACAATTCACCCCAATGTCCTGACAATTCACCCCAATGTCCTGACAATTCACCCCAATGTCCTAACAATTCACTCCAATGTCCTGACAATTCACCCCAATGTCCTAACAATTCACCCCAATGTCCTAACAATTCACCCCAATGTCCTAACAATTCACTCCAATGTCCTAACAATTCACTCCAATGTCCTAACAATTCACTCCAATGTCCTAACAATTCACTCCAATGTCCTAACAATTCACCCCAATGTCCTGACAATTCACCCCAATGTCCTAACAATTCACTCCAATGTCCTAACAATTCACTCCAATGTCCTGACAATTCACCCCAATGTCCTGACAATTCACCCCAATGTCCTGACAATTCACCCCAATATCCTGACAATTCACCTCAATGTCCTAACAATTCACCCCAATATCCTGACAATTCACCTCAATGTCCTAACAATTCACTCCAATGTCCTGACAATTCACCCCAATGTCCTAACAATTCACCTCAATGTCCTGACAATTCACCCCAATGCCCTGACAATTCACCCCAATGTCCTGACAATTCACCTCAATGTCCTAACAATTCACCTCAATGTCCTAACAATTCACCTCAATGTCCTGACAATTCACCCCAATGTCCTGACAATTCACCCCAATGTCCTAACAATTCACCTCAATGTCCTAACAATTCACCCCAATGCCCTGACAATTCACCCCAATGTCCTGACAATTCACCCCAATATCCTGACAATTCACCCCAATGTCCTGACAATTCACCTCAATGTCCTGACAATTCACCCCAATATCCTGACAATTCACCCCAATGTCCTAACAATTCACTCCAATGTCCTGACAATTCACTCCAATGTCCTAACAATTCACCTCAATGTCCTGACAATTCACCCCAATGTCCTGACAATTCACCCCAATGTCCTAACAATTCACCTCAATGTCCTAACAATTCACCCCAATGCCCTGACAATTCACCCCAATGTCCTAACAATTCACCCCAATGTCCTGACAATTCACCCCAATGTCCTGACAATTCACCCCAATATCCTGACAATTCACCCCAGTGTCCTGACAATTCACCTCAATGTCCTGACAATTCACCCCAATATCCTGACAATTCACCCCAATGTCCTAACAATTCACTCCAATGTCCTGACAATTCACCCCAATATCCTGACAATTCACCCCAATGTCCTAACAATTCACTCCAATGTCCTGACAATTCACCCCAATGTCCTGACAATTCACCCCAATGTCCTAACAATTCACTCCAATGTCCTGACAATTCACCCCAATGTCCTAACAATTCACCCCAATGTACTAACAATTCACTCCAATGTCCTGACAATTCACCCCAATGTCCTAACAATTCACCCCAATGTCCTAACAATTCACTCCAATGTCCTGACAATTCACCCCAATGTCCTAACAATTCACCCCAATGTCCTAACAAAGTAGGAAAACAATCAGTTTTTTTCATGTCCTGAATTTGTTCAAATGTTATTTTAAGCTTAAGGGTTAAGTTTGGGGTTTTGGGGTTAAGGTTAAGGTTAGATTTATGGTTAGGGTTAGGGTTTTTGTGGTTAAGGTTAGCTTAGTCTAAGGGTTATGGTTAGGGGAAAATATAATTTCTGTTGGTCAAACATTTTTCCACTCCAAAAAGTCCTAGAATTTCACAAAAACAAAGCTGTGTGTGTGTGTGTGTGAGAGAGATTGTGCTGTGGCTGCCGTGCATGTTTTTGTGCATGTGTGCATAAATGAAATGGAGGCTGGAGGACCTCATCCCTCTCTGTCCTGCAATAATCCTCTCTGTGTTTGGAATTGTAATTCTGCAGCCTATAAAAACGTTAGATAAAAGGCTTTACAGTAGTGTCCAATTGTAAACAAGCGGTCATGCAGTACACTAAAGGGGAAAAAATAGTTCACACACACACAGAGAGAGAGAGGGGGAGAGAGATAAAGAGTCATAGCAAGAAAGGGAGAGAGAGACACGAGAGGGAGAGAGAGAGGGAGAGAGATAAAGAGTCATAGCAAGAAAGGGAGAGAGAGACATGAGAGGGAGAGAGATAAAGAGTCATAGCAAGAAAGGGAGAGAGAGGTTTTTCGGAGGACAGGACCGTTAGATAATCGCTTTTATTCTCAAATCTGACAATGCGCTTCCAGTTGCCGCCTGCCCCCAACCACCTGCTGAACCAATGTAGATGATGTGGAATTAATACGGATAGGAGAAAAAACACTCCAGATTAGTTCCTGAAAGTGAACGCGCTGTACCTACTCTGTAGGGACGGACCTGTGTTGCGGGGAGACGAGCAGTTCCCACTGGGCACAGACGTCAATTCAAAGTATATTCCACGTGAAACAACGTCGATTCAACCAGTGTGTGCCCAGTGGGTTGTGTTTGGAACAAGACAAGAGCTCTCGGGGTAGCCTAACGGTTCATCACTCCCATTTCGTTTCGTACTTTGTTTTCGCTCCCGGTCAGTTTTTGAATAGGCCCACCATAGTTCCGTAAAGTTGTCTGCGTGCAGCGGAGCGCACGTATGGCTGGTCAATTTGAAGGATGTTGACGCGAAATAATTCGCCTATGATGGAAGTAAATTCACCATAAAGTAAGAGAGGATAAAAACGAGTTGTCAGCGACGGTAAGTAACGTTCTGTCTTTGTGAAGTAATTATTTTGCCACGCATACATGCATTAAAAAAAACGAATTTGCAAATGAGAGCCAAATTGAGGTTAAAAACACAAAAAACTAGTGTAATCATTTGTTTTCCCTATAAAGCTATTCACAAATTATTGTTATATATATATAGCCCTATAAATATATCTCTAATGGATGTATTTCTACGTCATCATATATATCCATATTCATATTATATTTCAGCCTCAAATTTTATTCACACGTTTGTCAAATGGCTTGCTGGCTCCCTCAAGATGATAGACATCTATCACATTTATCAAATTGTAGCTCTCAAATGTAATCAGGCTAAAGTAATTTGGGCGTTTGGAATTGATTTTTCAACAAGACATGATAGGCAATGCGTCCCAAATGGCAACCTATTCTCTACACAGTGCAACGTATGGGGCTGATGGTCCAAAGTAAATAGTACACTATGAAAGGTTCCATTCGGGGCAGGGACCATGGTGTAGTGCAGTAGTCACAATAGATTCATAATGATAGCTTTTCCAACTGGCAGGGATATTATTGGGCCAGGCCTGTGCAATAACTGTGAAATTGGATGTCTGAAGACTAATATTTACCAGATAATTGTGAATAAATGTAGAGCCTATCATAGGTTGGGGACTAATGGATCGGTTACATGTAATCTGATTACAAAAATGGTAACTGTAATCAGTTACATTGCCAGCAAAAATATTGTAATCAGATTAAAGATACTTTTGAAAAACTAGATTATTACTTCTTGGAATACTTTTAAATTCAGAAAGGATGTTAAGCTAAATAAATTACATCATGACAGCATTCTGTTTTCTCAATGACATTCAATTCAGCATTGAAAAAAGACGGACATTTAAGTTTGTTCTACCTGAGTGAGTCTGACCACAAGTCATAAACCACTATGATGACACACCAAATGATGACCACCAATCAGAGACCACTATGATGACACACCTAATGATGACCACCAATCAGAGACCACTATGATGACACACCTAATGATGACCACCAATCAGAGACCACTATGATGACACACCAAATGATCACCACCAATCAGAGACCACTATGATGACACACCTAACGATGACTACCAATCAGAGACCACTATGATGACCACCAATCAGAGATCACTATGATGACACACCTAATGATGACCACCAATCAGAGACCACTATGATGACACACCAAATGCGTTTGATGGATCATTTTAGTCTTCTTCTGTCGACTCTTAAAGGGAAAGTAATCCAAAAGTAACTGAAAACTATCCAATTATGTTACTGAGTTTTGGGTAATCCAAACAATTACATTACTGACTACACTGACTACAATTTTGGACAGATAAAGAGTAACTTTTACCAGATTACAGTAAAGTAACCCAACCCTGTCCTATATACATAGGGTTGCACAATTTCAGGAAATGTAACCAATATTCCCAGGTTTTCCAAAAATCCTAGTTGGAGGATTCCAGATGTCCTGCTTATTCCCTCCTGATTCCGGGAGTCTTCCAACCAAGACTTCTGGAAAAGTTGGGCTTTTTTTTGTAAAAGTTACCAGAATTTTGCAACATCTTAAAAGTGAAAGGCTTTTTAGAGAGCTTGTACATGTCTTCAGGTGTCAAGTTATTCATCCAACAATCTTGGTTCCTGTCTTCCCAGGTCCGCGGCCCTCTTCCTGACCAGCTGACCATACACACACACACACCGTCCCAATGCCACCATGCCCATCATCAGCAACGCTAACCATGACTTCACCAACTACTCGGTCAGCAGTGACAACAGCAGTCTGGACCGCTTCTTCACAGAGATCCCAGAGACAGAGACAGTCAAGGGAGTGTACTATCAGCGCGCCCAGCTGCTCCGCAACGACCCCAACGGGGCCTGGCCCTCTGTCGACCACACCCTGCAGGTACTACTACTACTACTACTACTACTACTACTACTACTACTACTACTATTACTACTACTACTGCTACTACTACTACTAATAATATAATAATAGTAATAATATAATAACAATAATAATATAACAATAGTAATAATATAATAATATAATAATAATAAAAGTATTAGAATAATAATAATGGTAATATAAGAATAATAATAGTACTGGTAATAATAACACTAATAATAATAATATTATAATAATAATATAATAATATAATAATACTAGTAATAATATAATAATAATAACAGTATTAGAATAATAATAATGGTAATATAATAATAATAATAGTACTGGTAATAATAACTCTAATAATAATAATATTATAATAATAATATAATAATAGTCATAATATAATAATAATAACAATATAATAATAATAGCAATATTTGAATAATAATAATAGTAATAATATAATAATAGTAATAATATAATAATAGTAATAATATAATAATAGTAGCACTAATAATAGTAATAATATAATAATAATATAATAATATAATAGTACTAGTCATAATATAATAATAATATAATAATATAATAGTACTAGTAATAATATAATAATAATATAATAATAGTAGCACTAATAATAGTAATAATATAATAATAGTAATAATATAATAATAGTCATAATATAATAATAATATAATAATATAATAGTACTAGTAATAATATAATAATAATATAATAATAGTAGCACTAATAAAAGTAATAATATAATAATAGTAATAATATAATAATAGTAGCACTAATAAAAGTAATAATATAATAATAATATAATAGTACTAGTAATAATATAATAATAATATAATAATAGTAGCACTAATAAAAGTAATAATATAATAATAGTAATAATATAATAATAGTAGCACTAATAAAAGTAATAATATAATAATAATATAATAGTACTAGTAATAATATAATAATAATATAATAATAGTAGCACTAATAAAAGTAATAATAATATAATAATATAATAGTACTAGTAATAATATAATAATAATATAATAATAGTAGCACTAATAATAGTAATAATATAATAATAGTAATAATATTATAATAGTCATAATATAATAATCATATAATAATATAATAGTACTAGTAATAATATAATAATAATATAATAATAGTAACACTAATAATAGTAATAATATAATAATAGCAATAATATAATAATAATAATAATATAATAATAATAGCAATATTAGAATAATAATAATAGTAATATAATAATAATAGTACTAGTAATAATAGAATAATAATAATAATAATAATAGTAATAATATAATAATATAATAATACTACTACTACTAATAATAGTATAATAATATAATGATATTAATATTAATAATGATAACATGATAATAATAATGATAACAGTAATAATACAATACTAATGATATAATAATATATTAATAATAATGTAACAGTAATATAATAATAATAATAATATAATAATAATAGCAATATTAGAATAATAATAATAGTAATATAATAATAATAGTACTAGTAATAATAGAATAATAATAATAATAATAATAGTAATAATATAATAATATAATAATACTACTACTAATAATAATAGTATAATAACATAATGATATTAATATTAATAATGATAACAGTAATAATACAATAATAATGATATAATAATATATTAATAATAATAATGTAACAGTAATATAATAATAATAATACTATAATAATAACAATATAATAATATATTGCATTTAGAAGATGCCTTTATCCAAAGCAACTCAGTCATTTTTGACATATTGAAACATGAATGTAATAACATGTATTCAATAGTTATGAAGCTCATATTGACTAACTTAATCAATAAAACCGGATATATTCTTGATCAACGTGGGGGGTAACCGCTACACGTTCGCCTGGACCACCCTGGAGCAGTTTCCTCTCACCCGGCTTGGGCGGCTACGTCTCTGCTCCAGCCCCGAGGACATCGCCAGCCTCTGTGACGACTACGACGAGACCCAGAGGGAGTACTTTTTCGACCGGAACCCCACAGCGTTCCGGGTCATCTTGAACTTCCTGGCGGCCGGGAAGCTCCGCCTCCTGCGAGAGCTGTGCGCGGTGTCACTGCACGATGAGCTGGACTACTGGGGGGTCGACCCCGCCCACATGGAACGCTGCTGCCGCCGGCGCATGTTGACACGTGTCGAGGAGGTACGTTGTTTCTGTCAAATGTTTGTTTATCTATTTAATGTTTATTTCACATTTATCTGACCTTTTTTTCCAAGGGGAACCTGGTCTAGAAGACGACTCCATTTATTGGGACATTTATGTGATGTTGACTTTATAACTAAGGGTTGATTGTGATCTTGACTGTGATTTTGATTGTGATCTTGACTGTGATTTTGACTGTGATTTTGATTGAGATCTTGACCGTGATCTTGATTGTGCTCTTGATTGTGATCTTGACTGTGATCTTGACTGTGATTTTTATTGAGGTGGTGGAGCGTGAGCGTAAGGAGGAGGAGTGGAGACAGAGGAGGATGAAGCTACAGAGGCTTCCCCTGTTGGCTGAGACGGAGACGGGCTACCGCAGGCTGATGAGCAGGTAGAAACAGTAGGGTTAAACACTAGGTACAGATCTTGGATCAGCTTCCCCTCCTCCAATCCTAACCTTAACCATTACTGGTGAAAATGCTAAACTGACCCAAGATCAGCATCTTCACCCAGCACCCAAGTACATGTATAACAGTGGTCACATGCTCAAAGACTGACCAGGGACAAATATGACTTTTCTAACTCTCTTCCACAGGTTGAGAGAGGTGGTGGAGAACCCCCACTCCGGCTTGGCAGGGAAGATGTTCGCCTGTTTCTCTGTGATCATGGTAGCTGTGACAGTCATCAGCCTCTGTATCAGCACCATGCCTGATCTACGCCAAGAGGAGAGCAAGGTGAGTTGGAACATAACCGCTGAGCTAAAAGCCTAGGGGTTAGCTTGGGGGAGCTAATACAAGTCTTTGGGGTGCAAGGAACCTACTAAAATATGCAATGTCCTTCTTTCAACCGTTTAGATTGTAAAGATTGCTCCCCATCAATAGTTAAACCAAGATTTGTTGGGGGGGGGGAAAAGGTACATTTCTCGGCAACTGTAGTTTGTTTCAGTCTCCAGGTCTTTTCCCCATATCTAAATGCTATCACAACCACTCTCTCCATCTTCATCTAGATCATTTATTTATGTTTCTTCCCTCTCTCTCTCTCTCTCTCTCTCTCTCTCTCTCTCCCTGTCTCTCTCTCTCTCTCTCTCTGTCTCTCTCTCTCTCTCTCTCTCTCTCTCTCTCTCTCTCTCTCTCTCTCTGTCTCTCCCTCTCTCTCTCTCTCTCTCTCTGTCTCTCCCTCTGTCTCTCTCTATCTCTCGCTCTCTCTCTCTCTCTCTCTCTCTCTCTCCCTCTCTGCCCTCCCCCTCTCTGCCCTCCTCCCTCTCTGCCCTCCTCCCTCTCTCCCTTCCCTCTCTGCCCTCCTCCCTCTCTGCCCCCCCCCCCCCCTCTCTGCCCTCCTCCCTCTCTGCCCTCCTCCCTCTCTGCCCTCCCCCCTCTCCGTCTCCAGGGCGAGTGTTCCCAGAAGTGTCGTCACATGTTTGTTGTGGAGACGGTGTGCGTAGCCTGGTTCTCCTTGGAGTTCATGCTGCGGTTCCTCCATGCTCGATCCAAACTAGAATTTGCCCGCGGGCCCCTGAACATCATTGATGCTGTGGCCATCCTACCCTACTACATTTCTCTGGTAGTGGTGGAAAACAACACTCTGGAGGATGGCAGTGCAGGAGCAGGTGGAACAAACATAGTCATTATCATATAGATTTTATTTGGGTGAACAATTGTTTTGTATGAAGTCACTTTATGAATACACTCATAGCTAGCTAGGTTAGTGTAGCACAATAGTGTTATAATGGGGTTAGCTATAGCTAGCTAGGTTAGTGTAGCACAATAGTGTTATAATGGGGTTAGCTATAGCTAGCTAGGCTAGTGTAACACAACAGTGTTATAATGGGGTTAGCTATAGCTAGCTAGCTTAGTGTGGCACATCAGTGTTATAATGGGGTTAGCTATAGCTAGCTAGGTGTCAACCGGTTTCTGGATATTAACAACCTACCATATTAAGCAACATTGTGTACTTTCACCTCTGTTCCCCAGGTAGGGGGTACCTGGACAAGCTGGGTCTGGTCCTGCGTCTGATGCGTGCGTTGCGTATCCTGTACGTGATGCGGCTGGCGCGCCATTCCCTGGGCCTCCAGACCCTGGGCCTGACCATGCAACGCAGCACCCAAGAGTTCAGCCTCCTCCTGCTCTTCATCACCGTCGGCATGGCCCTCTTCTCTCCCATGGTGCACCTGGCCGAGAGCGAGCTGGCGCCCAACGCCGCCACCGCGCCCCAGCACAGCTTCAGCAGCATCCCAGCTTCCTATTGGTGGGCCATCATCTCCATGACGACCGTGGGCTACGGGGACATGGTGCCGAGGAGCATCCCGGGTCAGGTGGTAGCGCTGAGCAGCATCCTGAGTGGAATTCTCATCATGGCGTTTCCTGCTACTTCCATCTTCCACATGTTCTCCAGGAGCTACCAGGAGCTGAAGCTGGAGCACGAGAGGCTGTGGAAGGAGGAGACGGGCGCCGCTCTGGCCGCTGACAACCTGGAGAACAGGAGGGAAAGGGAGGTGGAGAGGGAGGCGGAAGTAGAGATGAAGGCGGAAGCTGTCGCGGAAACGGACAGCTACTGGCCCAGACGCCGAGACTTTGTGGAGTCTCTGTGCCAGTCCCCAGGCTATGCTCCCGGCTTGGGGGGGAACAGAGGGATGATGGGAGGGATGACAGAGGGACAGCAGGCTATGCTCCCGGCTGGGGGGAACAGAGGGATGACAGAGGAACAGCAGGCTATGCTCCCGGCTGGGAGGAACAGAGGGATGATGGGAGGGATGACAGAGGGGCAGCAGGCTATACTCCCGGCTGGGGGGAACAGAGGGATGATGGGATGGATGACAGAGGAACAGCAGGCTATACTCCCGGCTGGGGGGAACAGAGGGATGATGGGAGGGATGACAGAGGAACAGCAGGCTATACTCCCGGCTGGGGGGAAAGAGGGATGATGGGAGGGATGACAGAGGGGCAGCAGGCTATACTCCCGGCTGGGGGGAACAGAGGGATGATGGGATGGATGACAGAGGAACAGCAGGCTATACTCCCGGCTGGGGGGAAAGAGGGATGATGGGAGGGATGACAGAGGGGCAGCAGGCTATGCTCCCGGCTGGAGGGAACAGAGGGATGATGGGAGGGATGACAGAGGGGTAGCAGGCTACGCTCCCGGCTGGAGGGAACAGAGGGATGATGGGAGGGATGATAGAGGGGTAGCAGGCTACGCTCCCGGCTGGAGGGAACAGAGGGATGATGGGAGGGATGACAGAGGGATGACAGAGGGACAGCAGGCTACGCTCCCGGCTGGAGGGAACAGAGGGATGATGGGAGGGATGACAGAGGGATGACAGAGGGGCAGCAGGCTATGCTCCTGGCTGGAGGGAACAGAGGGATGATGGGAGGGATGACAGAGGGTAGCAGGCTATACTCCCGGCTGCAGCATTCTGATCTGAAGAAGGATACCAGACCTGATGCTAACTCCTACATTGTAAAAAGTGGGATGACACTGTTGTTCATCTGAATTGCTTTTTCTGATTGGTATAATAGAAAATTAGGCTTTGGTTCGTTCAACTTGTTCTATTCTATTTGTCTGAAATCAAATAACACATTTGAGAGATCAGTTTTCTTATTTTTTCGATCTTGTCTCATCGCTGCAACTCCCCAACGGGCTCGGGAGAGGCGAAGGTGCTTCCTCCGAAACATGACCCGCCAAACTACGATTCTTAACACCCGCCCGCTTAACCCAGAATTCAGCCGCACCAATGTGTCAGAGGAAACACCGTTCAACAGACGTCCAGGGTCAGCCTGCAGGCACCCGGCCCACCACAAGGAGTCGCTAGAGCACGATGAGCCAAGTAAAGCCCCGCCGGCAAAACTCTCCCCTAACCCGGACGACGCTGGGCCAAACTCTCCCCTAACCCGGACGACGCTGGGCCAAACTCTCCCCTAACCCGGACGACGCTGGGCCAAACTCTCCCCTAACCCGGACGACGCTGGGCCAAACTCTCTCCTAACCCGGACGACGCTGGGCCAAACTCTCCCCTAACCCGGACGACGCTGGGCCAATTGTACGCTGTCCTATAGGACTCCTGGCCACGGCCGGTTGCGGCACAGCCCGGTCAGCCTCTAGCACTGCGATGCAGTGCCTAAGACCACAGATTTATATAAAAAACGTGTTTGGAGTCATTATTTCATGTTATGGAACCAACTTGTTGTTGTAAATGAGGAAATGTTGTGAATGAGGAAATGTTGTAAATTAGGAAATGTTGTAAATGAGGAAATGTTGTAAATGATGAAATGTTGTAAACAATGAAATGTTGTAAATGAGGAAATGTTGTAAATGATGAAATGTTGTAAACAATTAAATGTTGTAAATTAGGAAATGTTGTAAATGATGAAATGTTGTAAATGAGGAAATGTTGTAAATTATGAAATGTTGTAAATGATGAAATGTTGTAAACAATGAAATGTTGTAAATGAGGAAATGTTGTAAATGATGAAATGTTGTAAATTAGGAGGGCTCAATATATTTTTTAAAGATTAGCCATTGAGGACTAGAATAAATACAGCTTCGCCCGTCATTCAAGAAAGCCAAACACCCTCAAAATGTGTACCTCACATTTCCATATCATATACAGTTGTCAAAGGTTATGATCACTATGTTAGATGTACAGTTACCAGATGACATGGCGTCATACCCTGGGTTGTCCTGAACAGAATGAGCCTGTTTGTTGTATTGTTGAATTGTTGTACACATCTGAATCCATTCTATGCCACCAAAATTACCATCTGCTTCTCTGAATAATATGTATTTTTATTGAACATTTATTTAACTAGGCAAAGTCAGTTAGGAACAAATTATTATTTTTAATGACAGCCTAGGAACAGTGGGTTAACTGCCTTTTTCAGGGGCAGAACAACAGATCAGCTCGGGGATTCGATCCAGCAACCTTTCGGTTACTGGCCCAACACTCTAACCACTAGGCTACCTACCGCCCCACTGAAAGCCTAACACTGTAACATCGTATTTTATAATTTAGCTAGTCATGTTGGCAATAGAACAAGCTTTGAAATTATGCCCACCTGACCCAGATTCCAAATATAATGAACCGTTTTGTGATTGGGTAAACAACAACAGTAATTGTCTAAAGGCAATGATGCAGGGCTGTGTTCCAAAGAAAACAACTACAAGGTCGCCTGCTCTACTTCCTCAACGGCACAGCTAGCAGACCTCAAAAGCACCTTATAGATGACAACGCCTCTTTGACTCATAAACGTCCATTGAAATGACTTAGGAACTGTGTACACTTTGAAGAGGTGTGTGGCCACTTGGAAACACCAGTTAGACCTCTCACTCAAACCCATTTTTCCAAGAATATTCTTATCATTATGTTACTGAATGTATCCAGAGTATTTTCAGATTTCGTTGTGGTGAAAAGTCCAGTCAATGTAAAAGGCACATCAAATCAACAGTGTGATATTTGGATTCGGGTCTTGTGTCAGGTGAACTGTTGTGTCCCCACCTTCAGTCTAGTCATTTCCCCCATTAATCTCCACTGGTCCCTTTTCATTTCTACCGTGAGGTTCCCTATTTCTTCTGTGAGAACCATTTCAATTTAGCGCTATCCGTATAGGAAAATATGTCAAGTGTAAAGGGGTTAAAAGGCAATGTTTTTACTTGAATGGAACACAATTGAATGGAACACAATTGAATGGAACACAATTGAATGGAACACAATTGAATGGAACACAATTGAATGGAACACAATTGAATGGAACACAATTGAATGGAACAATTGAATACATTTGGATAGTGAGAAATCTACGTGGTACAACATGAAAAAATGGGTTGTATATATATATATATACACAGTGTGGCAAAAAATAAAGAAATCTTGCTTGTTTGTAGGTGATCAAATACTTATTTTCCACCATAATTTGCAAATAAATTCATAAAAAATCCTACAATGTGATTTTCTGGATTTTTTCTCCCTCATTTTGTCTGTCATAGTTGAAGTGTACCTATGATGAAAATTACAGCCCTCTCTCATCTTTTTAAGTGGGAGAACTTGCACAATTGGTGGCTGACTAAATACTATTTTGCCCCACTGTGTATATATATATATATATATATATATATATATATATATATATATATTTTATCACTGTTTTTTTTAATCTCCTCGGTGCAATTTTCACAACTCTTACATGTTGACCACACCGCTCGCCTTGCAAAATAAATTTACACATACATGTCCTCAATCATTGCACCCACACTGTTCGCGCACGCCAATGAGTGTCCGCGTTAGCCAGGCGCTAAAATTTTAACTTGGTTCTATTTGTGACACTCAACGCGCTGCAAGTCCGGCGTCTCCCATCTCCTCATTGGTTTTTAGGAGCATATATCCACGTATGTGATTGGAAGATGAACTGAGGTTCACACTCCAGTCCTGTTGGTTGTGGTAATGCACATTAAACTTGGTTGCCATCCGCCATATAATGTCCAAAAAAAGAAGAAGCCTGAAGGAGGAGAGATCACTAGAAACTTGGTTTACCCTTTTATCTGTGGATTAATTGTCAGAATAGAGGACCTTGTGCATTTCAGGTACATTAACAACCAAACGTTTATATCCCTGGACAGAGGAACTGGACAGAGGACTGGACAGAGGAACTCTATCTAGAAGGCCAGCAACCCGGAGTCGCCTCTTCACTGTTGACGTTGAGACTGGACAGAGGAACTCTGACTAGAAGGCCAGCATCCCGGAGTCGCCTCTTCACTGTTGACGTTGAGACTGGACAGAGGAACTCTGCCTAGAAGGCCAGCATCCCGGAGTCGCCTCTTCACTGTTGACGTTGAGACTGGACAGAGGAACTCTGCCTAGAAGGCCAGCATCCCGGAGTCGCCTCTTCACTGTTGACGTTGAGACTGGACAGAGGAACTCTGCCTAGAAGGCCAGCATCCCGGAGTCGTCTCTTCACTGTTGACGTTGAGACTGGACAGAGGAACTCTGCCTAGTAGGCCAGCATCCCGGAGTCGTCTCTTCACTGTTGACGTTGAGACTGGACAGAGGAACTCTGCCTAGAAGGCCAGCATCCCGGAGTCGCCTCTTCACTGTTGACGTTGAGACTGGACAGAGGAACTCTGCCTAGAAGGCCAGCATCCCGGAGTCGCCTCTTCACTGTTGACGTTGAGACTGGACAGAGGAACTCTGCCTAGAAGGCCAGCATCCCGGAGTCGCCTCTTCACTGTTGACGTTGAGACTGGACAGAGGAACTCTGCCTAGAAGGCCAGCATCCCGGAGTCGCCTCTTCACTGTTGACGTTGAGACTGGACAGAGGAACTCTGCCTAGAAGGCCAGCATCCCGGAGTCGCCTCTTCACTGTTGACGTTGAGACTGGACAGAGGAACTCTGCCTAGAAGGCCAGCATCCCTGAGTCGCCTCTTCACTGTTGACGTTGAGACTGGACAGAGGAACTCTGACTAGAAGGCCAGCATCCCGGAGTCGCCTCTTCACTGTTGACGTTGAGACTGGACAGAGGAACTCTGCCTAGAAGGCCAGCATCCCGGAGTCGCCTCTTCACTGTTGACGTTGAGACTGGACAGAGGAACTCTGCCTAGAAGGCCAGCATCCCGGAGTCGTCTCTTCACTGTTGACGTTGAGACTGGACAGAGGAACTCTGCCTAGAAGGCCAGCATCCCGGAGTCGCCTCTTCACTGTTGACTTTGAGACTGGACAGAGGAACTCTGCCTAGAAGGCCAGCATCCCGGAGTCGCCTCTTCACTGTTGACGTTGAGACTGGACAGAGGAACTCTGCCTAGAAGGCCAGCATCCCGGAGTCGCCTCTTCACTGTTGACGTTGAGACTGGACAGAGGAACTCTGCCTAGAAGGCCAGCATCCCGGAGTCACCTCTTCACTGTAGACGTTGAGACTGGACAGAGGAACTCTGCCTAGAAGGCCAGCATCCCGGAGTCGCCTCTTCACTGTTGACGTTGAGAATGGACAGAGGAACTCTGCCTAGAAGGCCAGCATCCCTGAGTCGCCTCTTCACTGTTGATGTTGAGACTGGACAGAGGAACTCTGACTAGAAGGCCAGCATCCCGGAGTCGCCTCTTCACTGTTGACGTTGAGACTGGACAGAGGAACTCTGCCTAGAAGGCCAGCATCCCGGAGTCGCCTCTTCACTGTTGACGTTGAGACTGGACAGAGGAACTCTGCCTAGAAGGCCAGCATCCCGGAGTCGCCTCTTCACTGTTGACTTTGAGACTGGACAGAGGAACTCTGCCTAGAAGGCCAGCATCCCGGAGTCGCCTCTTCACTGTTGACGTTGAGACTGGACAGAGGAACTCTGCCTAGAAGGCCAGCATCCCGGAGTCGCCTCTTCACTGTTGACTTTGAGACTGGACAGAGGAACTCTGCCTAGAAGGCCAGCATCCCGGAGTCGCCTCTTCACTGTTGACTTTGAGACTGGACAGAGGAACTCTGCCTAGAAGGCCAGCATCCTGGAGTCGCCTCTTCACTGTTGACGTTGAGACTGGACAGAGGAACTCTGCCTAGAAGGCCAGCATCCCGGAGTCGCCTCTTCACTGTAGACGTTGACACTGGACAGAGGAACTCTGCCTAGAAGGCCAGCATCCCGGAGTCGCCTCTTCACTGTTGACGTTGAGACTGGACAGAGGAACTCTGCCTAGAAGGCCAGCATCCCGGAGTCGCCTCTTCACTGTTGACGTTGAGACTGGACAGAGGAACTCTGCCTAGAAGGCCAGCATCCCGGAGTCGCCTCTTCACTGTTGACGTTGAGACTGGACAGAGGAACTCTAGCTAGAAGGCCAGCATCCCGGAGTCGCCTCTTCACTGTTGACGTTGAGACTGGACAGAGGAACTCTGCCTAGAAGGCCAGCATCCCGGAGTCGCCTCTTCACTGTTGACTTTGAGACTGGACAGAGGAACTCTGCCTAGAAGGCCAGCATCCCGGAGTCGCCTCTTCACTGTTGACGTTGAGACTGGACAGAGGAACTCTGCCTAGAAGGCCAGCATCCCGGAGTCGTCTCTTCACTGTTGACGTTGAGACTGGACAGAGGAACTCTGCCTAGAATGCCAGTATCCCGGAGTCGCCTCTTCACTGTTGACGTTGAGACTGGACAGAGGAACTCTGCCTAGAAGGCCAGCATCCCGGAGTCGCCTCTTCACTGTTGACGTTGAGACTGGACAGAGGAACTCTGCCTAGAAGGCCAGCATCCCGGAGTCGCCTCTTCACTGTTGACGTTGAGTCTGGACAGAGGAACTCTGCCTAGAAGGCCAGCATCCCGGAGTCACCTCTTCACTGTTGACGTTGAGACTGGACAGAGGAACTCTGCCTAGAAGGCCAGCATCCCGGAGTCGCCTCTTCACTGTTGACGTTGAGACTGGACAGAGGAACTCTGCCTAGAAGGCCAGCATCCCGGAGTCGTCTCTTCACTGTTGACGTTGAGACTGGACAGAGGAACTCTGCCTAGAAGGCCAGCATCCCAGAGTCGTCTCTTCACTGTTTCTTTAAACACTCAACCTTAAGTATTTCACTGTTGGTCTACCCCTGTCGTTTATAAAGCATGTGACAAATAACATTTGATTTGAACTCTTGTGTTTCTAGTGCCGTGTTCTTACCAACTGAGCCACGTACAGGACCAGCACAACACATACGTACAATACAATACTGTAAAATACAAAACACAATTACAATAGAGATGGGGCGGGGCGGCAGTGTAGCCTAGTGGTTAGAGTGTTGGACTGGTAACCAAAAGGTTGCAAGTTCAAATCCCCGAGCTGTCGTTCTGCCCCTGAACAGGCAGTTAACCCACTGTTCCTAGGCCGTCATTGAAAATAATAATTTGTTCTTATTAACTGACTTGCCTAGTTAAATAAAGGTAAAATAAAATAAAAAGAGATGGATGATGTATGATTGTATCATGAAATGTGGTTAAAAGTCATGGAGAAGTCTTGGAAAATGTGTAGGAACCCTTTACAATGATTAATCAGAGGTTAATCTACAGCATAATGCATCATTTGTGTATTTGGGTGAACAGAGTCTAATGGACCTGTTGACAGAGAGGTGCCGGATTCTCGCAGTGACCTTTGAGTATTTTACATGTTGTGGTAAAGTTGTTTCCCGCGGATCACAAGAAGCCAAATGGACACAAACTAAACTAAAAGGCTTTTGAAAATTAAAAAGCTTGTGGCTCGGTTGACATTTCACCATTTCATGTAGTCTAAATAATACCCCTTAAATGTGGTTAAGTCATGGAGAAGTCATGGGGAAAAGTGAATGAACCCTTCACAGTGAATAATCAGAGGTCTCTTTAGCGTAACGTCATTTGTAAATGTCTGTGAATTTGGTCAAATGGAAAAAGACAGCTGATGCACTTCTTTCATCCCAAGTCAAGCAGTGAACAAACCTGTATTTCCAGTTGCAACATATTTCTTTTAACACTCAACTTCCTTTTCCCCTTTGGTTAACCTGAATAAATAACATAAATACATAAGCTACAGTTGTTGTTTTTTTCTCCTTTGGTGCTATTTCACAAGTCTGTGGGGAATTTAAAAACCTTTTAGTACAAACCTCCAAACTAGTAACACTAGGATCTTAATTTGATCAAATCAAATTGCTAAGAACTTAAAGTGTATTTGAGTTTTAAAAAGGGTTCTAAAGTTTGTAATCTTCACTTTTAAAGGTCAAACTTGATTTGCTCTCACACATTTTTTTTATCAACCCCTACAAAAATACACACGGATTATAATCCACATAAATCACATTTCCTGTTGCTGCAGGATTATTTTCCTGCTGTAGCAAAGTGGCTCAAATTAAGATCCTACATCTGATCGCAGCCGGTCTAGCATGTTTTATGGTATGACCCCGGTGCAGACAATGTTGAAGAAACAAAAATGTATTCCTCAAACAAGTGCAAATGACAGGTCAAGGCAAGCAGAGGTCAATAATGCAGAGAGGGTGTAAGGTACAGGACAGCAGGTGGGCTCAGGGTCTGGGTCAGGGTCAGGGTCAGGATAGGCAGAACGGTCAGGGTCAGGATAGGCAGAACGGTCAGGATAGGCAGAACGGTCAGGGTCAGGATAGGCAGAACGGTCAGGATAGGCAGAACGGTCAGGGTCAGGATAGGCAGAACGGTCAGGATAGGCAGAACGGTCAGGATAGGCAGAACGGTCAGGGTCAGGATAGGCAGAACGGTCAGGATAGGCAGAACGGTCAGGGTCAGGATAGGCAGAACGGTCATGGTCAGGGTCAGGGTCTGGGTCAGGATAGGCAGAACGGTCAGGGTCAGGGTCAGGGTCTGGGTCAGAGTCAGGATAGGCAGAACAGTCAGGGTCAGGATAGGCAGAACGGTCAGGGTCAGGGTCAGGGTCTGGGTCTGGGTCAGGGTCAGGATAGGCAGAACGGTCAGGGTCAGGGTCAGGGTCAGGGTCAGGGTCTGGGTCAGGGTCAGGGTCTGGGTCAGGGTCAGGGTCAGGGTCAGGATAGGCAGAACTGGCGGGAGCAGGGAAACAAAACACTGGCAGGTTCTACGAACAAAACAAACTGGCAACAGACAAACAGAGAACACAGGTATAAGTAAGTACACAGGGGATAATGGGGAAGATGGGCGACACCTGGAGGGAGGGTGGAGACAATCACAAAGGCAGGTGAAACAGATCAGAGCGTGACACAGTCTTACATTCAAAACCTTTCATTGTGTATTCATTTTGTTCGTAGACATCTTTCACCACACAACTTTTTATCTAAAATATGTTTACTGTGAATTATAATAATCACCAAAACACAAGTCTGCCAACAGAGTCTTCATGTTCTGTCTGCCCTCCACCATCACCTTAGAGGGCAGTCTGCCAGCAGAGTGCTCATGATCTGTCTGCCCTTCACCATCACCTTAGAGGGCAGTCTGCCAACAGAGTGCTCATGTCTGTCTGCCCTCCACCATCACCTTAGAGGGCAGCCTGCCAGCAGAGTGCTCATGATCTGTCTGCCCTCCACCATCACCTTAGAGGGAAGCCTGCCAACAGAGTGCTCATGTTCTGTCTGCCCAACAACATCACTTTAGAGGGCAGCCTGCCAGCAGAGTGCTCATGTTCTGTCTGCCCTCCACCATCACCTTAGAGGGCAGCCTGTCAGCAGAGTGCTCATGTTCTGTCTGCCCTCCACCATCACCTTAGAGGGCAGCCTGCCAGCAGAGTGCTCATGTTCTGTCTGCCTCCATCATCACCTTAGAGGGCAGCCTGCCAGCAGAGTGTTCATGTTCTGTCTGCCCTCCGCCATCACCTTAGAGGGCAGCCTGCCAGCAGAGTGCTCATGATCTGTCTGCCCTCCACCATCACCTTAGAGGGCTGCCTGCCAACAGAGTGCTCATGTTCTGTCTGCCCTCCCCCATCACCTTAGAGGACAGCCTGCCAGCAGAGTGCTCATGTTCTGTCTGCCCCCACCATCACCTTAGAGGGAAGCCTGCCAGCAGAGTGCTCATGTTCTGTCTGCCCTCCCCCATCACCTTAGAGGACAGCCTGCCAGCAGAGTGCTCATGTTCTGTCTGCCCCCACCATCACCTTAGAGGGCAGCCTGCCAGCAGAGTGCTCATGTTCTGTCTGCCCTCCACCATCACCTTAGAGGGCAGCCTGCCAGCAGAGTGCTCATGTTCTGTCTGCCCCCACCATCACCTTAGAGGGCAGCCTGCCAGCAGAGTGCTCATGTTCTGTCTGCCCTCCACCATCACCTTAGAGGGCAGCCTCCCAGCAGAGTGCTCATGATCTGTCTGCCCTTCACCATCACCTTAGAGGGAAGCCTGCCAGCAGAGTGCTCATGTTCTGTCTGCCCTTCACCATCACCTTAGAGGGCAGCCTGCCAGCAGAGTGCTCATGTTCTGTCTGCCCTCCACCATCACCTTAGAGGGCAGCCTGCCAGCAGAGTGCTCATGTTCTGTCTGCCCCCACCATCACCTTAGAGGGCTGCCTGCCAACAGAGTGCTCATGTTCTGTCTGCCCTCCCCCATCACCTTAGAGGGCAGCCTGCCAGCAGAGTGCTCATGATCTGTCTGCCCTCCACCATCACCTTAGAGGGCAGCCTGTCAGCAGAGTGCTCATGTTCTGTCTGCCCTCCACCATCACCTTAGAGGGCAGCCTGCCAGCAGAGTGCTCATGTTCTGTCTGCCCTCCACCATCACCTTAGAGGGCAGCCTGCCAGCAGAGTGCTCATGTTCTGTCTGCCCTCCACCATCACCTTAGAGGGCAGCCTCCCAGCAGAGTGCTCATGATCTGTCTGCCCTCCACCATCACCTTAGAGGGAAGCCTGCCAGGAGAGTGCTCATGTTCTGTCTGCCCTCCACCATCACCTTAGAGGGCAGCCTGTCAGCAGAGTGCTCATGTTCTGTCTGCCCTCCACCATCACCTTAGAGGGCAGCCTGCCAGCAGAGTGCTCATGGACTGGAAGGGTAAAGGATCATCTGCTCTGCTCCTGCCTGATTAATAATTTCTCCGGTACTTAAAATAGTTACCAGAAATGATCAGGTAATACAATGTATATATTGTGAAGTGCTGCTTATGAGGGTATAGAATACTATAGAATCCTTCTAGAAACAGAACTGCACTTGAGTTGTTTGCTAGCAACTTAGCAGCACTTTGCTTATCTGCTTATCTTTTGCCTAATGGCTTCACGCACGTACGAACACGTGCGCACGCACGCGCGCGCACACACACACACACACACACACACACACACACACACACACACACACACATCTCTATAAGAGGAAGTATGAGACAAGGTCTCCCGTTGCAGTGAAAAATGAGATGAAGGTGTGGCCTTCCAGCAGGTAGAGACCAGGGCACCATGGTTACCTAGAAGGATTTACATGTTCCCCACGTCAATAGTGGAGAGCTCTAGAGACAATA